>NW_027507764.1:135702389-136302389 GCF_037356315.1 Lithobates pipiens
AGCTGCTGAATTTTTCTGGGCTTACGAATTACCTCCACCAGCTCGCACTCGTTGTCCTTGTCTAAGGGTTCCCAGGGTTGATGACCCATTAACTGTAGAGACCGACACTTGAAGTCCTTCTTAGGATTTTTATTTTGCATAAAACAGTTGAACAAACTCAGTCTCTAAGTTGGGAATAGAGGGTATCAGGGTAACGTTTAGCTCAGGTGCTTGGAACTAAACCCAAACTTAAGTTTGGGTTTAGCAGCCAACAGGTAATTCTAGTTTTTCAAAGTCTCTCACATGGACTTGGTTGGAAACTTAGTTATAACTGGAAGGATAGAAGTAGGAACCTTTATTACTGTACCAGAATCTTTCAGCTGTTCCAGCGATACTGTAAGAATTGTGGATTCAATCAATGTCCATGACAGCTCAGCTTCCAGGCTCTTATTGAACAGCCAGCCTTGTGCGTGGCTCTCTTACTGAAGAGTCCTCCCCTGGTAGCGTGTAGAGTTGCTGGGCCTCTCCAAACCCGAGATGGCACTGGAACACTTTAGAATCCTCCTTCCAGTTACTGCTCCTCTGAGGCTCAGAAACGGATGGATCCGCACACCAGGCCATGAGGGACCCTTGGGGCTGGTCAGGAGGAATGTAAGCCTGCTCCCTATATCTGGCGGTACTTTTCTGTTCATAGGAGACCCAGGGGGCACTACACCAGTAACAAAGACCTCTCATTTCTGCTCACTCTGCTCACTGGTCCTATATCCTCCCCCACCTGTAGCTAATTGTACGGGGTGGGCCTAATGGGTCCCTCCCACAGCTCTGCTCGCTGTACAGTCTATGTACAGCACAGTGATGATGAGACTGCTAATTTTTACAAGGTAGTATCTTGGTTTGCGAAGGCATTTAGTGCACACAAAATGGATTTATATACTTTGCGGTTATTAACCACCTCAATACAGGGCATTTACACCCCCTTCCTGCCCAGACCATTTTTCAGCTTTTAGCGCTGTCACACTTTGAACAACAATTGCGCGGTCATGCTACACTGTAACCATGTGCATTTTTTATCAATTTCTTCACACAAATAGAGCTTTCTTTTGGTGGTATTTAATCACTCCTGGGTTTTTTACTTTTTCCTAAAAAAAAAAAAAAACAGACCAAAAATTTTGAAAAAAAAAGTTTCTTAGATTCTGTTAGTAGATTTTGTAAATACGTAATTTTTCTCCTTCAGTGATGGGTGCTAATGAGGCAGCACTGATGGGCACTGATAGGCTGCACTGATGAGGTGGCACTTATGGGCACTGATGAGGTGGCACTTATGGGCACTGATTAAGTGGCACTGATGAGAAGGCACAAATATGCCACACTTATGGGCACTGATAGGTGGCACTGATATGTGGCACTGGTGAACACTGATAGGCAGCACTGATGGGTGGCATTGGTGGGCACTGGGCACAGAAAGGCGGCACAGATAGGCAGCACCGATGGGTGGCACTGATGGGCATTGATGGGTGGCATTGATGAGCATTGATGGGCAGCACTGATAGGCAGCACTGATTAGCATCACTAATAGCCACTGATTGCTGGCACTTGTGTGCACAGATTGGTGGCAATTGTGGGCACTGATTGCTGGCAGTGGTGGGCACAAAGTTCTGGCACTGGTGGCACGTAATTGTAATCAGGGCACTGATTACATTCCTAGATTTCCTCTGTCAGGAGATGCCACTGATCAGCTCTCCTCTCCTCACACTCTGTGTGAGGCGAGGAGCACCGATTACCGGCATCTCTATGTTTACATGTGACCAGCTGTGATTGGACACAGCCAATCACATGGTTAAAGAGCCACGGCTCTTTATACAGATCAGGGTCGCACAGTGTCTTAGCAACATGGCGCGGCCTCGAACGCCACACTGGGCACCCCGTCATATGATGTCCACCCAGAATGAGAGCCTTGCCACCCAGCCATCATTTGACAGCTGGCAGGCAGGAAAAGGTTAAAGAATATATGAAAATGAAAGTTTTCAGGCCCAGGGTTTAGGTTTGAAGCAGATCCAAAACGAGGGGCATTGCTAGGTGGCAAAAAGCCCAGGGGTTTCAGACCAAAATCCAAGGCCGGCACGGGGAGGGGGCGCTTTAGGTGGGGGGCCCAAGTGGCGCAGGTTTTTTTGGCTGGGTGGTGGGGTTGTGTGGCGGGGGGTGACCTACCTGACATACACACACTGACCTACCTACCAGACATACACACATTGACCTACCTACCTGACATACACATACACTGACCTACCTGATATACACTGACCTACCCGACACACACTGACCATTACACTGACCTGACATGCACTGTCCTACCTGACATACACTGACCATTAAAATGACCTACATGACGCACACTGACCTACCTGACACACACTGACCATTACACTGATTTACCTGACACACACTGACCTACCCGACATACACTGACATACACTAACCTACCTACTTGACATACGCTGACATACACTAACTGACCTATGAGGTAGCGATGCCGCTCCAAGCATGTTGGTGTCTCTAATAACCACCCTCCCCACTCACAACTTTAGATGCAGGCTCTGCAATGGTGTAGAATATTGAAGAAAACAGCTGAACGGCCGCACTCTGAATAACACCTTTTATTCGTGGTAAAACAGTGTAGAGGATCCAAAATCTCTTACATCATGGTGATGAAAGGTACAGATGGGCTAACACGTTTCACATCAATATAGATGCTTAATCATAGCTGGTGACCATACTCACACTGAAAATATTTATAGTGAAATAAAACCAATTAGGGGATAGACAACCCCCAGAAACTCCTCCCATATCTAATCAGACTAAAGTGGAAACCAAATGTGCACAGGAAAATATGCACCACGAAAAAACAGAGAGCCAAAAGGATTAAGACCTCTGAAAGAATGACACAATATGAATATATACTTAGTAAAGTCATAATAGAACTGGTTCATTGTGTTGGCATGCTGTTCCATAACAGATAATATTGCTAACAGAGTTCTAATATAGATACAATATACAGTATAAAAACATGACAAGGCACCGAAGGCACACTCACTGACCTTCCTAACCAGGAGACAGACTTCATGTTGTGTCCTGCAGAAACAGCTTAGCCATGGTGTGCGAGGCAGCCAGAGGACAGGAGGAGAGCCGCCTGCTCAAGTGCTGAGTGAGGATCAATGTGGCGCAGCAGCCGCATTGTAATTCCCACCTTCTGGAGCCTACAGCGCCTATGATGGATGTCACACGTCTCGCGGTCCTACCATTGGACAGGTGGGACGTCCATCATAGGCGCTGCAGGCTCCAGAAGGCGGGACCTTCTATGTGACTCGGCCGCACTCGGCAGCTGTCATAAACCAGATGTGACCAGAACTGTGTGACTGAGAGTGAACCAGACATAAATAGGTGAAAGTAAGTAAGTTTATTAATGCATATAAATGTGAACAACCAAACAGTGATAATAAACCAACCAGCATATATAGCAAAAGGGAGTACCAGAATCATAGTCAAGCCAGGCCAGGGTCATAAACAGGAGATCAGCAGATGGGGGGCCAGGAGTAAACAGACAGGGAACAAGATGGAAGGGATCAGGCTGCAGGGAAAGGATCCAAAGATACAGGAACAGATACAAACAGGTTCAGGATATAGGAATCAGGGTTCAGGTTCAGGATCAGGATCAGGATAACAGATAAAGAGGCTGTAGGTCAGGGCACATAGAATGCATGAAGGAAAAAACCTTCAGCCTTTACAACCACTTTAATGCTGAGAATGAACTAAGGTAAAAAAATTGCAGGGTTTAGAACCACTTTAACAGATATTAGATTTTGAGCTTAAATAGACTTTGTATAGATGTTTATAGTAGTAAGCCATAACTGACACAATATTATTAAATATTAACCCCATGCCCAGCCCCCATGTCACTTCATTGGATCTTTACTCCTGGAGGGGGAATTTTCCGATCTTGTCACACCTGTGATTGGCTGTCACAGCGGTCACATGATCAGGCTCGTGTCCCACCAGCTCGTGATCATGACTATAGACCAGGAGCTGTCTGGCACTCACAGCACAGAAACCTTGGCAATCCATTGATGCATATGTGTGGTATGTGGATGTTAAAGCCCACCCTCTTTGCCACCACACATATTCATTACGTGGGCAGCAAGAGGTAAACAATACAGATTTATTGCATGTAGGTTTATCAAATATATTCTTTTATACAACTCTGAATAGCCCATGCACCTTTTGCCCCATCATTCCTGATCCTACATCTAGGCATAATGATCCTTAGGTAGACGGACAAAACAAACAATAGCATATATTGCAAATACTGTGATTTAGTGCAGCTTCACATTACCCTACTGCCTTGGGCAGTAAAACAGTGTTCTTTGATAAATGTGGTCCTGATTGCTGCTATAACTCATACAAAGTAGCATGATTCACATATATCATGATATACATGGTACATATTTAGGTGGACAGATTCACATTCTATTTTAGAGGTTTTTTTTTTACTAAAGAAAGTAGAAGTATTAGAGAATACAATAATCAACATATTATTAAATCATATTCTCTCTAAAAGCTTTCTTGTTTGCACTAAGATGTGGGACTTTGTGTCACGGCATCACATTCTGTGCTTGAAGGATTAACAGTAAGTGACAGGAATTTGTACAGCTCACTTGGAAGATACAAAATGACCTTCAAAACAAATTTGTACTATATAAGTGAATAAGGGAAAGTCTGCATAAAAGCTAAAATCTTTGTATGCATATCTATGTCTTTATTTACTAAAGAATTATGTTCCTGTTATTAGAAAATAACATCAAGCCCTAGCTTGATTTTAACAGAAGTTGACAGATTCGTATTATGATGCCCTGGCAGTGAAAATGGGTTATTGCTCGAGTTGCTCACTGATTGAAGACTCACTTCGAGGTTATTTTGGTACTTGTGTTTAAGGTCACGCGGTCATTTCCTGCTATCATATGTGTTAATATAACACGTTCATTGGTCTTAGGTTTAGAAGCCTTCTCAGCTTAGTGCCTGCTACCTGTTCATCCATCTATCAATCTATTGATCCATTTTCATTAAGAATGAGCTATGGGTTTGACCCAAACTCAAGTTGTATGCAGCTTAGAAACGCAATAAATTAATGCAGTTCATCATAGCTATGGCAAACCTATTGCCAAAATCTACCCCCTTCTTAAACTATAGTCAGATGTCTTAGAAGGGCCAATAATGAAGTTTTTCCTATGTGCCAGCCCCCTTCCTATAAAAGTCAGGGTTCTGAGCAGACTTTTGTTAGTGTGTGGAGAGAGATTGGAGTGGATGAGAGAGCTGATAGTGTTGTCTACAGGGAGAGAGAGTTGCTGTTATACAGTGCTCGGGACCTATGCCAATAGCGGAACCAAAAGGGTCGCAAATGTCGCACTTGTGACTGGGCCCTGGTGTTCCCCCAATGTGGCCTGAAGAGCCCAGACCCTGACTCCATGGCAGGGTTGATGGCTGTAGTTGTAAGCAGAGAGTGTCTATTACACTCTCTCAAACACTGCCCAGACCCAGCATTGACACCCCACCCCCTTTTCCCTCCTTCGCATTTCAATCTCAGCAGCACTGTGCTTCACAAAATGGATGAGTGGGCCTTAAAGCCCAGAAGTGGGAACTAGATTGTGAAGGAAATGTGCAGGCTGCCTGGCCCTTCTTCCTGAGGTGAGTAAGCTTAACAGCCATGATGTTTGAAGTGTCCCCCCTCCCTCCCTTCTCTCTTCTACCTCTGAGTACACTAATGCAGGAGAAAGCTCTGTTGGCTGTAATGTAAAGAGGGACTCGGATGTAAGAGATGCTCTGTGGACTCTGATGTAAGGGGGGGGGGGGGGGCTATGGAGAGCAGTAGGGATAAGCCGAACACTCCCCAGTTCGGTTCGCACCAGAACTTTAGAACGAACCAAAAATTAGTGTGAACTTTAGAACCCCATTGAAGTCTATGGGACTCGAATGTTCAAAATAAAAAGTGCTAATTTTAATGGCTAATATGCAAGATATTGTCCTAAAAATGGTTTGGGGACCTGGCTCCTGCCCCAGGGGACATGGGTCAATGCCTAAAATGTTTTTAAAAAACTGCAATTTTTTCAGGAGCACTGATTTTAATGATGATTAAAGTGAAAAAAAAGTGAAATATTCCTTTAAATATCGTGCCTGGGGGGTGTCTATAGTATGCCTGTGAAGTGCCACGTGTTTCCCGTGTTTAGAACAGTCCCTGCACAAAATGACTTTTAACGGAAAAAAAGTCATTTAAAACTGCTTGCGGTTTTAATGTAATATCTGGTTGCGGCAATACGGATGAAAATCATTCCGAAAAATGTCATGGGTAGCCCCCATGCCCATTACCAACCCCTTTGGGTCTTGTACGGATATTAATGAGAACCCCGTACCCATATTAAAAAAAGGAAAGGCGTGGGGCCCCCAGGCCCTATTTACTCAGAACAGCAGTATACAGGCGGTGCAAACAAGACAGGGACTGTGTAGGTTTCTTGTGTTAAGTAGAACCTGTTTGTAATTTTGAACTGGTACATTTTTAAAGTGTAGCTCCAGTCAAAAAATAAATTTTTAAGCTTTTTGGAAAACATAGGGAAGGGTTATCACCCCTGTATAATTTGTTTTGCCGTCCATCCTTTTTCATCTCACTTCCTGTTGTCTCCTTCCATTTGCAAGTAGGAGACGTTTGTAAGTTGGATGTTTGAAAGTAGGGGCCTGCCCTATATGCTCTGCAGAAATTTGCGCCTAAGGTGTTGGTGTTGCCACAACACTGTAAGCCCTCAAAGTGACTCTTGGTAGGTGCTGGAGAGCCCTGCTGTGAACAATCATATCAAGAATTGTAATTACATGCCATTGTTGAACAGTGATAGAAAAATAGGGCCTTTGGTGGTTGTGGTGGTGGTAGTGGTGCTGGTGCCACAACACTGTAAGTCCTCACAGTTACTCTCGGTGGGAGCAGGAACGGGTCCTGCTGTGAAATATTATATCAAGAATTGTAATTACATGCCCCTGTTAAACAGGGGCTGAAAAATTGGGCCTTAGGCACTGCTTGCTGGTGCCACAACACTGCAACCAGCCCAGATACTCTAGTTGGAGTGCAGGAATGAGCCCTGCTGCAAAACATTGCATCAAAAATTGTATTACATGTCCCTGTTAAACAGGGGCTGAAAAAATGGGCCTAGACACTGCAACCTCTCCCATATACTCTAGTTGTAGTGCAGGAATGAGCCCTGCTGCAAAGCATTGCATCAAAAATTGTAATTACACTCCCCTGTTAAACAGGAGCTGAAAAATTGGGCCTTAGGCACTGGTGCTGGTGCCACGACACTGCAACCTCTCCCATATACTCTAGTTGTAGTGCAGGAATGAGCCCTGCTGCAAAGCATTGCATCAAAAATTTTAATTACACGCCCCTGTTAAATAGGGGCTAAAAAATTGGGCTGGTGGCATCACCCAGAACAAAAAATGTTCTTCCAAGATATCAGCGGAGGAGGAAGAGGCTAGACAGTCAACATAACAGGACAGTCACTCAGCCTTAGCATAGGCAGTCTTGAAGGGATGTGATATTTTAAAAAAAATTATTCGGTTACATCAGCTTCAAGTGCTTGGTAGCTGGTGGTGATCCAAGACTGATTCATCTTGATGAAGGTCAGTCGATCAACTGAGTCGGTGGACAGTCGGTGGACAGGTGCACCCTGTGATCGGTTATAAAGCCACCAGCAGCACTGAAGGTGCGTTCCGAAAGAACGCTGGATGCAAAACAGGCCAGTAGCTCAATTGCATACTGTTCAAGCTCTGGGCAGTGATCCATCCTCAAGACCCAGTAAGCCAGAGGATTTTCGGTGGCAAAGGTGTCCAAGTCTGACCTTGCCCCTAGGTATTCCTGCACCATGTAAATCAGACGCTGGCGATGGTTGATGGAACCGATCATACCTTGGGGCTGTGGACTAAGAAATTGTCTGAACGCATCGGTCAGACGGCCACCTTCTCCACCGCTCCTTCTGACCTATGCCTCAGCAACACATTGTCCAGGACCAGGAGTTTGTAACCTCCCAGTCTCTGTGAACGCATTGCACAGACCTTTCTGCAAGGCCTCCCGGAGATGTCTCATCCTCTGCTCCCTCTGCGACAGCAAGATAAGGTCCGCAACCATACCCTTGTACCGTGGATCAAGGAGAGTGGCCAGCCAGTAATGGTCCCTCTCCTTGATCCGAAGAATATGAGGGTCCTTCCGCAGGCTTTGCAGGATCAGGGAGGCCATGCAGCGTAGGTTAGCTGAGGCATTCGGTCCGGAGTCCTCTGAGTCACTAAGGACAACAGCTACCTCCTCCCAGCCATGTACAAGTCCACGGGTTTCTTGGGACTGTAAATAATCCCTACAAGACTGCTGCTGCTGATGCTGAGTGCCAGGCTCCACCTCCATGCTGACACAATCATCCTCTTCCTCCTCCTCCTCCTCTTCCTGTGTGATGGGTGGGACAGCAGGAACACTGTCTGGATAAAGGGGGCCTTGAGAGGCAAGGAAGTCCTCCTCTTCCTGCCTCTGTTCTGCCTCAAGTGCCCTGTCCATTATTCCACTCAGAGTATGCTCCAAGAGTTGGACAAGAGGTACAGTGTCACTGATGCATGCACTGTCACTGCTCACCATCCTTGTGGCCTCCTCAAACGGTGACTGGACAGTGCATGCATCCCTGATCATGCCCCACTGGCGTGGTGAGAAAAAAACCAAGCTCCCCCGACCCTGTCCTGGTGCCGTAGTCGCACAGATACTCATTGATGGCCCTCTGCTGCGTGTGTGCCGCTGCAGCATGGCCAAAGTTGAGTTCCACCTGGTGGGCATGTCACATATAAGGCGGTTCTTGGGCAGGTTCAACTCCTTTTGGAGCTCAGCCAGCCGGGCACTGGCATTAAATGATCTGCGGAAATACACACAGACTTTCCTGGCCTGCTTCAGGACACCCTGTAAGCCTGGGTACCTGCCCAAGAACCGCTGCACCACAAGGTTAAGGACGTGAGCCACACAGGGCACATGGGTCAGTTGTCCCTGTTGGAGGGCGGAGAGGAGGTTGGTGCCATTGTCGCAAACCACCATTCCTGGCTTAAGCTGTCGTGGCGTCAACCACCTCTCGGCCTGCCCCTGCAGAGCTGACAAAATATCTGCCCCAGTGTGGCTCCTGTCCCCCAAACAAACCAGCGCAAGCACGGAATGGCATTGTTTTGCCTGCGTACTTGCGTAGCCCCTTGAACGCCTACGGAGCACCGCTGGTTCCGAGGACAGAGCACTGGAAGAGGCCATGGAGGAAGAAGAAGAGGAGGGGGTGGAGGAGAGAGGTGTGTCACAACCAGTAGTAGCATTTTGGAGGCGTGGTGGCGGAACAACCTCCAACACTACTGCACCTTGTCCTGCATCCTTCCCAGAGTGACCCAAATGGGCCGTGAAAGACAGGTAACATCCCTGTCCATGCCTGCTGGACCATGAGTTAGCGGTAATATGCACCTTACCGCTGACCACCCTGTCCAGCGAAGCAAGGACATTGCCTTCCACATGCCGGTAGAGAGCCGGAATCGCCTTCCGTGAGAAAAAGTGGCGTTTGGGGACCTGCCACTGAGGAACCGCACATTGCACAAACTCACGCAAGGGGGCCGAGTCTACCAACTGAAAAGGTAGCAGTTGAAGTGCTAGCAATTTAGCCAAGCTAGCATTCAACCGCTGGGCATGTGGATGGCTGGGAGTGAACTTCTTTCTACGGTCCAGCAGCTGGAAATTTGCCTGCTACAATCGGATGTGGGTGTACTGCTAGCAGAGTGCCCGCAAGCACTTGGCTGTGACACACCTAATTCTACACCTTCATTCCTCTCAGTGCAGGTTTCAGAGAGGACTGAAGGTCTAGTGGGGTTGGAGATCCCAGCTGATGAGGTGCAGGGAGAGGTCCGCTTTATTCTTTGGTGCGGGTCTTTGAGGTAAGCTTGCCAACGAGCTGCATGGCAGGTCAACATATGACTGGTCAAGCACGTGGTTCCCAAGCAGCTGATGTTTTGGCCACGCTAGATACGCTTGAGACATATGTTGCAAATAGCAGCGGTGCGATCTGATGCACTCGCCTCAAAAAAGGCCCACACCAAAGAACTTTTAGAATAACGCGCAGAGGCAGCGCCCTGCACAGGCGGAGCTCTGCGGTGTGATTCAGTCGGTGTGCTGCCCCTAAGCTGGCCCCCGGAGGGCATCCTGCCTCATTGGAAATGTGCCTCCTCCTCCTCTCTCCTACCAGGCACCCATGTGGAGTCAGTGCCCACATCATCCCCTACCTCTTCATCACTGGAGCAAACCTGGCAGTATGCTGCAGCTTGTGGAACATGACTGCTAGATTGCTGTCCTTCTTGAGCATCCCCTCTCTCTGCGCTCACGCTACTGCCTTCCTCTAGCTGAGTATCATCATCAGAGCCTACAAAGCACTGGGCATCCTCCTGGAGCATGTACCCAACACTGTGCTCAAAGAGTTCAGGGGACTCCTCAGGAGGACGTGGTGGGTCTAGGGAAGGAGTCACTGATGATGACATTGAGAGGAGGGAAGAGGATGCGTTGGCAGCTGCTTTGCTAGTACCCTGAGCCTGGGTGAGAGAAGATGAGGAAGATGAAGAGGGCTTGGTCATCCACTCTACTAAGTCTTCGGCATGATGTGACTCAACACGTCCAGCTGCTGAAAATAAGGACTACTGCACCTTGTCCTGCATCCTTCCCAGAGTGACCCAAATGGGCCGTGAAAGACAGGTAACATCCCTGTCCATGCCTGCTGGACCATGAGTTAGCGGTAATATGCACCATGGCCACGTGCTGATGACGATGCACCGCATCCACGACCAGCACTGTTGTCTCTAGACACAGAGCCTACTTGCCCTCTTTTATTGGCTCGTGCCTGTCTGCCTCTCCTTGTTGGCCTTCCAGACATGGTAATGGCTGGAAGGGAGATAGGAAAACCAGAAGTTGGGTAGTGTATATTGTGCTGGAGGCACAAAACACCCACTAACTCCTGCAGATGCCTTTATTATAGAACAACAGGAATTAAAGGGTAGATACCGGTGTATACTGTGGTGTGCTGGAGGCACACAACACCCACTAACTCCTGCAGATGCCTTTATTATAGAACAACAGGAATTAAAGGGTAGATACTGGTGTATACTGTGCTGTGCTGGAGGCACACAACACCCACTAACTCCTGCAGATACTTTTATTATAGAACAACAGGAATTAAAGGGTAGATACCAGTGTATACTGTGCTGTGCTGGAGGCACACAACACCCACTAACTCCTGCAGATGCCGTTATTATAGAACAACTGGAATTAAAGGGTAGATACCGATGTATACTGTGCTGTGCTGGAGGCACACAACACCAACTAACTCCTGCAGATGGCTGATGGCTCAATTAGAGAAGAACAATATAGGTAGATACAGGTGTATACTGCGCTCAAGGCACACAGACAACACCCACAAACTCCTACAGAAGGCTGATGACTCAATTACAGAAGAGCAATATAGCTATATAGGTAGATACAGGTGTATACTGCGCTCAAGGCACACAGACAACACCCACAAACTCCTGCAGATGGCTGATGGCTCAATTACAAAAGAGCAATATAGCTATATAGGTAGATACAGGTGTATACTGCGCTGAAGGTACACAGACAACACCCACAAACTCCTGCAGAAGGCTGATGGCTCAATTACATAAGAGCAATATAGCTATATAGGTAGATACAGGTGTATACTGCGCTCAAGGCACACAGACAACACCCACAAACTCCTGCAGCAGGCTGATGGCTCAATTACAGAAAAGCAATATAGCTATATAGGTAGATACAGGTGTATACTGCGCTCAAGGCACACAGACAACACCCACAAACTCCTGCAGCAGGCTGATGGCTCAATTACAGAAAAGCAATATAGCTATATAGGTAGATACAGGTGTATACTGTGCTCAAGGCACACAGACAACACCCACAAACTCCTGCAGAAGGCTGATGGCTCAATTACAGAAGAGCAATATAGCTACAAAGGTAGATACAGGTGTATACTGCGCTCAAGGCACACAGACAACACCCACAAACTCCAACACCCACAAACTCCTGCAGCAGGCTGATGGCTCAATTACAGAAGAGCAATATAGCTATATAGGTAGATACAGGTGTATACTGCGCTCAAGGCACAGAGACAACACCCACAAACTCCTGCAGATGGCTGATAGCTCAATTACAGAAGAGCAATAAAGCAAAATATGTAGATACAGGTGTATACTGCGCTGAAGGTATACAGACAACATCCACAAACTCCTGCAGACACCGGAACACTACACAAGGCCGCCGCGCTTGCGGCCTTATATAGTGTGGGGCGTGTACTACACAGCCTGAACTATGATTGTTCATGGCTCTGCTCGCTGCCGGAGCTGTGATTGGCCAAGCATGCGAGGTCACAGTGCATGCTACGCCAATCATGAGCCAGCAATGCACTGCGATGGCGCAGTGCATTGTGGGCGGTGAGCGCCACACGAAATTTATCGCAAATGGCCCACAGAGTTCTGGCTTTGCCGAACGGGCGAGCAGCCGGTGTTCGAGTCGAACATGCATTAGACTCGAACACCAAGCTCATTACACCCTTACATCTGAGTTTCCCTTTACACCAGATTCCACAGCATTCCCCTTTACATCACAGCTCCCACTTAAATTAGGGTTCCTAGAGCATCCCTTCATCAGGGAAGTTCAAACCTGTACCTTGCTTGGCACATGTCCTGAACCTAATGGTGCAGTTGATCCTAGTTAGGTTCCTTGGTTTCAGAAGAGTGTGCTGCCACTTTGGGCAGTCATACCCAGTGAGCGTTTGCCTGGCAGAAATGCAGTGGAAACACAAGTTGCTTGTCAACCACCTTGTATCCAGTGCGTTGAAAAAGTATTCATGCCCCTTGACTTTTTCTATGTTTTGTCATGTTACAACCAAACACATAAATGTACTTTATTGGAATTTTATGTGATAGACCAACACAAAGTGGCACATAATTGTGAAGTGGAGGGAAAATTATAAATGGTTTTCAATTGTTTTTACAAATAAACATCTGAAAAGTGTGACGTGCATTTGTATTGAGCCCCCTTTACTCTGATACCCCTATCTCAAATTTAGTGGAAGCAATTGCTTTCAGAAGTCACCTAATTAGCAAATAGAGTCCACCTGTGTGTAATTTAATCTCAGTATAAATACAGCTGTTCTGTGCAGCCCTCAGAGGTTTGTTAGAGAACCTTAGTGAACAAACAACATCACGAAGGTCAAGTAACACACCAGGCAGGTTAGGGACAAAGTTGTGGAGAAGTTTAAAGCAGGGTTAGGTTATAAAAAATATCTCAAGCTTTGAACATCTCACAGAGCACTATTCAATCCATCATCCAATAATGGAAAGAGTATGACACAACTGCAAACCTACCAAGATGAGGCTGTCCACCTAAATTGACAGGCCGGGCAAGGAGAGCATTAATCAGATAAGCAGAAAGAGGACCATGGTAACTCTAGAGGAGATGCAGAAATCCACAGCTCAAGTGGGAGAATCTGTCCACAGGACAACTATTAGTCATGCACTTCACAAATCTGGCCTTTTTATCAAAGAGTGACAAAAAGAAAGCCATTGTTGAAAGAAAGTCATAAGAGGTCCTGTTTGCAGTTCACGAAAAGCTATGTAGGGGACACAGCAAACATGTGAAAGAAGGTGCTTTGGTCAGATGAGACCAAAATTGAACATTTGGGCCTAAAAGCAAAACGCTATGTGTGGCTGAAAGCTAACACTGCACATCACCCTGAACACACCATCTCCACTCTGAAATATGGTGGTGACAGCATCAAGTTGCGGGGATGATTTTCTTCAACAGGGACAAAGAAGTTGCTTAGAGATGGGAAGATGGATGCAGCCAAATACAGGGCAATCTTAGAAGAAAACCTGTTAGAGTCTGCAAAAGACTTGAGACTGGGGCGGAGGTTCACCTTCCTGCAGGACAACAACTCTAACCATACAGCCAGAGCTACAATGGAATGGTTTAGATCTAAGCATATTCATGTGTTAGAATGGCCCAGTCAAAGTGCAGACCTAAATCCAATTGAGAATCTGTGGCAAGACTTGAAAATTGCTGTTCACAGACGCTCTTCATCCAATCTGACAGAGCTTGAGGTATTTTGCAAAGAAGAATAGGCAAACATGTCACTCTCTAGATGTGCAAAGCTGGTAGAAACATACCCAAAAAAGATTTGCAGCTGTAATTGCAGCTAAAGGTGGTTTTACAAAGTATTGACTCAGGGGGGCGCCATACAAATGCACACCACACTTTTCAGATATTTATTTGTAAAAAAAATTGAAAACCATTTATCATTTTCCTTCCACTTCAGAATCATGTGCCACTTTGTGTTGGTTTATCACATGAAATCTCAATAAAATACATTTATGTTTTTGGTTGTAACATGACAAAATGTGGAAAATTTCAATGGGTATGAATACTTTTTCAAGGCACTGTACCATATACCCATATACTGCAACTCCCCATGGCCATGCTGCAGTGGTTGTACATGTATCAGTAGGCCATCAATGAGTATTTGTCCAAGAACAGGACGAGATCAGGTTCTGGGCATCTGGGTTTCTTTTTACTATGCAAGCGGTTCCTGATTCAGGACATGTGTACCAGTGCGCCCCTGTACCTTTAACCATGCCCACTGCACTGCAGGGGTGCCGATGCTTGTGTCCAACGGTCACAATGACTGACGGCCACGAGCGATCATGGGAACGTAAACACACAAAACCCTGTTCTGTTCTGTTCGGAAAGACTGATTGTGAGTTCCTAATAGCTAGGAACCACGATCTGTCATCTCCTTTAGTCAGTCCCCTCCCCCTACAGTTAGAACACACAGTCAGGGAACACAGTTAACCTCTTGATCGCCCCCTAGTGTTAACCCCTTCCCTGCCAGTGACATTTATACAGCAATCAGTGCATTTTTATAGCAGTGATCACTGTATAATTGTCTATCGTCCCAAAAATGTGTCAAAAGTGTCTGCTATAATGTCGCAGTCACGATAAAAATTTCAAATCACCGCCATTACTAGTCAATAAAAAAATGATAATAAAAATGCCATAAATCTATCCCCTATATTGTATATACTATAACTTTTGTGCAAACCAATCAATATACGCTTATTACGATTTTTATTACCAAAAACATGTAGAAGAATACATATCGGCCTAAACTGAGAAAAAAATCGCTTTTTTGTTTTTTTAAATTGGGGATATTTATTATAGCAAAAAGTACAAAATATTTTTATTTTTTTCAAAATTGACGCTCTTTTTTTGTTTATAGCGCAAAAAATAAAAACCACAAAGATGATCAAATACCAGCAAAAGAAAGCTCTATTTGTGGGAAAATAATTAAGTCAATTTTGATTGGGTACAGTGTTGCACGACCGTGCAATTGTCAGTTAAAGCGGCCCAGTATCGAATAGGAAAAAATGATCAGGTCATTGAGCATTGAGTCATTATCCCCTGCTGACTACAGGCTTTTTTTTCACAGCAGCTGACACTAGGATATTTTCCTGACACTCCAGGCTGTGTATACACAGACCTGACCCCTGCACTCTATATGTTATGTTGTGTATTACATGGCTGTGCTATTGTTGTGTAGTTTGCAACTTTTTTTTTAAATTAAATTATTCTTTAAGGTAGGCTCAGACAAAATATTGGCTCTGAGTGTGTGTGTGTGTGTGTGTGTGTGTGTGTGTGTGTGTGTGTGTGTGTGTGTGTGTGTGTGTGTGTGTGTGTGTATATATATATTCAGCTTTATTTATTTTATTATTAAAGTATTAGGCTCGGTTCACACAGGGGCAACACGACTTTTGGAGGCAACTTGGACGTGACTTGATGTGACTTGACCTGACGTGACTTGATGTGACTTGATGTGACTTGACGTGACTTGGACACGACTTACAACACTACTCCAGGCCAGGCGACTTGCCGTGGCCAATCAGAGAATGAGCTCTCAGGGGGGAACTCCTTTTGAGAGCTGATAATTCTCTGAGAGTCGCCTCTGTATAGACAGAGATCCGACTTGGAGGCGACCTCCATTGAAATCAATGGGTACCAGTCGCCTACAAGTCGGATTGAAGTAGTACAGGAACCTTTTCTGAAGTCGAAGCGACTTCAGTAGCGTGCATTAAGACGGCTCTCATTCACTTACATTGATTTCTACATGTTGTGCGACCTGAGGTGACTTGGGGGGACTTGAAGTCGGGTCTGAGTTGCCCCTGTGTGAATCGGCACTTAGGTTTATGTAGGACTCTTACTCAAAACACAGTAATTATGGAGTATGTTTTAGGACTCGATATAACCATGGTTCTTTAAGCCAATCCTAATATCCAGCGCAACTTAGCCATGCCCATTTTCATTGCCAAATGTCTGTCCTGAGGTGTCCCTCATCCTCAGATTTTAAAAAATGGAAGGTATATACACATGGCCTGGTACAGTGGATATAAAAAGTCTACAAACCTCTGGTAAAATGTCAGGTTTCTGTGATGTAAAAAAATGAGACACAGATAAATAATTTCAGAATTTTTTCCACCTTTAATGTGACCTATAAACTGTACTACTCAATTGAAAAACAAACTGAAATATTTTAGAGGGGGAAGTAAAACTAAAAAACTAAAATAATGTGGTTGCATAAGTGTGCACACCCGCTTAGATTCTGGAGATGTAGCTGTGTTCATAATTAGTCAATCACATTCAAACTCATGTGAGGCTGGGTTCACACTGCTGCGGGGGGAGATCCGGATGTGATTCGCACCGCAAATCACATCCGATCTCCGTAGCGATGCTAGTACAGCCATACAGATAGTATGGCTGAATTCGCATTGCTCCCGCAGCAAACTCGCACGGGACCCTTTTTTTGGTCCGCAACAGAATCGGATCGCATGAGGGTTCACACCATGCGATCCGATTCCTGTGCGAGTCGGCAGATTGCACTGCGATATGCGGACGGATCTGGGGGTGTCATTAACATATCATTGACACTCCCAGCCGTCCGCATAGGGCAGTGTGAACTGCCGGCGGGAGGTGTGCGATGCGGGAAAACGCCGCGGATTTGCGGCGTTCCCGCATCGCAGCGGTGTGAACCCGGCCTTAAATAGAAGTCAGTACACACCTGCCATCATTTAAAGTGCCTTGATTAACTCCAAATAAAGTTCAGCTGTTCTAGTAGGTCTTTCCTGACATTTTCTTAATCATATCCTACAGCAAAAGCCATGGTCCACAGAGAGCTTTCAAAGCATCAGAGGGATCTCATTGTTAAAAGGTATTTGTCAGGAGAAAGGTACAAAGAATTTCCAAGGCTTTAGCTATACTGTGGAACACAGTGAAGACAGTCATCATCAAGTGGAGAAAATATGGCACAACAGTGACATTACCAAGATCTGAACATCCCTCCAAAATTGATGAAAAGATGAGAAGAAATCTGGTCAGGGAGGCTGCCAAGAGGCCTACGGCAAAATTAAAGGAGCTACAGGAATATCTGGCAAGTACTGGCTGTGTGGTACATGTGACAACAATCTCCTATATTCTTCATATGTCTGGGCTATGGGGTAGACTGGCAAGATGTTTAAGCCTTTTCTTACAAAGAAAAGCATCCAAGCTGACTAAATTTTGTAAAAACACATCTGAAGTCTCCCCAAAGGCATGTGGTAAAATGTGGTATTGTCTGATGAAACCAAGGTTGAACTTCGTGGCCATAATTCCAAAAGATATGTTTGGCACAAAAACATTGCACATCACCAAAGAACACCATACCCACAGTGAGGCATGGTGGTATCAGCATCATGCTCTGGGGCTGTTTTTCTTCAGCTGGAACAGGGTCCTTAGTAAAGCTAGAGGGAATTATGAACAGTTGCAAATACCATTCAATATTGGCACAAAACCTTCAGGCTTCTGTAGAAATCTGATCATAAATAGGAACTTCATCTTTCAGCATGACAACGACCCAAAGCATACATCCAAATCAACAAAGGAATGGCTTCACAAGAAGAAGATTAAAGTTTTGGAATGGCACAGCCAGAGCCCAGACCTGAATCTGATTGAAATTCTGTGGGGTGATCTAAAGAGGGCTGTGCACAGGAGATGCCCTCACAATCTGACAGATTCGAAGAGTTTTTGCAAAGAAGAGTGGGTAAACATTACTAAGTCAGGATGGGCCATGCTGATAGACTGAGTGCTGTAATAAAATCAATAGGTTTTTCAACAAAGTATTAGTATAAGGGTGTGCACACTTATGCAACCATATTATTTTATTTTTTTATTTTTACTTCCCTCCACCTTACTTCAGTTTGTTGTTCAACTGAATTATATAGTTTATAGGTCACATTAACACATCACAGAAACCTGACATTTTAACAGGGGTGTATAGACTTTTTTATATCCACTGTAGATTAGGCTGAAATGTGAAAACACAAACAAGGCAGAAATTCAAGTGTATCATCTCAGAGACGCATAAAAAATTGACCAACAGTAGAATTGTTTTGTGAGCAAGTTGATGAGGGAAGAGTGCTAAACATGGCCACACATGGCTCAAATTTCCCACTGCGGGTGGCTCTGCCTTCACCACTCAACTCAACAAACTTTGAAAAATTGAAGAAGCTAGGTGAAAATGTGTCGGCCAAACAGTAACTGCATTTAAACCAATGCATGGTTTGGGGATTCAGACAGCCGCAAATGCTGCAGGTGTCAAAACACAATGGCAGAGCAGGAAAGATTTCTCCACCCTGGTTAGCATGAATAGAGGAATCGAGTGAGGGCCTGTGCAGTTCAACGAGAAAAATCTTAGCATGTATGGCAAGCCTTAGACACAGGACAGCTGTTTTGTTAAAGCGGGAGTCCGCCGGGATTCCACGTTTTTTTTTTTTTAAAAGCCAGCAGCTACAAATACTGCAGCTGCTGACTTTTAAAATAGTGACACTTACCTGTCCAGCGGGCCCGCGATGTCGGCACCCGAAGCCGATCTCTCGATCGTCTCTCGGGTGCTGCCGCCGCCATCTTGGGTATGGGAATCAGGAAGTGGAGCCTTTCGGCTTCATTTCCCAGTTCCCTACTGCGCATGTGCGAGTCGTGCTGTGCAAAAAGGATGGACCCGCTGCCTCTGGGATCTGTGTGTTTCCCAGCAGGCAGCGGGGGACTTTCGGAAAGGGGCGTAATCTACGCCCCTTTCCGCAGAGAGCTATCCCAGAAGTGGGTGCAGATACCTGTACTGTACAGGTACCTGCACCCCCCTCCCCCCTGAAAGGTGCCAATTGTGGATTCCAATGAGCGGAAGGTCCACTTTAGGGTGGACCTCCGCTTTAAGCTAAAAATGAAAGCATAACGTTGCAGAGACACTTGAGAAAAAAATTGACCAGTAGCAAGTTGGAAGTTTAATGTATCAAGGTGAATGAAAAGCTGAAACTGTGTAAACACAAACAAAGCAGTTTTTGCTTTCTACAATACAAATTCAGATATATGTGTAAAAAAAAACAAAAGGCAGTAATGTACGTGAGCTGTTCAAATAGGCCATTTTTATTCAGGGTATATTTAACCACTTTGGCATTTGAGCAGTTTTGTTCATTTTTTTTGCACCCACTGTTTATCAAATGCATATTTTTGGAAAAAAAATATACTAAAATTAATCTTAGTGCACACAAATGCAATGATAATTCCTAATGTATTGGTAAAATATAAAAGATGGGGTTGCATTGAGTAAATAGATACCAAACATTCCAAGACTTAAACTTGTGTGTGCCTGTGATATTACAAAAAAACAATTGTACCCAAAAATCTCCAAAGCTGATGTTTAAGGGTCTTTACTGGTCATCAGTTTAGAGTTAACCACAAGCTCTGATGCTAAAATTATTGCTCTCACTTTGATGTTTGTGATGATCATTCACATGTGTGGTGTGATCACTGTTTTCATACATGTGTGCACATTTGCAGGTGTGTGGGGGGCAACAGGGGCTATGGTTATTTAAAAAAAAAATGGAAAAAAAACCCCCAAAAAATTCATTTTCATTTAGATTTAAAACAACACAAAAATTGTAATGCTTTTTTATTTAACTATATTGCTATCACAAGGGGTTAACAAAAGCCTACGTGATAACACTGGGCAGGTGACAGGTAGTCATTATGGAGATATTAGGGGTCATTAGGAAACTAATAAACTTCAGTCTCTCCCCTGCCCTCAAGAACATCTAACCAAGTACTACAGAGCAGGCGCACTGAGCGCGCCGCTGTCAACGGCGATATGCCGTGAGTGGCTGCTCCCGTGCGCATGCGCGGGAGTGACAGCTTCGCCGAATGACAGCGGCGGAGCAGCAAGACCAACCAAGAAGATGGACACTCCGGACTACAGGGGACAGCGGTGACTTTGCTGGCTCCTGTGTCAGGTAAGTGACGCATAATGGACTACTATGTGATGCATAGTAGTCCATTATGCTTTATCGTTGCAGGGAATCAAAAAGGAAGTAAACCCATCAGGGTTTACTTCCTCTTTAAACTATAGCATGGGCAGAAATGGTTAAATTGCCCTCCGTGTTTATGTTTGCTTGACACCTGATGGCAGTTCCTAGGATGAGCACAAGAGGGATTGTGTCAATAATACATTCTTCATCACAGCTCACCATTTTAGTTAACTCTTTAAAAGGGGCCAGAATAGTGCAAGTGTCCAAGATGATGAGCCACTGGCACACTGAAATTTCCCTTTAGCTCACCAAAGTCTATCCAGGTGCCATAATCACATACAAGAGGGAGCAGGCGGAGAAGAAGGAAGTGAAGGAGGAAGGGGAACAGAAGTACTGTAGAGCCTCTGGAGGTGAAGGAGGCCTATGCAGCTATTCCTCCAGCATAATGAAATAAATATTGAGCTGAGTGCCTATCAAAGCAGAGGAATTGCAGACATGCTTGGCCTCTGCTGTGTGCAGTCCAACTACCACATTGCTATAAAGAATACAAAAAAAAAACATTAATATAAAAAGATAATCCTAAATAAAATAAAAAAGATGTTTCATCTGGGAATCTGTCACTCTGGGGCTACTAATATAAGGAAATTTGCACGAGATTATATGAGAGGGGTTGCAGTGCAAAGAACTTGGACAAAGAGGGGTTTACACCAAAGCACTTTGAGGGTGGTTATAGTGTAGCTTTTTTTGCATCTCCCTGTGACATCACCCAACATGACATTGCTCTCCCACTTCAGCTTTACACCTGAGCGTAGCGTTTTCAGGCAGAAAGTTGCACGATTTTACCGGGCTTTTGCAGCGATTTTGCCACGATTTTGCACAGGTCAAAAAGTCATCAATGTAAAAAGAAGAAAAATGCCAAAATCTGGGGGCTTTGAAGGTAGACAAAATTGAGTGCTCCATTTCTGCCTTGTTGCATGAGGAACTATGCATGGGTTTTCACTTGGTCTTGGAGTTTAGAGTTAACCACAAGCTCTGGTGCTAAAATTATTGCTCTCACTCTGATGTTTGTGATGATCCTTCACATGTGTGGTGTGATCAGAGTTTACATCTGCCCATGCTATAGTTTAAAGATGAAGTAAACGCTGATGAGTTTACTTCCTCTTTGATTCCCTGCAAAGGTAAAGCATAATGGACTACTACAGTGCCTTGCGAAAGTATTCGGCCCCCTTGAACTTTTCAACCTTTTGCCACATTTCAGGCTTCAAACATAAAGATATACAATTTTTATTTTTTGTGAAGAATCACCAACAAGTGGGACACAATTGTGAAGTGGAACGAAATCTATTGGATTTTTGAAACTTTTTTAACTAATGAAAAAAATGAAAAGTGGGGCGTGCAAAATTATTCGGCCCCCTTTCGTTAATACTTTGTAGAGCCACCTTTTGCTGCGATTACAGCTGCAAGTCGCTTGGGGTATGTCTCTATCAGTTTTGCACATCGAGAGACTGAAATTCTTGCCCATTCTTCCTTGCAAAACAGCTCGAGCTCAGTGAGGTTGGATGGAGAGCGTTTGTGAACAGCAGTTTTCAGCTCTTTCCACAGATCCTCGATTGGATTCAGGTCTGGACTTTGACTTGGCCATTCTAACACCTGGATAAGTTTATTTGCGAACCATTCCTTTGTAGATTTTGCTGTATGTTTGGGATCATTGTCTTGTTGGAAGATAAATCTCCGTCCCAGTTTCAGGTCTTTTGCAGACTCCAACAGGTTTTCATCCAGAATGGTCCTGTATTTGGCTACATCCATCTTCCCCTCAATTTTAACCATCTTCCCTGTCCCTGCTGAAGAAAAGCAGGCCCAAACCATGATGCTGCCACCACCATGTTTGACAGTGGGGATGGTGTGTTGAGGGTGATGAGCTGTGTTGCTTTTACGCCAAGCATATCGTTTTGCATTGTGGGCAAAAAGTTCGATTTTGGTTTCATCTGACCAGAGCACCTTCTTCCACATGTTTGGTGTGTCTCCCAGGTGGCTTGTGGCAAACTTTAGACGAGACTTTTTATGGATATCTTTGAGAAATGGCTTTCTTCTTGTCACTCTTCCATAAAGGCCAGATTTGTGCAGTGTACGACTGATTGTTGTCCTATAGACAGACTCTCCCACCTCAGCTGTAGTTCTCTGCAGTTCATCCAGAGTGATCATGGGCCTCTTGGCTGCATCTCTGATCAGTCTTCTCCTTGTCTGAGCTGAAAGTTTAGAGGGACGGCCAGGTCTTGGTAGATTTGCAGTGGTCTGATACTCCTTCCATTTCAAAATGATCGCTTGCGCAGTGCTCCTTGGGATGTTTAAAGCTTGGGAAATCTTTTTGTATCCAAATCCGGCTTTAAACTTCTCCACAACCTGCCTGGTGTGTTCCTTAGTCTTCATGATGCTCTCTGCGCTTTCAACAGAACCCTGAGACTATCACAGAGCAGGTGCATTTATTGTCAGGCTGGCACTTACCGAACCGATGAGTCCGCTTGGGCAGAGGGTGGTCTCCCGTACGTGTCCGACTTACAACACCTGGGAGATGTCAGTGGCAGACCTAAATAGGCCGTTTGGCGCCAAGCACCGCGCACACGCGCGCGCCGACGCTCGCGCACCCGCGGGCGCGCGCATAGGCGCACGCGCGCGCGCCCCCGAACGCCGGCAGACACACCAGCGGTACCCGAAGTGCCCACCACAGCGCGCTGACGCGCACCAGCGCCAGCAGGGGCACGTGAGGGCACACACCAACGCGCACCAGCGCCCACAGGAGCGCGCAACACCGCACGCACAGGAACACGCACCCCAGCACGCACCGCAGGACATCGGCGCGCACCAACACGGGCAGCACCGCGACCAACCAGGTAACGACCCTGACAGTGCCCCCTCCCTAAGGGCAGACTCCGGCTGCCCAGGTGAGCCGATCTGGAAACCTGACGGTTCTTGAAGGCCCGCAAAAGTTCCTGAGCATGTAGATTGTCCTCGGGTTCCCAGGAGTTGTCCTCAGGTCCATAACCCTTCCACTTGATGAGGTACTGGGTTACATTACCCCTCTTCCTGCAATCAAGGATTGCTTCAACCTCAACCTCCTCTTCATTGTTCACTATAACAGGTTCGGGTGGGTCGGTGGTGCGGTCAGCAAAGGGATTTGGGGTAACGGGCTTCAGTAAGGTCACGTGAAAGACCGGGTGCACTCTAAAAGAGTCAGGCAGGTTAAGTTCATATGCCACTTCGTTTATCTTCCTTTTTACAGAAAAGGGGCCCATGAATTTAGGGCCTAACTTCTTGGAAGGACAGGCCATCTTAAGGTTGACTGTAGATAACCATACTTGGCTGCCGGGAGCCAGAACGAGTTCTCCCCGTCTCCTTTTGTCAAACGCCCGTTTATAGCATTCCTGGGACCGGGCCATGGTTTCCTTTAGGAGTTGGTTGTTTTTAGAAAAGAAGTCCAATGTCTCGGAAACTGCCGGAACAAGGCATTCTGGGACTGAGCTGGGCAAGAAGGCTGGGTGGAAGCCGTAATTGGCAAAGAACGGTGTCTGGTTGATGGCGGAGTGCAAGGAGTTGTTATAGGCAAACTCCGCCATGGGTAGTAGCGAGACCCAGTCATCCTGCGAGAAGGAAGAAAAACAGCGGATGTACTGCTCCAGGGACTGATTGGTTCTCTCCGTTTGTCCGTTTGTCTGGGGGTGATAAGCGGAGGAAAAGGCCAGTTCAATTTCAAGAGACCCGCAGAGCGCTCTCCAAAACCTCGAGGTGAATTGGGCGCCTCGGTCGGAAACAATACTTGCCGGGATCCCATGCAGCCTTACAACTTCTTTGACAAAGATCTTGGCCGTCTCCATAGCCGAGGGAGTGCCCCTCATCGGGAGGAAATGGGCCATCTTGGACAGCCTATCTACGACAACAAAGATAGTGGAGAACCCCTCGGAAAGGGGGAGTTCCACGATAAAGTCCATCGAGATCATTTTCCACGGTCTCTCAGGGACAGGTAAAGGTTTCAGTAGGCCCCAAGCCCGCGTCCGGCTGTTTTTATTTCGGGAGCAAGTGCTGCACGAGTCCACATAGTCCTTGCAGTCCTTAAGAAGTTGAGGCCACCAAAAGGTGCGCTGAATCAGTTCGGCAGTCTTCCGGGTACCAAAGTGTCCGGCCATCTTATGATCGTGGCAGAGTTCCAACACGTTTACCTTCAAGGCTTCAGGGACCACAATCTTGCCTTTATGCCAGAACAACCCCTCACTACAGCTGACCTCAGGGCTCGGGGGCATTCCAACAGAAGCCTGTCTGATCCGGGAGATAAGGTCCCCTTGGAGGAGCAAGAAGTTCCCAGAAGGGAGAATAGTATCAGGAGGCCGAGTCTCTTCAGGGATAGAAAACATACGTGACAGGGCATCCGGCTTGACATTCTTAGAACCAGGTCTATAGGTGATATGAAATTGAAACCGGGAAAAAAAAAGAGCCCATCTGGCTTGCCGTGGTCTAAGTCTTTTGGCAGTTCTCAAATATTCCAGGTTTTTGTGGTCGGTGTAAACCAGGATGGGATGTGCAGCACCTTCCAATAAGTAACGCCACTCCTCCAGAGCCGCCTTAATGGCCAGAAGTTCTCGGTCCCCAACATCATAGTATCTTTCGGATGATGACAGTTTGCGAGAAAAGAACGCCACCGGGAAAAGAAGGGCCTTGGCACCCTGCCGTTGGGATAACACCGCCCCCACAGCGATTTCCGAGGCATCCACTTCCAGGACGAAGGGTAAGGCTGGGTCCGGATGTTTTAGAATAGAGGCAGAGGTGAACAGCATCTTAAGTTTTTCGAAGGCCAGCTGTGCCTCAGGGGTCCAAGAGAATCGGGTACCCTGCCTGGTCAGTTCGGTGATGGGAGCAATAATCGCAGAGAAACCCCTGATAAATTTCCAGGAGAAGTTGGAAAAACCGACGAAACGTTGTACGCCCTTCCTGTCCACAGGTGCAGGCCAGTCCAGGATGGCAGATACTTTTTGGGGGTCCATCTTGATGCCCTCCACAGATATAACCAGGCCCAGGAATTGGATGGACTGGCGTTCAAACTCGCATTTTTCGAGTTTCGCGTAGAGCCCGTGTACCCTGAGACGAGCTAGCACACTACGGACATGTCTACGATGGTCTTCCAAGGATGAGGAAAAGATTAGGATATCATCCAGGTATGCAATTACGTATAGATCCAGGTAGTCGCGAAAGATGTCGTTGACAAAATGTTGAAAGGTTGCGGGTGCATTACACAGCCCGAAGGGCATGACAAGGTACTCGTAGTGCCCAAAACGAGTACGAAACGCTGTCTTCCACTCATCTCCTTCTCGGATACGGATTAAATTGTAAGATCCAATTTCGAAAAGATGACTGCAGACCCCAGCCTCTGGAACAACTCGGGTACTAGGGGTAAAGGGTAACGGTTTTTGACAGTTATCTTATTCAATTCCCGATAGTCAATGCATGGACGTAAGGAATGGTCCTTTTTTTCGACGAAAAAAATGCCAGCACCGGCAGGGGAAGTAGACGGACGGATAAACCCTTTCTTTAGGTTTTCGTCAATATACTCCTTCAGCGTGCCTAACTCCTGTTCCGTTAATGGAAAAATTCTCCCAAAGGGGACTTCGGTACCTGGTAACAGTTCAATAGGGCAGTCATAAGGCCTGTGGGGGGGAAGAATATCTGCGCCTTTTTTGCTGAAAACATCCACAAAGTCCTTGTAGGGTTCCGGAACGGTCTGAAGCAATTTTGGATCGACATCCAAACAGAGAAGTTGAGAGGAGTTGCATGTCGGTCGGGCCAAGCAGTGTTGTTGACAGTAATCGGAAAGAAACTTGATTTCTCCTGTGGCCCAGTTAATGCTTGGATTGTGGGCCTGCAACCAGGGTATCCCCAGGATAATTGGAAACAAGGGGGAGGAGATGGCATCCAGACGCAGGTGCTCCTGGTGACAGGTGCCCATAGTAGCCAGCAGAGGAACAGTCTCTTGAGTGACAGGACCGGAACTAAGGGCGGAGCCATCGGCTAGATGTACAGCAAGCCCCTGAGCCTTGGGTATGAGCGAGATGTGATGGTTGGCAGCGAAGGTCAGATCGATAAAGCAGCTGCATGCTCCGGAGTCAATGATGGCTGACACTGGAAAACTCCCTCCTGGAAGCTGCAAAGTGAGAAGAAGGGCAAGGTGAGAACTGGGTTTTCGTAGAACAGAGGCACACGTGAAGGAAGAGGAAACACACTTACGTGTCTTGTTGGGGCAAGCCCTGACATAATGCCCAGGTTCACCACAGTAGAGACATAAGTTAAGGGTACGTCTGCGCTGCTTTTCTTCAGGGGTCAAGGAGGGCCGGAGTAACCCGAGCTGCATTGGTTCCGGAGCTTCCAGAGCGGGAGCAGAAGAGGTAGACGAGAACTGACCAGCAGAACTGGGAACCTTGGGGAGCACCCAGGTGGGACGGAAGTGGCTGGAGGACCTCTCCGACCGGCGTTCCCTTAACCGGCGGTCAATCTGAATGGAGAGGTTGACTAACTCATCCAGGGTTTGTGGTATTCCTACCCGTGCCAACTCATCCTTAAGGGGGTCAGAAAGTCCCATCCGGAATTGGTGACGCAAGGCGGCGTCATTCCAATCCGTGTCGGAGCTCCAACGGCGAAACTCCACTGCATAGTCCTCGGCCGCTCTGCGACCTTGTTGGAGAGAGTGTAGTGCGGCTTCTGCGGTCGCAGTCAACTGAGGGTCCTCATAGAGCTGAGACATGGCCAAGAAGAAGTTGTCCAGGCTATCCAGGGTTCCAGATTTCTGCTCCAGTAAACGATGGTCCCAGGTTTGAGGCTCGCCGGACAACAGGGATATCACAAAGCCCACCTTGGTTGCCTCTAGAGAGAATGTCCGGGGCTGCAGTGCGAAGTACAGTTCGCAGGAGTTGCGAAACGCACGATACTTGGTGCGATCGCCGGAAAACCTCTCGGGTGTAGGTACCCTTGGCTCTGGAGGAAGCATCACTACGGAGGGTGCAGATGAAAGACCGGTGGGGGAGGTTCCTTGAGGGTTAGATGAGGAGGACAAGGCTTGGACTTGCTCCTCCAACCTTGAGTAGCCATCCTGGAGACTCTTCACGGCTTGGGTCAGACCGGCCAAATGTCTGCATAACTCATCCATAGGGGAGGCCCCCTGCCCGGACTCAGTCATGGCTGCCTGATACTGTCAGGCTGGCACTTACCGAACCGATGAGTCCGCTTGGGCAGAGGGTGGTCTCCCGTACGTGTCCGACTTACAACCCCTGATAGAGCAGACAGGTGGCTGAGAGTGCGGAGTGGTAAGAGAGCCTGTGATATGGCTCCAGGAGCAGGAACTTGCAGGAAGCTTCCGGCAGCAGGTGTGTAGATAGGACACAGGCAAACTGGGTACAGAACAGGAGCAGAGCAGGCAAGTCCGGGTGCAGGCAGGGTACGGCAACAGGCGGGCAGCAGAGGCACAGAAGGAGCAGGCAAAAGAGAGGTCAAACAGGCCGAGGTCAGATGCAGGCAGAGGTCAGCGGTGTCAAGGGAAAGCCGGGTCGTCAGGAGATAAGCAACAGGAACACAGGATACGAACAACGGGACAGGAACCGAGAAGCTGTTGATCAGGCAGCACCTGGGAGATGTCAGTGGCAGACCTAAATAGGCCGTTTGGCGGCAAGCACCGCGCACGCCGATGCGCGCACGGGCACGCGCGCACCCGCGGGCGCGCGCATAGGCGCGCGCGCGCCCCCGAACGCCGGCAGACACACCAGCGGTACCCGAAGTGCCCACCACAGCGCGCTGACGCGCACCAGCGCCAGCAGGGGCACGTGAGGGCACACACCGACGCGCACCAGCGCCCACAGGAGCGCGCAACACCGCACGCACAGGAACACGCACCCCAGCACGCACCGCAGGACATCGGCGCGCACCAACACGGGCAGCACCGCGACCAACCAGGTAACGACCCTGACATTTATACAGAGACTTGATTACACACAGGTGGATTCTATTTATCACCATCAGTCATTTAGGACAACATTGGATCATTCAGAGATCCTCGCTGAACTTCTGGAGGGAGTTTGCTGCACTGAAAGTAAAGGGGCCGAATAATTTTGCACGCACCACTTTTCAGTTTTTTATTTGCTAAAAAAGTTTAAAATATCCAATAGATTTCGTTCCACTTCACAATTGTGTCCCACTTGTTGGTGATTCTTCACAAAAAATGAAATTTTTTTTATCTTTATGTTTGAAGCCTGAAATGTGGCAAAAGGTTGAAAAGTTCAAGGGGGCCGAATACTTTCGCAAGGCACTGTATGCATCGCATAGTAGTCCATTATGTGCCACTTACCTGACACAGTAGCCAGCGAAGTCACAGCTGTCCCCTGTAGTCTGGAGCATCCATCTTCTTGGTGGGTCTCACTGCTCCGCCGCTGTCTGGAGCATCCATCTTCTTGGTGGGTCTCACTGCTCCGCCGCTGTCATTCACTGCTCCGCTGACGTCACTCACTCGCGGCATATTGCCGTTGGCAGCGGCACGCTCAGTGCGCCTGCGCGCCGCTGTCTACGGCGCATGTGCCATAGACAGCGGTTCCTGTCTTTCGGCAAATATCTCCTAAGCCGTGTAGGTTTAGGAGATATTTCTTGGACCTACAGGTAAGCCTTAATCTAGGCTTACCTGTAGGTCAAAGTTGGTTGTAAGGGTTTACAACCACTTTAACACCCAGGACAGCCAGCAAAGCATCTAACTGAGCAGATCTCTGTAGTACTTGGTTAGATTTTCTGGAGGGCAGGGGAGAGACTGAAGTCTATTAGTTTCCTAATGACCCCTAATATCTCCATAATGAGTACCTGTCACCTGCCCAGTGTTATCACATAGGGGTTTGTTAACCCCTTGTGATAGCAATATAGTTAAATAAAAAAGCATTACAATTTTTGTGTTGTTTTAAATCTACCGTAAATGAAAATGATTTTTTTTTCCATTTTGTGTTTTTAAATAACCATAGCCCCTGTTGCCCCACACACACCTGCAAATGCAAATGTGAGCACATGTATGTAAACTGTGATCACACCACATGTGAAGGATCATCACAAACATCAGAGTGAGAGCAATAATTTTAGCACCAAAGCTTGTGGTTAACTCTAAACTCCAAGACCAAGTGAAAACCCATGCATAGCTCCTCATGCAACAAGGCAGAAATGGAGCACTCAATTTCGTCATCTACATGTGTTTACAGTTTGAAGGAGGCTGGCACGACATAGATATTTGGTGGGGGGGGGGGGATTGATAATTAATCTATATTAAATGAGATAGATAAATAGATAATTATAGAGCGAGGTCAAGGGGAGATCCAAAAGAGAGTTGTACATAATAATAATCTTCCCTGCAATTTCTGCTTGTGACTGCTTCTGCAGCAAGCCAGACATAGGGGGTTATTTACGAAAGGCAAATCCACTTTGCACTAGAAGTGCAAACTACAAGTGAAAAGTGCACTTGAAATTGCACTGAAAGTCCACTTGGAAGTGCAGTTGCTGTAGATCTGAGGGGGACATACAAGGAAAATAAAAATCTGCATTTTACTTTGCACATAATTGGATGATAAAATCAGCAGAGCTTCCACTCATTTCAGATCTACCCCTCTCAGATTTACAGCGACTGCACTTCCAAGTGCAATTTCAAGTGCAGTTTGCACCTGTAGTTTGCACTTGTAGTTCAAAGTGGATTTGCCTTTCATAAATAACCCCCATAGAATGCTTAAGCCATTCAAAGCCATCTTAATTTGTTTTGGCAGGATTAGTGGAAGGGGGAGAAATAGGTTGCACGAGCAATGCCATCTTTTTGGTGACCAAAAATTACAGTATTTGGGGGCTACAGCTTCTACCAGTCAAGCCACCTGGAAACATCTTTTTAAACGGATATTAATCAATAGAAATCAATAGAAAATAGATTGAGGTGCTGTTGTCACTCTGCAATTTCTCTGCCAAAAATACACCAAAGTACACTGTGAGCAAATAGAGTTGTAAAGCATCCCTTAAACTTGTTAAAAGATTTTTCTATTTTTCCTTCTCATTCTCGTAGCTGAAGAACCAGGACCCTATCCCCCTTTCAAATGAATGAGCTGGGCTATGTTCTTTGTTGTAGTTACTAGATGGAACATATATCAAACATATAATCAGCTGTATCTATAGGAAAACTTGTGAAATGTTCCCTGTGCCACTGGCTGCAATACAACCCCAAAGCATGATTGGCCCACCCCCATACTTAACAGTTGGACAGAGGATCTTTTCATTAAATTCTGTGCCCTTTCTTCTCCAAACATACCTTTGCTCATTCCGGCCAAAAAGTTCTATTTTAACCTCATCGGTCCACAGAACTTGTTTCCAAAATGCCTCAGGCTTGTCTATATGTTCATTTGCAAAGTTTTTCAAACGCAGATTTTTGTGGAGAGGACGTAGAAGAGGTTTTCTTCTGATGACTCTTCCATGAAGACCATATTTGTACAAGTATCTCTTTATAGTGGAATTGTGTACCACAACTCCAGTGTCTGCCAGATCTTTCTGGAGGGATCGTGCAGTCAAACGTGGGTTTTGAATTGCTTTTCTCACAATCCTGCAAGCTGTTCTGTCTGATATTTTTCTTGGTCTTCCATATCTTGCTTTAACTTTCACTGTTCCTGATGACTGCCATTTCTTAATTACATTCCGAACAGAGGATATTGACATCTGAAAATGCTTTGCTACAGTATCTTCTTATAGCCTTCTCCAACTTTGTGAGCGTTAACTATTTTCAGTTTCAGTTTTCTAGACAACTGCTTAGAAGAACCCATGGTGCTGATTGTTGGGGCAAGGTCAGATGAGACTGGCCATTTAAAACCTTTGAGATTGACATCACCTGGTCTTCCCAGACAATGATTGAGAACAATCCATGACACTGGCAGGTCTCAGCTTTGCAAAGGGGGCAGTGCATGCTATAAATTCTGCAGGGTGCCCAAACTTTTGCAGACACCATTTTTTTGTTTTCTGTAATTTTGAAACTGTAAATGATGGAAATAAAATCTAACTTTTTTGACATATTATAAGAATGTCTAATCTGTAATTTGATGCCATTTGGAGATTTTTCCATCTTTCCTTGACTTCGTTAGGCACATGAATACACATTTTTACCTGGGGTGCCCAAACTTTCGATCCCCACTGTACCCAGCGAAGTGACTAGCCTCATGATCCACAGAGCTGAAACAAATTCTACTACATAGGTTGTACCTGTTTACTTGCAGCCATTTCTTTGTAGATCATTCTAAAACACACAGATCAAAAAGATTTTTCTCAGATCTAGCAGGCAGGGGGCAGGGTTCTGATGTCACACACACTGTAGAGCTAGAGCGCAATGTTTCCTGATATCTGATAGCTAAGTGAAAGGAAGGGACACCCTCCCCCCTTCTAACAGGCTAATAGAAAAACATACACATCTATAGCAATGAGCCACCTGCTGTTTGCTAGAGAGGAGGGCGGGCGGTCCCTCTCTTGGGAGGCTGTTGTGTCAGGATAATCTGTTAGAAGTTACTAACGCAGAGAGAGGAGAGATCAGAGAGGAACCACACTTGGTGCTTTACCCAGGCTAGTACACATTATAGAGGGATATGCTTTGTTTTTCATGCCTTAGGTTTACAACCACAGCAGGCATTCAGGTCATGTGACTGCTGTGATTGGTTGTCCCAGCGTATACATGATTGGAAAAGCTCCCAATCGCAAGTACACATTGGGAGCTTTCCAGTCCCAGCCGGTGACTGTGCTGGGAGCATGCAGAAGGGACGTGTGGTGAGGCTTATGCCTGGTATCAGAGCCAGATACACACAGGTTACATACGCCATGATCGCTAGAGCGAGAGCAATAGTTATAGCACTAGACCTCCTCTGTAACTCTAAACATGTAACCTGTAATTTTTTTTAGAGTCGCCTATGGAGATTTTTAAGTACTGAAGTTTGGTGCCATTCCACAAGTGTGCTCAATTTTAAAGCGTGACATGTTAGGTATCTATTTACTCGGCGTGTGAATGGGCTCAAAACGAGGTTATCTATAAACAAATATAAACATATTTGAATCAAAACCTGCAAAAATATAAATACATGAATGACTAAATAAATGAATATATCTTCCATGTCTCAAAAAATGTCCATCCAATAGTGATATCCACCTTAAAAGTGCTTATTCGCCTTCCACCACACTAGAAACAAAAACGTTTTCTACTATGTTCACATACATGTACCGATCACATTGACTCCAATCAACGATGGGTAGGGATAAGGTTCTCCCAAACCCCTTTAAATGTCCGTGCTCCTCGGTGCTTGAAAACTCTACTCCTCACTCCGTAGAAGTCGGTTCTCAAAAAAAGAGGATAAATAATTGCGCAATATCGTTATAAAACAGCAGAGCTGAGCAGAAAACTGTGACCAATACACTCACATGTACCCAGAGGGTACATCAGAGGAGGGCAGGGTCACCCGCACTTCACTGGGGAAGCCCGAGTTTCCCCTTGCGTCAGAGGGGGCGGGGTCACGTGACGGGTGGCCCCGTCCTCAGCTAAGAGACCTGTCTGGCTGCGCTGGACATCATCATTGGACTCTGGACCTGGAGAGGAGAGATCATCTATCGCTGGACCCCAGAGAGATGATCACCCATCGCAGGATACCGAGAGTGGATTACCACCACTGGAATCTGTGTGTTTTTAAAAAAAAAATTTACACTTTCTTTGTGAAATGGTAGGGGTACAATGTACCCGTTACCATTTTAGACAGGGGGGGTGGGATCTGGGGGTTCCCTTGTTAAAGGGGGCTTCCAGATTCCGATAAGCCCTCCGCCTGCAGACTCCCACAACCACCGGGCAAGGGTTGTGGGGATGAGGCCCTTGTCCCCATCAACATGGGGACAAGGTGCAGGGACAGATCTAAGCACGAGAAACATGTGCCCCTTTACAGGCATACTATACACACCCCCTAAGTACGAAATTTAAAGGAATATTTCATTTTTATTGTTTCACTTTAAGCATTATTAAAATCACTGCTCCCGAAAAAACGGTCGTTTTAAAAACTTTTTGCATTGATACATGTCCCCCGGGGCAGGACCCAGGTCCTCAAACACTTTTTATGACAATAACTTGCATATAAGTCTTTAAGATTAGCACTTTAGATTTTTCATGTTCAAGTCCCATAGACTTTAACGGTGTTTGGATGTTCGAACAAATTTATTGCCTGTTTGCGTGTTCTGATGCAAACCGAACTGTTGGTGTTCGGCTCATCCCTAGTTATAACACAAAGCATAATAATATATGATTTAGCTTAATTAAAACAGTACCTTTTCAGCAGCAGCAGATTCTCATTCTCCCTCTTAACTGTGTGAGAAAAACATGGGATTATGGGTAAATATTATACCATAAACCCATTTCTTTTCCTTGTAGTAAGGAAGGCTGGTCTGGATGGGAACATTTGCCTTTTAGACACATGCCCCTTCTATGATACTGCAGTTAGAGAACAGCCTCTACTGCAGCATTTTTATTAATAGCTCAGACCAATAGTACGCTACCGTTGGTCCAAGGATCTAAGCTGTCCACTGAGCTCAGTGCCTCTGACAAGAAGTGAGAGGCGCTGTGATTTCATCCTTAAAGTCTGCTGCAAACAGCTTGTACTTAACCATTTCAGCCCCGGAAGATTTTCCCCCTTAATGATCAGGCCATTTTTTACGATACGGCACTGCGTCAATTTAACTGACAATTACGCTGTCATGTGACGATGTACTCAAACAAAATTGACGTCCTTTTTTTCCCACAAATAGAGCTTTCTTTTGGCGGTATTTGATCACCTCTGCGGTTTTAATTTTTTGCGCTATAAACAAAAAAGGCCAACAATTTTGAAAAAAAAACAATATTTTTTACTTTTTGCTATAATAAATATCCCAAAAAAATTTCTTTATCAGCTTAGGCCAATATGTATTCTTCTACATATTTTTGGTAAAAATAAATTTGCAATAACTGTATACTGATTGGTTTGCACAAAAGTTATAGGGTTTATAAAATAGGGGATATATTTATGGCATTTTTATTATTATTTTATTTTTACTAGTAATGACCATGATCAGTGATTTTTAGTGGCACTGCGACATTGCGGCGGATGGATCGGACACTTTTTTGGGACTAGTGACACTCATACACCGATCGGTGCTATAAAAATGCACTGATTACTGTATAAATGACACTGACAAGGAAGGGGTTAACGCTAGTGGTGATCAAGGGGTTAAATGTGTTCTCTGGGAGGTGTCTCTAACTGCAGGGGGAGGGTACTGACTAGGAGAAGAGAGAGATCACTGTTCCTAATCACTAGGAACAGACCATCACTCTCTACTTCCCTGTCAGAATGGGGATCTGTTTGTTTACACTGACAGATCCCCCATTCCAAATCTCTGTGGAACGATCGTGGATGGCACATCGTGGCTGCCGGCAATGCGCATCAGCTCCCCCTGTCATGCAGCCAGCGCACACCTGCATGTAGCTTCTGATAGGCTACGCAAGGAGTCCCGTATCTCCAGAACCATAGATGATAGGAGTCCCACATTTTGACCAGTCGTGGGGTAGGACTTTGGTTAATTAGCCCTCATATTTGGGGTCTTTCTGACCCCTGGTTGCCGAGCTGCTATGTTCATGGCTCTGCGTCACCTGACTGCGCATCCCTGGCATGCAGGGCACGTGCTTTCAGCACAGAAAAGTGTTTACAGAGGGCTACATATATGCGGCCTTTCTGCATTAAAGGTCACCCGCCGAGAGACCGCATATATGCGTACCATTGCTGAGACGAGGTTAAGTAAATACCTTCCTTGCTCTATCTAGGGAATTAGTAAGAATAATAAACAGACAAACAACTAATTATTGTGCCTGTTACGATTCCCAGAGGAACTTATGTCATATTTAGGAACTGACCAGTTCTCAGCCAGTTCCACAATTGTACAATATATGTGAATATACAATATTGTATTTAATGGTTTATTAATCTTTATTTCTCGAATATTACATTGTTCAAGGCTTGTTGATATTATGTCTACATATTCCAAAATGATAAAGATCCAAACTTTCAAGCAAAATCCTCTACGACAATACAAATAATATTTTCCTCTCATTATTTATGATTTCTAAACAGACGGATTAATAACAAATGCCTATTGCACTTTTTGCCTGTAATACATTGTTATTATGTTATTACCATGAATTCATTGTTGTTATTTTTTTCTTCTCATTTGCTGAAATTACCACTTGCTATTATTCCTGTTCATTATTTAGTGTTCAATTGATCTTGAGTGTATATAGAAAGGATTAGAGTTAATTATAACAAGAGAGTACAATACATTTTCTGTCATTTTCCATGACTAACAATTCAGCATGCACAGGTAATACTATGATTACTAGAAATTAAAAGCAACCTTCTCATAAACATAGAACAATACATCACTTGCAGTAGCTGAAACCTTTCCATGATGTGTTTATTTTCACATGAAATTGTACCCAGAAGCCGTAAAAGTGTGACTCCCACACAGCTGCAGCAATTAACTGTATCATATTATCAAGGTATTTTTTAATTCTCTGCCATTACACCATATAGAACTATAGGATATATATATTAATTACACTTATACTGTTTGGACTTTGAAATACTTCCACGGTGATATGTAATACCTTAAAAAAAACAAAAAGTTCATATATATTATTTTACAATGCTGTAATATTAAAGTGGCTATAATGGCTCAAGGTTTTTTACCTTTGTGCATTCTATGTACAGAAGCCTTCCCAGCCCCCCCCCCCCCCAATACTTATCTGAGCCCCATCTTGGTCCAGCGATGTGCATGAGTGAAGCAGCTCTCCCAGGTCTCTTCTTCATAAGCTGTCAGTCACAGCCAATGAGCCAATAAGGAGAGAGCAGGGAATGAGGCCAGGCTGCACTCCGTGTGCCCTCATAATAAGCTGCCTGCTATTGGGGCACTCAGCAGGAGGGAGGGACTACTCTGTGCAAAACCATTGCACAGAGCAGATAAGTATAACATGTTTGAATTGAATTTTATTGAAAAAAATAGGGTGTCAATACAAAGTTAAGGGCATCCCAAATGGATCGCAAATGTAGTGCAGTTTGCGTGCACTGGATCGCATGGTACAAAATGGCCATGCAATCCGGTTTTAGTGTGGCTCCAAAAAAGGTACCTGCACATCTTTGATGTGATGCAGTATGATTTAAGCCCATTCAAAATGAATGGGCTCAAATCACACTGCACTGAAATACATGTGAATTGCACAGGAATGCTGATAAGAGGGGATGGCTGTGAGCACAGCACATGCTGCTGCAACATGGCTGGGTGTCTGTTCTTCTCCCTTCCCAAGATCGCTGGTAAGCTTTGGCCGGATACTACTCTTCTTAGCTGGTTGTGGAAGCAATGGGCATATTCCACATTACATACCTGTGATCTCTCATTTAGGGAATCTCCTGTGAACCCACTGGGTACCTATTGAGGGCATGTTATAAGCACTTTTCAGTACCAATTTATAAGGTGAGCTAGTCGTTCCCTAATGGTGTCTATCATGTTAATCATGTTAGCTGTCTTTTTACCTATATTTACCGGAGGCTCATATGCTTTATATACCACCTAAAAGATTTTGATTGAACGGCCTCACTGCTTCCCTATTTAGTCTAACATTTATCTGTGGACCCATCACAGTTATGAGAATTGACCCATCTATCCTGAATGACTGACTGTCTTGCTACTGACATACGAATTTCAGGTAGAGTGGATACTCTGCTTTTTTTTTCTTACTGTGATACCTATACCCGTATAGACTGTGATACCTATACCCTTTAATATCTTTCCTCTTCTCTGCAGTATATGCTGTAACCAAAAAACTCTTTGGCTATACACTGAAGTTACATACTTGGTTCCAGCATAAATGCCCTAGAGCAGTGATGGCGAACCTTGGCACCCCAGATGTTTTGGAACTACATTTCCCATGATGCTCTGGCACTCTGCAGTGTAGTGGAGCATCATGGGAAATGTAGTTCCAAAACATCTGGGGTGCCAAGGTTCGCCATCACTGCCCTAGAGTAATCTTTGGCTGTCTATTAAAGCTGCACATTTGGTATGACGACCTTTTGCTATGTCTATGGTTCTTGTATATTGGCAGAAAGCCTTAGATTAGACTTATAAACATTATTTATTGCACTTTTAATAGATTCCCGGACGCCTCCATCCCTGACTTGTGTGGGTGGGGGCTCCCGCGCCCGCCGGGGCGGACCCATTTTTTTTTGGATTGCTGCTGGTGTTGCTGCCTCTGGTAAGGGATGTGACCATCTGGTGGGAGGGATACCACACTTGCCACTGCTATGTTGTCACTATCTGATCATATCATATGAAGTCTCATCATGTATATTTTGATTAATTTTTTCTTCTGTTATCTCTGTAGGATTATATACTGTCTCTGTTTTTATGACATCTAAATATGCAAACAAAGGCTCCTGAAGATGCGGTGAACATCTGTGAAACATGTCGAGCATGCCAATCTAACTAATATAGAATGAACTTGTGTATATATATATATATATATATATATATATATATATATATATATATATATATATAATATTTTTTTTTTTTTTTTTTTATGTATGTTTTAACATATTGATACTAATTTAATAAAAATGACTTGTTTTATACTTCTGTGTATCTCAAATTGTTATGTACAATTAAAGTCCATTAGCCTCAACTACAAATTTCTCTACTTCGGTAGGACATAGGCACCCCTTTCTACTTATTACTAAACTTTGGCACTCCAATTAACTTTCACAAATGAGCCTGTGTATTTTTCTGCTTTTGGAATTAGGTCCTGCAAATGACATCTGCTGAAATTGACATGATTGGCTGAGAAGGTTAAGACTCTAAGCAACAAAGGTGTTATTTGGTCAGTTGTTGGCAAATACAGACCTGTTATTTGATTTAGCATGAGATTTAATGATGTGGACAAAGAACAAATATTAGGCTCACAGGCAGCCGCTCGTCTAAAATGAATCAGCTTTCAATTTCTGAAATGGCAGATAACAGGGGAGGCTGGCAGCGTTCACAAAGATTTATTCTATGGAAGAGAAATAAAAACAATGACAACATTAATAGCCTTTTCCACAAAGCGCAAATCTCATATTTACAATAGAACTCTGAATTGAAAATCTTTTACGAGAAATACAATAATCCTGTGCATGTTTTATTTATAATATAAAGTAAATTCATGTCCACTTGATTTTTCACCCCAGAGACTATACTTAACCATGTGGGAGCTGTCATCTATGATCAGGATATATAACACAGTTAATAATCAATCATTTGATTGTACATATCAAAACCAAAGGAGAGAGAGGCAGTGCTCTCTGGTATATAAAAGTTGTCATAGGTAGAAATAACCTTGTATATGCTCACCTTGTAAGAGGGGCTTTGTGGTTGGTTGGGTTTGGCACCAAGAGCACAAGTTCCTACCCCTCCTAGAACATCCCTCCTCCACTCCCCAGTAGCTGAAACAAGCACCGTTTGCCAAGCTGGTATTGGGGAACCGCTCACAGATGTGGACAGTGCACCGCTCTGGCTGGCTGCTAATAACATGCTGACCTCCAGTGCTGGTACCAGTGTGGACTCTTGACGGAGCTCAACCTTGCTGATGCCAGGGGTGCGCTCAACCCCACTGTCCCTAAGGAAGCCCTGTGGAGAACTTCTTCTTCCCACGCCACCACGTCCAGAGAGCGTGGGTGCTGAGCAACCTGTGACTTGACTGATGTGCTGATCTTTTCCACCACTCGGTAGGGATCCTGCCACAACACCAGACATTCACACTATGCCTCCCTGACTGGAAAAACCTTGAACACGAAGGCATGGCAGTGTCCACAATAAGTCCAGGGAGTGGGAGCTGGTGTCAGGCCCCCACACACAGGAACCAAGGTCTCAATGGTGCCCAATTGACACACCCCCAGTCCCTTCATCATCATCACCCACAGGCTGGTGTCTAGAGCAATATCCTGGATCGATGGTGTGCTGAACTGGGGATGAGCCAGTCTTGGTGTTGCATAATGGACACGCTGCATGGTGAAGGTGCTGCTGCCATCCACACTGCACACATGACGCAGACATGAGTGCTGCACTTGTCCCCAGTCTTTGCCCGAATTTCTCCTTAAGAAACCTTAGGACAATCCCAGGTCCTGGCACATGGCACAGTGGGTGTGCTCTATCCTGCCAAGTGTAAGTAGGTCTTTGTTGTTTGCTTGGTTTGGGGTCAATGGCACACGTCCATACCTCAGCTCCAGCCTGCTAGAACATGGTCCCTGCTCCTGAGGCCAAACTCTCCGCTATATTTTGCCCTGCCCCATGCCTTCACATGACATTTCCAACCATAGACCTTTGTATTCACAAGGAAGGAATGTCTACACAAGAAGTAGTTTTGCTGCACTACTGGTGATATTCAAGAAACGACATTACAGTCACATCACTAGAACATACATTCTGGAGTCAATTGACATTACACAGTCAATCAGTCAAAACATTTAGTGGATGGACCGCAGTAGTCATAAGTGAAAGAATGTGCAGCACCTCAGCGGCCATCTCTCTTACAGTCTCTCCTCTGCCTAGAGTCAATCGTTTTCACAGGGCTGTGCTATCTGTAGTCACCTCCTTGCTAGGTACATCTCTCCCAGGAACCCTCCAGGGAAGCAGCCTCACACAGGCATCTCCAAACTGGCCTAAATGGCCTTTTGCAATACTCCCTACCCAGTTCCCACCTCCATAAGAGACAGACTACAGTTGGCTCCTCCTGGGTACAGGTCCATTCCACCTGACCTTCTTCCCTGTCCAGGGCCTATGTGTGCTGGGCCTGGCTACATCCTCATAGGTATGGGGTGTTCAGCTCCCATGCCCCAAGACTCACTACCCCTTTCTAGCTGACATATATAATAGATGTTGTCTCTCCCCTGACATCACTGTAGGAGGCCTCTACCTAAAAGAAGCCCAGCACCTGACAACACTATCTGCTGTAACCAGACACTCTTCTGGCACAGAGCCACCTAGTGGCTAAGTAGCTAACTTCACTTGCCTACAATCTGATTGTGTGTCTTTGCATTAGTAAAAGCAAACATATCAAGTATGCCGATAGGTAAAGCCAGGTTGGGTTAAATTGAGGCCAAGAGAACTAAAAAGTTGCATTTAAAATGACTCTTTTCTGTTCCCAAAGATGCTGATTTATTATCATTATATAAAAGAATGATGTCTGTTGAGATTGTATTGTACATCACTGGACATGTATGGTGTTAACAGGGCATATAGAAAACAATTATTTTACATGTGTGTTTTCTATGTGCCCTGTTCACACCTTACATGTGAATATTCTGTTTGCCCTGTTCACACCATACATGTATGGTGGTGTGCAGAAAAATAAAGCTCAGTGGATATGGTGTTCACAAGCCCTAAATAGTAAAAATAAATATGTATTTGTAGGAATCAGAATTTGCACCCTTAATTTGACAAAATTGCGTATTCTTGCAGCTCAAGGACAGGTGTGTTTGTTTTTATCCGCTTGTATTCTCTTCATATCCAAACATTCAACTCATCGTGGAACTGTACATCTCCATAAAGACTTATCTGTCTTCTGCCTGAGCATAGGGCTAAGAACTGATCTTTGTCAGAGCTGTAGGAGGAAGGTAAAAGTGTCAGTAAGCCTTTATTTTTCATATATGTGAGCCTGATAGCACCTTTGTTATATGTCACTAGTGATGGACAAACTTCAGACGGGATGTTTCGCGAACGTGAACCGCGAACGCGGCCGATAGTTCGCGAACCGTAACGTTCGCGGCGGGCCCCATTGACTTCAATGGGAGGTGAATTTTACAAACCTACAGGTCATATTTGCAGCCACAAAATAATTACTAGCTGTGCACACATAGTCCCACCACATGGCCAATGACATAACACATGTATGAGGTGAATCTGGGATCGACAACTACAAGCATTCTGTTTTTTAGATGTGAAATTGTGACAATTCAGGACTGTGGAGCGCATGAAGGCTACGGAGGAGAGGGAAGGTCAGGGTAGGCAAAGAAGAGGGTGCAGGAGATGATCACCAGCACCCTGATATAGTTCACTGACACCTGCACCGTGATAGAGTCATCTGACACCAGCACCGTGATAGAGAGCACTGACATCAGCAGCGTGACATACAGCAATGACACCTGCACCGTGATAGAGTGATCTGACACCAGCACCGTGATAGAGAGCACTGACATCAGCAGCGTGACATACAGCAATGACACCTGAACCGTGATAGAGTGATCTGGCACCAGCACCGTGATAGAGAGCACTGACATCAGCAGCGTGACATACAGAAATGACACCTGCACCGTGATAGAGTGATCTGACACCAGCACCGTGATAGAGAGCACTGACATCAGCAGCGTGACATACAGCAATGACACCTGCACCGTGATAGAGTGATCTGACACCAGCACCATGATAGAGAGCACTGACATCAGCAGCGTGACATACAGGAATGACACCTGCACCGTGATAGAGTGATCTGACACCAGCACCGTGATAGAGAGCACTGACATTAGCAGCGTGACATACAGCAATGACACCTGCACCGTGATAGAGTGATCTGACACCAGCACCATGATAGAGAGCACTGACATCAGCAGCGTGACATACAGCAATGACACCTGCACCGTGATAGAGTGATCTGACACCAGCACCGTGATAGAGAGCACTGACATCAGCAGCGTGACATAAAGCACTGACACCAGCACCGTGATATACAGCACTGACACCTGCACCGTAAGTAGCCCCAGGAGGAAGTCAGCATAGCACAGGGATGGTGGGAGCCCCTCATAATGAGCATAGCACAGGAATGGTGGGAGCCCCTCATAATATGCACAGCAGAGGTACAGCCCCAGGAGGAAGTCAGCACAGCACAGGGATGGTGGGAGCCCCTCATAATAAGCAGCCCCAGGAGGAAGTCAGCACAGGGATGGTGGGAGCCCCTCATAATAAGCAGCCCCAGGAGGATGTCAGCATAGCACAGGGATGGTGGGAGCCCTCATAATAAGCAGCCCCAGGAGGAAGTCAGCACAGCACAGGGATGGTGGGAGCCCCTCATAATGAGCATAGCACAGGGATAGTGGGAGCCCCTCATAATATGCACAGCAGAGGTACAGCCCCAGGAGGAAGTCAGCACAGCACAGGGATGGTGGGAGCCCCTCATAATAAGCAGCCCCAGGAGAAATATGACACCGCTCAACCTCTTCAAACAGGAGGGTAGGGGCATAAAGTGCGGTGTGCTTTTATTTGTACAAGGAAGTGAGCAAAATGAAGAAAGAAGGTCTGTGTGCTCGATTAAAAAAATAGTTTATAGACATATACATGGTCTACTGGTCACATGTGTTGAATTCCTCCGAGATCCATGCCTCATTCATTTTTAGAAATGTGAGGTAGTTAACACTGTCGTGAGCTAGGCGAGTGCGCTTATCTGTCATGATCCCCCTGCTGCGCTGAACGTCCTTTCGGACAGGACACTGGACGAGGGGCAAGCCAACAGTTCGATTGCAAATTGGGCAAGCTCTGGCCAGAGGTCAAGCCTGCCCACCCAGTAGTCCAGGGGTTCGTCACTCCTCAGAGCGTCCACATCGGCCGTTAACCCGATGTAGTCGGACTCCTGACGGTCTAGGCGTTTCCTGATTCTGGATCCGAATGACACCTGTCGATGGGTCGGCTGAAAGAATGACCTCATATCAGAAGTCACCAACACATCTTCAAACCGGCCTCTTCTTGCAGGTGCTGTTGGATTGGTACCCGCAACTCCTTCTCTGGGAGTGGGAATTGCTCCTCTGCCAACGCACGCAAAAGCAGAATGCAGCATTTCTCGAAGCAAGGCCTGAAAGTGCTCCATTCTGACAGCCCTTTGTGACGGCGGTAACATTTCCGCCATTTTGTGTTTGTCCCGGGGGTCTAAGTACGTTGCCACCCAGTACTGGTCCTTGACCCTTATACTTTTTATACGGGGGTCCCTATTAAAACACTGGAGCATGAAGGCCCCCATTTGCACTAAACTGGAAGCAGTGTGGCGGCCTGGCTCCTGCTCATCATCCAGGATAATGTCGTCCTCTTCATTCTCCTCTCCCCATCCACGCACAACAACAGGGATCCCAGAAAGGTTTAAAGCATGCTCTTCTTGCTCCTCCTCATCCGCCCCGGCACCATCCTCCTCTGACTCCTCTTCAGACTCCTGTTGTTCACTTGTCTCAGATAGAGTAGCCCCCTCTGGGAATTCATCCAGCATTGCGACTTCCTCATCTTCCCGCTCCTGCTCCTCCACAGCTTGATCAATGACACAACGCAATGCATGCTCCATAAAGAAGGCATAAGGTACCATGTCACTGATGGTGCCATGGCTGCGACTGACCAGTTTGGTGATCTCCTCAAATGGCCGCAGAAGTCTGCATGCGTCGCGCATGAGCAGCCACTGGTGCGGTGAAAAAAAAACCAGCTCCCCAGAACCTGTTCTGCCGCAGAGTTCATACAGGTAGACGTTAACTGCACGTTTCTGCTGGAGCAGCCTATCAAGCATATAGAAGGTTGAGTTCCATCGCGTCGGGCAATCGCAAATATGACGTCTGACCGGCAGATTGTGTCGTGGCTGAATGTCAGCAAGGCGAGCCATGGCTGTGTAAGATCTTCTGAAATGGGCCGAGATTTTCCTTGCCTGCCGCAAGATGTCCTGGACCCCAGGGTATTTGACAACGAATCGCTGCACGACCAAGTTTAAGAAGTGTGTCATGCATGGCACGTGCCTAATTTTGCCCTGTTTCAATGCTCTAAGCAGATTGGCACCGTTGTCACACACCACTTTACCAACTGTCAAATTAAACGATGTTAGCCACTGATCTGCCTGAGAAACGCAAAGCTGAAAGGAGTGCCGGGCCAGTGTGGCTCTTGGCTTCCAAGCACAACAGACGCAGCCATGGCAACGTCTCACCTGGCATGTCGAATAGGTTCTGGGGAGCTTGGGTGGCGCAGCGGAAGAGACGCTAGCAGCGGAAAAGGAGGAGTCAGCCAAGGAGGAGAGGGAGGAGGATGGAGTAGGAGGAGGAGGAGGAGAAGAGCCAGGCCTGCATCCAATCCGTGGCGGTAAACTCAAATCTACACGGGTGCCACAGGTTACATGCTTGACGGCTGTCAGAAGGTTCACCCAGTGGGCAGTAAAAGTGATATACCTTCCCTGCCCGTGTTTGCTAGACCACGTGTCTGTGGTCAGATGTATCTTGGCACCGACACTGTGGGCCAGAGATACATTCACTTGCCACTGAACATGGCCATATAGCTCTGGGATGCCCTTCTGTGAGAAATACTTCCTTCCTGGGACCTTCCATTGTGGTGTTCCAATGGCCACAAATTTTCGAAAGGCCTCCAAGTCCACCAGTTTATATGGCAGTAGTTGGCGGGCTATCAGTTCTGACAAGCCAGCCGTCAACCGTTGGGCAAGAGGGTTATCCGGCGTCATCATTTTTTTACGCTCGAACATTAGGCCCACGGAAGCCTGCCTTTTTGCAGAAAAACGTGAGCTTGACGTGATGGAAGGTGGAGTGGAGGACAATTGTGAGGAGAGAGGAGAAGGAGAAGTAGAAGACGAGGCTGGACGGTGAGAGCCTGGAGTGTGGCTTTGTGTGTTCCGTTGCTCCCACTGGGCTCGGTGATGGCAGCTCATGTGCCTTCTTAAGGCGGTCGTCCCTAGGTGAGTGTTGGGCTTACCGCGACTAATGCGTTGACTGCAAAGATTGCAGATGGCAACACTATTGTCAGCAGCGGACGCGTTAAAAAAAGCCCACACTGCGGAGCCATGTGCCGGCGTCCTGGGAGCGCCAGATGTGACCGTACATGGTTGATGACTCGCTCCTGATACATTAGCAGTCTGCTTTGTCCCTCCTGTGCAATGTAAGTTATTCCTGGTTCTCCTCCCTATCTGCTGGTCCATATCTCCCTCGGAACTCCCCTCCTCTTCCTCTCTTGTGGGCACCCACGTGACATCACTAGACACGTCATCATCAACGTCACCTTCCCCACCGCTATAATTAGAGATCTCGGAGTAGGCAGCAACACCGGTGACCAACCTCCTCCTTGGGCTGATCTGGTTACTGTCGTCAGACTGCTGAGGGGCGGTTTTTGCTACCTCCTCTTCCTGATCCAATGCCAAGAGTGGCTGTGCATCAGAAATGTCTTGATATGGATCGGAAAATAATTCCTGTGACTCAAGGGGAAGGTATGTGGTGGTGGGGGTGGTGGTGTTGTTGGTGGTAGTGTCTTTGGGGGTGCACATAGCAGAGAGTGAAGAAGAGGGTGCAGATCGAGAGGATGAGGAGGGTGCAGAAGAGTAAGGCTGAGTGAGCCAGTCAACCAATTCTGGTGCTTCCTTTGACGTAATCGCACGCACCGTCTGCAATTTCCCACTTTGGCTCAAGCCTGTTGCTCCTGCCCTACCCCTACCACCCCTGCGGAAGGGCCTGTCTCTTCCTCTGCCTGTCATTTTTTAAATGACCCTGTGACAAAACTCTCAGTCCCTATACTGATAAAGGACTGCTGCAGAATAGGGCAGCAGTCAGCAGTAGTGCACCTCAACCCTATATATTGTGGACCTATAGGGAATCCCCCTTAGGGATTAGCAGACTGTACCTCACTCAACCCTATATACTCTAGTACGCTATACCTTACCAGTTCTTAGAAGGACCTTTGTGGAACTAGTAGGTTGTGATTAGCAGACTGTGCCTCAGTCCCTATACTCATAGAGGAGTACTGCAGCAGAAGGGCAGCAGTCAAGTATAATATTCTTTACCATACCAGTCCTGAAAAGGACCTTTGTGGACCTAATAGTAACAGGTACTGATTAAACTGACTGTCCCTCACTGCCACACACAGCTTCCTGTCTGTCCCTATTTAAACTGACAAAACACAGGCTGCTGCAACAATAACTTGAATAGCACTCAAAACTATATCCTGTACTACTACACCATACCAGTCCTGAAAAGGACTTTTGTGGACCTAATAGTAACAGCTAATGATTAAACTAACTGTCCCTCTCTGTTCCTCTCTCAGCACTGACAAAAGACAATCTGCTGCAACAATGACTTGAATAGCAGTGCCTCAAACCTATATCCTGAACTACAGCTATACCATACCAGTCCTTAAAAGAACTTTTGTGGACCTAATAGCTAGCGATTTGGGTCACTGCAGTCTCTCCCTGCTCCACACAGCAACCTCTCCCTCTATTTATAAGTTAGGGGGAATGTCCAAGTGTCCATGTGCTGTAATGTCTCAATTGGCTGTCCTGTACCACATGATGGATGTGTCATCATAGGTCAAAGTTTTTTTACACAGTAAACACGTAAGTCCGCTGGGCTAACAGCAGCAATAGTTCGCCGATCGGGCGAACCGCGAACAGCCAAAATTCGCCGCGAACCGACCACCGGGCGAACCGTTCGGCCATCCCTATATGTCACTTTAGTCACAAAAACTGTAAACCAATATGCTATAAAAGTTCAAAGAAGGAAATGACTGGACAGTGAAAAGATGACTACAAAAAACATATTGATTGGGGAAAATTGCACAGATTTATGGCATGGTCATTGGAATGCATTCCAGTATCGAAAGGGGGGAAAAAGAATAAGGGCTAGAATTACTGGAAAGCATAGAACATATACGAAAAAGAGAGAAAGGAGCTGAAAAATGGTAAACAAAAGAGGGAAACCAGTAAAAATGAGGGGTAAAGGGGACATCCCACAGGTAATGTAAACTATGGCATTTGGCCTGACTTCTGGTGAGTGAGTGGGGTCCTGGAGGGGGAGCAGAGTGGATATAGCACCCTATTTTTAAGGCACCTTCATGAGGACTTTGATAATAGAGACTGTTTAAAATCGCTTTATGTCGTCTTTGAGGCTGGGTTCACACTGCTGCGGGGGGAGATCCGGATGTGATTCGCACCGCAAATCACATCCGATCTCCGTAGCGATGCGAGTTCAGCCATAGTATGGCTGAATTCGCATCGCTCCCGCAGCAAACTCGCACGGGATCCTTTTTTTGGTCCGCAACAGAATCGGATCGCATGGGGGTTCACACCATGCGATCCGATTCCTGTGCGAGTCGGCAGATCGCACTGCGATATGCGGACGGATCTGGGGGTGTCATTAACATATCATTGACACTCCCAGCCGTCCGCATAGGGCAGTGTGAACTGCCGGCGGGAGTAATGCGATGCGGGAAAACGCCGCGGAATTGCGGCGTTCCCGCATCGCAGCGGTGTGAACCCGGCCTTAACCACGCTTCTGGAGCACTTTTTTTTTTTTGTTGTATGTAGAGCATAAGCACTTTATGAATGTAATTTTTGGAACACCAGCATTTAAATGATTGGATTTGCACATACCTATTAGGAATTGAAATTAAGGCATTTTATTATATTGGGGCTTTTTAGGTTTTTGTTTTTCACAAAAGCACACAGTGACGCTTTCTAATACAGAGGGAGGGGTATTATAGATTTGAAACAATACACTCATTTATTTTATTATTTCAAGGCTTGTTACATTTTTATTTAGATTTGCACTTATCTCACTATTACATAGGACAGCACCACAGTAAGAAAAGGGAGGAAGGTGTATTCTAGTGCTAGACTGAAATATCTATTCTATATCCTGGTTTACGGATTATTTGGTGGAAGCAGCTACATTATTAACACAAGGCATCATTATAGCGCAGAAATTTTTATCATTTTAATTCGGTCCAACTGGCATTACTAAATGGTACCTAAAATGTAAAGGTTTGAGCAGTGAGAAATCAAAATGAAAAGGAAGATAATGGTCCGTTCAGGTTCGCCATATTTCCATATATTTACACGCTCTATCTTGTAGGGTTACCTCTACCTTGGCATGGACTTGGCTTGTGTAACTCTGTTCTTAGTAGCAAGGAGATAAAGCAAAGGCATCTTCCAGGATTTGGCTATTGTTTGTTAAGAGGGTGTGGTGATTTGAAGTATAAGCTGAAATTAGGCCTTGGTCAGCTCTAGTTGGTGCAAGTTTAACAAAGCTACCCGGGGGTCTGGTTGTATCTCAACACCAAACAACTGTGAGAAAAGGCAGAAGATTTCGGATCAGAATGATTTGACTACCGGGAAGGTAGAAACATTTTCAACAAAGTTTACTGTCTTGTGAGAGGGACAATTCAGTTGTTTTGCGGGCTGGCTGGTAAGTATGCTGGAAAATCTATTGTTTGGTTGTGATCACAGAATTTTGAGTACCAGTGGTGACCAACTTCTTGTATGTACATCAGTTCAAAACTGTGTGAGTGCTCTGTACCACTGAATATGTGCAGAGGCGGTTTAAAAGTGGTTGAAAACTATGTTCTGAAATGTATTTCTTTAAAAAAAAAAAGTCACCAATGACCATAATAATAACTGTAGCAGTCTCCCTGACTTCCAAGGGCCTGATGGCAGGGCCATCTTTAACGCAGGGCAAATGAGGCAAGTGCCCTGGGCCCTGTCACTGTTGGGGGCCCAAAGCAACTCTTGTCTCCGGTTGCATTACGGAAAGCAGAGCCATGGTCTGGACAGCTTACACCCATTTCACTTGTTGCTTCCGCTGTCTGCACATCACTGCCCCTTGCACCTCCCCCTACCTCGCTCATCAACAGTTTCCTTGCTGCTCTTCAGCAAGACTAAGGGCCATCCCCGAGGTGGAGCCTCCAGGCTTCTGCTGTTGAGTGGGCAGGATGAACTGAGCTCCGAGATCGTGCCTGCCTGGAGAAGGGTGGTGTGACAGTCGCTGTGAGCAGAGGGTGCAGAGCGAGTGTGCCTGAAGGTAAAATTATATAACGGTTCATTGTGGCTTAGCTTACAGGCACCTCTATTCTAAGTCTGCTGAGCTACTGCAATATAGTATAGAAGTGCCGGCTGTTAGCTGAAAATTGGAAGATGGCTTTTTTCATGTAGCACTAAAGCATTGCTCCTGCCTCCGGGTTTTCACTGTCCTTACCCCCTGCTATGTGCCCTCCCTACCCCCTCGGTGTGTGCCTTCCTGACCCCCCCAGTGGGTGCATTCCCAAGACCCCCCCTAGTGTGTGCATTCCCAATCCCCCTGGTGTGTTCCTTTCACAATCTCCCCCCGTGTGTGCCTTCTCACCCTCTCTGGTGTGTGCCCTCCCTACCCCCCGGTGTGTGCTCTCCCTACCCCCCTGGCGTGTCCCCTCCTGGCCCCCCTAGTGTGTGCCCCCCCTACCCCCGTATGTGCCTTCCCAACCCCCCCCAATGTGGGACTTTCTGCCCCCTGGTATGTGCCCTCCCTAGCCCCCCGATGTGTGTCCCCCCTACCCCCCTGCTGTGTGCCCCCGACCTTCCTGGTGTGTGCCCCCGACCTTCCTGGTGTGTGCCCCTCCGACCCCCTGATATGTGCCTTCCTGACCCCCCTGGTGTGTGCCCTCCCAACCCCCTAGTGTGTACCCTCCTGATCCATGTACTGTGCCCTTCTGACCCCCCTGGTGTGTGCCCTCCTGCCCCCCATACTTTGTCCTCGCTCCCTTCCCTGTGCCCTGCGCTCTCCTGACCCCTTTTACTGTACAATGCTGACCCTCATGTACTGTACTCTCTTGATCCCCTGTCCTTTGCCCTACTAATCCCTGTACACTGTCCTACACTCTAATCACCTCTGTACACTGCCCTACAGAAATTTTTATGGTGTGTCAGTATACAATTGACTCTGTGTCTGTGGACATGTTTCTGGTGTGTCAGTATGGTCCTGATTCTGTATCTGCAGACATAATTCTCGCGTGTCAATATGGTATTGATTCTGTGTCTGCGGACATGTTTCTGGTGTGTCAGTATGGTACTGACTCTGTATCTGCAGTCTTGTTTCTGGTGTGTCAATATGGTACTGACTCTGTATTTGTAGGCATGTTTCTGGTGTGTCAGTATGGTACTGACTCTATATCTGTGGACATGTTTCTGATGTGTTAGTATGGTACCGACTCTATGGGGGTTATTCACGAAAGGCAAATCCACTTTGCACTGCAAGTGCACTTGAAAGTGCACTGAAAGTGCACTTGGAAGTGCAGTCGCTCTAAATCTAAGGGGTAAATCTGAAATGGGGGGAAGCTCTGCTGATTTTATCATCCAAGCATGTGCAAGCTAAAATGCAGTTTTTTTTTCTTGCATGTCCCCCTCGGATCTACAGCGACTGTGCACTTTCAAGTGCACTTGCAGTGCAAAGTGGATATTCCTTTAGTAAATAACCCCCTATATCTACAGACATGTTTCTGAAGTGTCCGTATGGTACTGAGTCTATATCTACAGACATATTTCTGATGTGTCAATATGGTACTGAGTTGGTGTTTGCGGGCGTATTTATGGTGTGTACATTTGGTACCTATCTCATGTTTGCTGACCTGTTTTTGGTGCATAAGTATGGTAATTATTGTTATTCCACAGGCATGTGCTGTAAAAAAAAAAGGTTATAAAAATGGATAAAAGGCTGTAACCTTCAGCAACCAATCAGTGAGTAGTAAGGATGTGCAGTAACTTCTAGCAACTAATCAGTGAGCAGTAATGATGTGGTGTAACCTCTAGAAATCAGTGAGTGGCAATGATAAGCAGTAACCTCTAGCACCCAATCAGTGAGCGGTAATGATGTGCAGTAACCTCTAGAAACCACTCAGTGAGTGTGAACCATTTCTTTATGTTTACTTTATTCAAGTTTTTGAGATAAGTCTATGTGTGTGTGTTTATTTGTTTTTTGGGCTGTTGGAGTGGAGAGCCAAATTGCATGGGGGGGGGGGGGGGGGGGGAGAAAATATTTTCCCAGGGTCCAATCAGTATTAAAGATGGCCCTGCCTGATGGTGACCCCCAGAGTAAGGGAGAACTGACATTCCTCCTCAGGGTGCAGGTTACTAGGCATAGTGGGTGTGGTGCAAGGTGCAAAGATTGGGTACCAGTCACTTTTTGTAAAAAATGAACAAAGAGAGTTTTATTTCTCTTAATGGAAAGGTTGGGGAGAGAGGGGTTAGGGCACAGGACACCCTTAGGCAAATGCAATAGCAATTAAGGCAAACTCTGCAGACAAAAATAGAACTAGGCAGACAGCAATACAGAACGTGGGCCTTTAAACTGAATGCAGCAATCTGTATCTTGTAGCAACCACTGCCCCTATATCAACAACTTCTCTCACAGTATCCTACTATAGATCTTCCAGTTTAACTTACAGTATCCCACTGTAGATCCTTAAGCTCAGCTCGCTGTCTTTAACTAGACCTCTTGGACCCTTGGCCACCCGCTGGATTCCCAAGCTTCATCCACAGGTAACCGCTGTACTTTATCTTCATGCTTTACTTACAGCTACCCGCCAAACTCCTTCAAGCTGTACTCACAGCTACCCCCTGCTTTCCTGGATGAGTCTCTACTGAAGCTTTCCCACTACTTCACTGTCCCCGGCTAGTGAAGCATCTGCTCTGGTACGCCTTCTGAAATTCATCCATTCCAAACTTGCCTCTGGTAACAGGAGTGGTCAGCCCTTTGTGGCAACTGCTTCTCGTTTACCTCTGACAACGAACAATGTGTTCGACAATGTGTTAGAGGCCGAGCCTCTAACACATGCGGTTCAGCCCCAGGTTTTGGACTTAACCTTCCCTGCTCTTCCTTTGCAGAACCCTGAACTGATAGATAGGCCTTAAGTGGACCTAGCAGCCAGCATGCCTCCTAGATAGGTCTCAGGGATAGGTCTCAGGCTTCAGGCCTAGCAACCAGGAGCTTCTCACACCCACCCCGGCTGCAGCCTCTGGCTGGGAAGAACCCCAATCACCTGACTCCTTGCAAATAAATAGCCTTCCCCAGCATACACAGCTGGAAGCTAGGCCTGTTTGTCTTGATCTGTGTTGGCTGGGAGTGGCTGTTGACTCTCAGATAGCATCACTTCATGGTTACCTCCCTCTGACTTCTAGAGGATTCTAGAAGAGAGGAGGGGAAGAGAGGTGGAGCTGTCTCAGGGAACCCTGACCAATCCCTATTTAGGATTGGCAGGGGGTAGGCCTCCTTGATATACCTAGGGTCAGCCCTGCTGGGGAGGAGTTATCAGGTGGAAGAGCTGAGGATGGAGTAATAGGGTGTCGGGGGCCTTTGAGGAATCTCCCCAGTCCTGGGGGGGTGACCTTGGACCTGGGACTAGGGTGCAGGACAGATCCCTTCAAGAACACATGGAGGATTTTAACAGGAGGCACAAAGAGCAGTCAGAGAGGACAGCAGGAGCTAGTATGGGCAAGTCATCAGGAGGGAACCACCAGTGTGTGTGTGGCCAGGAGGGTCAGTGCGTGATAGGCACAGTCAGGAGGACTGGGGAGGCATGACTGAGAGGACTGGGACTGTGCAGTCCTGGATGGGCATTGCCATCAGTAAGGACTGTGATTTCATGGGCAGTGGAGTCATTCAGCTGCAGCCAGGAGGGCTGGCAGGGCCTGAAGAGGACTTACTGGGAGCAGTGGGTCACCATAGGACAGCTAGCACTAAAAGACTTTCTATTCCTATTTTTGCTACATTAAAGGGACCAGCGGTCCCTGACTGCAAAAGGCAGTTGCTGAGTCCTGAATGTGTTAGAGCTGGGCCTAACCACATGCTATCCGTGCCTGGAGTTAAGTGATGTGCTGGAGAGAGAGAGAGTAACAGTCTGCAAGCAAGTGATGTGCAGGTGATGTGCTTGAGGAGACTGGAGTAAGCCATATATAGTTGTCCCAACTGATTGATATACAATCAACCAATTGCTCATTCTACTGGGCATCCCATATATTCCTATCCCTATCCAAGTTCAATCCCTCAATAAAAATGCAAAACAATTACATGGCCTGTTCATTGCCTCAAAAGTGACTGGGAGGTGAATGCCAAGCTGGGCAGTGTTTGAGATGGGTCACAACTTTCAGCAGCCCTTACGGGGGTACCGCTACATATAGTAAGGTTTTTGGTTTGTTATAACTCCACTGTCATATTTATTTTTTCACTTATGGTCTGTTGGTGTTGGATACCATATTTTCTGGCTTATAAGACGACCTTTTATACTTAAAAATATCCCCCAAAAATTGGGGGGTCGTCTTATGCGCCAGTATTAAATGCCGCCCACTGGTTGTCAGCCCGCTGGATGCGCTGTAATACTGTATATGGCTTCGGCTACATACTGTATACCTGTGCTGAGCCAATCACGACGAGCAATGTATTCTATTAATAAAAAACAAGGCCTGCTCGGAATGGCTTTGAGAGCCAGAGAGGTGTGTGCTGATGCTGTTCCAGAGGTTGGAACATCATCAGCCCGTGCCTCTCTGACTCTCTAAGTCAATCCCAGCAGGCTTTGTATTCATTAATAGAATACATTGTATACTGTATACAGTATGTTACCGAATGCGCTGATTGGAACCATCTCATTTGGACAAAATCAAGCCTGTTCATGCCAGCGGTTGTTCAGGCTACCCCTTGGCTCCTCTTCCTTGCACAGCCATCTCGCCATTCGCCACTGGAGCTTTGTTTTGAAGCACCTGACCCTCCATCTGGCTTTGCACACATTGGTTCTCCCCCTACAGTGGATTTTGCCAGGCACATGAGGTATTTACCATTGCAGCATTGCTTCACAAAGCTGGTTGAAGTTGCACAAACGTATTATTGCTGTTTCAGTATGTTACCAAAGTTACTACACAGACTAGTCGGAAGGGGGGCGTCTTATACGGTGAGTATATCCCAAAATCAACCTTTTAACTGGAAAATTGTCTTTTACACCCAGTCGCATTATACGTCGGCAAATACGGTAGATGTTGTGTGTTTCCTGAAATGTAGCCTGCTGACAGTCTGCACTTATTATAACCACTTGGTGCACTTGCCTTGTTGTAATGTGAAAATTGCATCTCTTTAGAAGTATTTATATATATTAGGGGGCAGGGATGAGCTTCGAGTTCGAGTCGAACTCATGTTCGATTTGAACATTGTCTGTTCGCCTGTTCGGTGAACAGTGAACAATTTGGGGTGTTCGCGGCAAATTCAAAAAGCTGGGAACACCCTGTACAAGTCTATGGGAGAAATGTAAAGTGCTAATTTTAAAGGCTAATATGCAAGTTATTGTCCTAAAAAGTGTTTGGGTACCTGGTTCCTGCCCCAGGGGACATGGATCAATGCAAAAAAAAGTTTTAAAAATGTCCGTTTTTCTGGGAGCAGTGATTTTAATAATGATTAAAGTGAAACAATAAAAGTGTAATATTCCTTTAAATTTTGTACCTGCGGGGTGTCTATAGTATGCCTGTGAAGGGGCGCATGTTTCCCGTGCTTAGAACTGTCCCTGCAAAAAGTGTCATTTCTGCAGGAAAAAAAGTCTTTTAAAATCACTCGTGGCTATAATGAATTGTCGGCTCCCGTAATACAGAGAACACTCATTGAAAGTCATTGATAAAAAAAATTTACCTTCAGGTCTGGTATGGATATTAAGGGGAACCCCACGTCAAATTCAAAAAGAAAATTGATGTGGGGGTCCCCCTAAAAATCCATACCAGACCCTTTATCCAAGCACGCAACCTGGCAGGCCGCAGGAAAAGAGGGGGGGGACGAGAGAGCGCCTCCCCTCCTGAACCATACCAGGCCACATTCCCTCAACATTGGGAGGATGCTTTGGGGGTCTGTGACCCCTCAAAGCACCATGTCCCCATGTTGTTGGGATCAAGGGCCTCCTCTCCACAACCCTGGCCGGTGGTTGTGGGGGTCTGTAGGCGGGGGGCTTATCAGAATCCGGAAGTCCCCTTTAACAAGGGGACCCCCAGATCCTAGCCCCCCTGTTTGAAATGGTAAGGGGGTACAAAAGTACCCCTACCATTTCACAAAGAAAGTGTAAAAAATAGTTAAATAAGACAAACACACTTTTGAAAAATTCCTTTATTAAAAATAAAAAAAAGATTCCAGCGGTGGTAATCCACTCTTGCTATCCAGTGACGGATGATCATCTCTCCGGGGTCCAGCGATGGCTGATCTGATCCAGCGACGGGTGATTGCTTAGTCCATCGCAGCAAATCCATCCATCCATCCATCTTCTGTCTCCACTTTTGCATTGATCCATGTCCCCTGGGGCAGGACCCAGGTCCCCAAACACTTTTTAGGACAGTAACTTGCATATTAGCCTTTAAAATTAGCACTTTAGATTTTGAACGTTCGAGTCCCATAGACTTTAATAGGGTTCTAAAGTTCACACGAAGTTTAGGCCTGTTCGCAGGTTCTGGTGCGAACCGAACAGGGGGGTGTTCGGCTTATCCATATTAGGGGGTATCAAAAATGAAATTCCTATTGTAGAGGATGCCTACAATTTTACTTGAATTTTAGCACAGGCGTCTAAAAAAAATCAGTGAGCCAATCACACAGCCAGAAATTACATTTCTGGAAGTGTTCCATACACCAACTTTGTACAGAACGCCTCCAGGTTGTGTCACACTTTTTGACAGTGTTTGAAAATTACAGTGGCTTCAGATTGAAACAGAAATTAATTTTTTATTGATATTCAATTATAACATATCTCATTTGGCAATTGTATGCTATGTTGTATTTTTTTTAAGTGGAATTTCCAATTAAATTATAATAGTGCAAACTTACAAACCTAGGGATTGCTTGATTATTTTGTATAATTTATTTGTACTCTCTGCAGAAATGTCAAAATGAGTCTCAAGCTGTACAGCCATGTATTTAGTAAGTTCAATGCTGGTAAAAAACAAACAAAAACAAAGGTTTTGTTAGATTTAAAACCTTAAAATGTCTACTCCAAGAAAAAGTAATCAACAAAACTCAAAAGTTTTTTTCCAAAGCAGCATTAGTTGCCATCGTGAGATTCCGTATGTCACCTGTTCTACATGTCCTATACAATATTAGCTGCAGTATGCCTATAATCTGAATGTTATTATCTGAATGTAATGAAACCCTTTATTATCTGCACCTGATGCTTTGACCAGGTAGACGCCGACTCTTCTTGAAAATAACCAGAGCTTTTTCCTTTTGCTAGGGTATTCCAACTTAGATTTTAAGTTTTTATTACAACACATAAAATGGTAAATTGTAACATGTATCTTCAGCACTGTAAAAAGAAACTAGAAAGCGCTTAAAAGTGACCCTGCTACCACAGAATCACTGTTACAAAAAAAAGGCAGCGTTTATTTACTAGCTTTTCCGGTGTTCCATATACGAAAAAGACACCACTTCTTTTGTAGTGACGTATGAGCCAGTGGGAGGAACCACAGAGGCTGCTGGCGGAAACAATTATTCATCTCATTTGAATGCTTGTAGCAGCTGGGGAACCATGATGTAGTTCTTTTTCTTTACAATGACTCCTGTAAAGTAAAGTAAAATGCTTCTTTTATAAGTTGAGAGTTTTTGTAACAAAGGACCCTGGGGTAACAGAGTGCACTCTAGGACTCACGTGATATGAATAATCTTGCAGCTGAGCAAGCTTGAAGAATAACTCCAGTTTCACGGGAAAAAGAAATAGCAAATTAAATTTATTATAGCAAATACAATTGCTACACCAGTGGCATACCAAGGAGGGTGCGGGGCGGTCCGCCCTGGGTGAAACACTTTGGGGAGTATCAGGCACTGCCCAGGGACCCCGCGTGCATGTGGGGCCCCTGCACTTTCCCTGTCATCACAGCTTTGTAAAAAGTTGCTTGGATCAATACAATGCCCAGCGATGTGGAGGAGGCTGTCTGTAACTTCCCTGTCATCTCATAAAGTTATGCTGTCCCTCTGGGATGTTCACATTCTCCCGAGGCAGCAGGAGTTGGTGGCCGGGTCGGGGATTGGCTGCCTCCTCCCCCCTCCTACAGATCCCTCTCCTCGGGCAGAAGAAACAGGAGGAAATACCACAGCAGTCCGGGAATCTTCATCACCTGACATGCTGTAAGTGACTGAGTAGTGCACACTGTCACTACATGCAGACCTAATCTGTCTCTATATCACTCTAACCTGGCACTACATACCACCCTAACCTGGCTCTATATAACCTAACCTGGTACTATATCATCAAACCTTGCTCTATATACCATCCTAATCTGGCACTATATAACACCCTAACCTGGCTCTATATCACCTAACCTGGTACTATATCATCAAACCTGGCTCTATATACCACCCTAACCTGGATATATACCACCCCAACCTGGCTCTATATACCACCCTAACCTGCCTCTATATTAACTAACTTGGCACTAGGGATGAGCTCGGTGTTTGACTCGAACGCATGTTCGACTCGAACATCGGCGAATTCAGAACTTTGTGGACCGTTCGCACCAAATTCGCGTGGCACGAACGGCCCACAATGCACTACGCCATCGCAGTGCATTGCTGGCTCATGATTGGCCAAGCATGCGGGGTCACAGTGCATGCTTGGCCAATCATGAGCCAGCAATGCACTGCGATGGCGTAGTGCAATCACGGTGCCGGCAGCGAGGATAGCCATAATTGGCCACAGGCAGGATGCCTGTGGCCAATTATAGCTCAGGGGGTTTAGTGCATGCCCCACACTATATAAGGCTGCCAGCGCGGCGGCCTTGTGTAGTGTGTTCCGGCTTGCAGGGAAAGAGCTAGATAGGCAGGGACAGTGTGCTCTTTTCTCAGGCATCTTAAAGTTAAAGTGGTGTTGTGTGCCTCCAGCACAGTATACACCTGTATCTACCCTTTATTGCTGTTTTTCTCTAATTAAGGCATCTGCAGGAGTTAGTGGGTATTGTGTGCCTCCAGCACAGTATACACCTGTATCTACCCTTTATTGCTGGTGTTCTATAATAAAGACATCTGCAGGAGTTAGTGGATGTTGTGTGCCTTCAGCACAATATACACCTGTATCTACCCTTTATTGCTGGTTTTCTCTAATACAGGCGTCTGCAGGAGTTAGTGGGTCTTGTGTGCCTACAGCACAGCACAGTATACACCTGTATTTACCCTTTATTGCTGGTGTTCTCTAATACAGGCATCTGCAGGAGTTAAAGTGGGTGTTGTGTGCCTCCAGCACAGTATACACCTAAAGATACCCCTTATTGCTGGTGTTGTCTGTTGCATATCTTGCATATTAGCCTTTAAAATTAGCACTTTTGATTTCGAACGTTCGAGTCCCATAGACTTTAATAGGGTTCTAAAGTTCGTATGAATTTTAGGTCCGTTAGAAAGGTTCTGGTGCGAACCGAACCGGGGGGTGTTTGGCTCATCCCTACTTGGCAGTATATCACTTAACCTGGCACTATATCACTTAACCTGGCACTATATCACCTAACCTGCTAGTATACTACCCTAACGTCACTTGATGTCGATGTGCGGTGCACTGCCTGCCTGCCTGGCGGGGGTGGGGGGGTACCAGATATAGGATCCATCCCGGGTGCCAAATGCTCTAGGTACGCCCCTGTGCTACACAAGTCATATTCTAATTTAATATTATTAAAAATTATGTTTCTTTTTCAATCTGCAGCTCTGTAATTTTCTGTAAAATGCAATTCAATGTGGTAACCTGCAAGAGCTCTGTACACAGATGTTGTATTGATTACTCCCCCAGAAATGTAATTTCCTACTTTTGTGATTGGCTTACTGCTCTGCCTCTAGATACAGGTCATATTTTGGGCATCATCTGCAATCAAAATTACATTTTTGCTGAGATACTGCCAAAGGGAAATAATGTCTAAAGGAATGCAACTTACCTCATTAGAACCCTTCAAGTGCAGAAGCTGATTGATAATTATAACGCCACCCCTATTCACATTCACTTTGCACATGGAGACTGACAAACAGCTATTCCTTCGGAATAACAAAAGATAGGAATCAGCAACCATTTGTTAAAATCCATGTAATGTACATAGATCACCAGAGGAGAATGTTTTTTCTCAACAAAAGTGGAGTTACTCTTTAAGTCTGTTTGGACTGAAAGCTTAGATTAAAAGTGTAGAAACCCAACCAATTAGATCTTTCTTTTGAGCTTTTCTTAAGGCTGGTCAGAGACAGATCAAAATTTTGCAGATTCAGCAGGAATCATCTGAATGTCATGCCATCTATGCACAGGCTGGTTGTACTGAAGTTGATCCATAAATCGGCTTCAGTACAACCACCCTGTCGTTTTTTTTGTGTATGATCACTTCCGCCGGCTATAGCTGGCAGAAGTCATTGTTGTATTCTGATGGCAGGAAAACAATAGCCCAGCGGGAGGGATTCCCCAATCAACACTGACTGTGTTGATGGGGAAATCAATCAATTTTCTTTCCTTCAATCCATGGTTGAAAGAAAGAAAATTGCATGACATAATGCAGCATTAGTCAGTTGTAATAATTCTCAAATAGCTCATTTGGATTAGTGTGCAAGTAAATAAATGTATAAGTACTTATTTAAGTTAATAATCTTTTCACTCTTTGAACGGCTCCAATATCAAGTATACAATTCCATTTTTTTAAATTGTGGTTTTGCATATAATACTTAGAGTTGTGTGGAAACCATAATTTAAAATATTGTAAAATAAACTTTTTTTTTTAGATATTCAGATTCTGTCTATAGCGATCATTACAAAAGATAATGAATGTAACCTCTAGTAAACCATGCAAAAAAATTGGTGTTGAAATATTTTGATCAGTGGCCAAGGATGACATAAGCCATTGTTGCTTGTCTTTCATTTTTAGGCCCGGTTCACACTTGTGTGATGCCAGACATCGCATGTAATTTGCAGCGCACTGCTGTTCACATTACATGCGATGTCTGTGTGATGTGATTTCAGCCATACAGATAGTATGGCTGATATCGCACCGCATTCGGTCCAAACACGCACATAACCCTTTTTTCTGTACGTCCCAGAATCGGATTGCATGTGTGTTCACACATATGCGATCTGATTCATGTCTGAACTGTCAGTTCGCAGTGTGATATGAGAGCTAAAATGGGTGTGTCGTTAACATATAATAACAATCTCCAGCAGTTTGCATATGGCAGTGGGAACTGCCGTGCGAGTGGGATGTGATGCGGGAACCCGCACTTGATTCGCAGGGTTCTCGCATTGCAAAAGTGTGAACCGGGCCTCAGCTTCCAGATGCTAAAACACTTTTGAGGTTCTAAGACCCGGTTCACACTTGTGTGATGCAGGAACCCTGCGAATCAAGTGCAGGTTCCCGCATCGCACCCGACTCACACGGCAGTTCACACTGCCATATGCGAACTGCTGGGGAGTGTCATTATATGTTATATGTTTCAGCTCGCGTGTCGCTTTGTGAACTGACAGTTCGGACATTAATCGGACCACATATGTGTGAACACATATTTGATCCGATTCTGGTCGGAACAGAAAAAAGGGTCCTGTGCGTGTTTGGACCGAATGCAGTGTGATATCAGCCATACTATCTGTATAGCTGAAATCGCATTGCACAGACATCGCATGTAATTTGAACAGCAGTGCGCTGCGAATTAGATGCAATGTCTGGCATCGCACAAGTGTGAACCTGGCCCAACACTCAAATAATGTCATTTTATGTACAAAGTCAATTACATAATGAACAGTACTCATATGTTTACCTGTATGATTCAATTAAATGTAAGACATATGACAAATAATTAGCAGAAATTAAAACAAAATGTACATAACTGGTAGCTAATTGGTCTTTACTATGAATGCATACCATTTTGTGTTCTTGCCCGACCAATTGCTTTGCTGCATTTTATTTTATGTTAATCAAAAATAAAAATGCTGGGGTGCTCGTGTAATTGGTGTTTTGTTTTTGATTTTAACTTTCTGCCAGCTTATGCAATCTATGTTAAAGCGGTTCTGCACCTAAAATAAAAATATTAAAAGCCAGCAGCTACTAATATTGCAGCTGCTGACTTTTAATAAAATCACACTTACCTGTCCCAGGGTCCAGCGATGTCGGTTGGTCACATGGGTTGGTCACATGGGTTGATGTCACATGGGGACTATGACATCGTAAGGGGGCGGGGTCACCATGTGACACCAACCCATGTGACATAAAGCCATGTGACACCGCCCCATTGTCCCTATATAAGTGGCCGCGCAGTGCGTCCCTGGCATTCCGGCCGGAGAGATCGTCGAGGCAACATCTCCTGGAGAAGAAGAAGAAGAAGAAGAAGAAGAAGAACGGAAGGCGGCGGCGACGGCGGCGACAGAAGACCAGGCCACCGCCTGTAAAAGAGCTATAAGAAGGCGCTGTGGCCCGGCAGAAGAACCGAAGAGGGGGACAAGACCCCCGAAGTCGGGAGAAGAGGCCGGCGGCGAGGAAGAAAGCCGGACTCCTCCGCTAGCAAAAGAGCTACAAGAAGATAGTGGAGGAGTCCGGCGAGAAGACCCCCGAAGACGGAAGACCCCCGGAGCTGTGCAATAAAGTATTTTATCTCGTGTGTTGTGTTTTTTTTTGTACTTTTATTTTACAGGTGAATGGGTAGGGGTGCATTGTACCCCATACTCATTCACATAGGGTGGGGGGCCGGTATCCGGGGGCCCCCTTAATAAAGGGGGCTCCCGGATTCCGATAAGCCCCCCGCCCGCAGACCCCGACAACCAACGGCCAGGGTTGTCGGGAAGAGGCCCTTGTCCTCATCAACATGGGGACAAGGTGCTTTGGGGTGGGGGGGCCGCGCGGCCCCCCCTTCCTCAAGGCACCCCCCATGTTGAGGGCACGCGGCCTGGTATGGCTCAGGAGGGGGGGGGGCGCTCACTCGCCCCCCTTTCCTGGCCGGCCGGGTAGCGTGCTCGGACAAGGGCCTGTTGTGGACTTGGGGGGGACCCCCACGCCGATTTTTTTCAGCGTTGGGGTTCCCCTTTAAGTCCATACCAGGCGGTGGGGGCCAGCGAAGTCTCTTTCGCGGGCCCCGCCTACCTGGATACCCGCTCGAAATGAGCGGACTTTTCTCCGGGCGGGAAAAGTCCGCTCATTTCAAAAGTACAGCGGACTGGCACACACACGGGCGGATTGTCCGCCGAAATGCAAGTCCGACGGACAGTATTGCGGAAATTCCGAAATACTTAGTCCGCCAGACTGCACGCTGAAAAAGTCCGCTGAAGCCCACACACGAGCGGACTGTCCGCTGAAATGTGTTTCGGCGGACTAAGTAGGCCAGACAGTCCGCCCGTGTGTACGCGGCTTTAGGTACAATTCATACACATCTACCCCTGAAGAGTGAGCTGAGACTCGCGAAACATGTCGGGTACACCTGATATTTGTATGTTATGTGATTGTTCATACACAATTGTACTACTACTACTACTACTACCACTACTACCAATTTTATTCAATCCAGTTTTATGTACCTTGTACTAAGTGGCGTTTTATTTTATGACAATATGCTTGTAATATTTTTACTGAATAAAAACATATACTGTACTTACTCTTGTTACTTTTATTGGCTTAATGGTGCTCACCTCATCTAAAGTCCCAGGGCAAATTTCTCTTTTTTTTGTTGCATGATGGGAGATAGCACATGTTGACATTAGGCATGGGATCAGGAGGAAACTGGCCACTTTATGATTCTCAAATTGTGTGCACCTTCCAAATTTGGCTTTTTCAGGGGTGACACCCCATCCGATGAAGGCAATATCAGCACAGTTTGTACATACTCATGTCTGATATTGTCTTCACTTTTCAAAATTGTACTTTGTAAGTTCCTCAGTTCTGTATGTTATACTTTGATACATGCCTGTTTACACAAAAACGCCAAGTTATAAAAATGTTACCCAAAATAATGTTTTCTATATACCAAATATGTTGGTTTGTTGTAAAACCCTTTTCTAAACGCACATGTGAATGTGCTTTGAGTAAAATGTTAAATTATCAACAATGTGTGGCTTCCTTTTTCAATGTGCAAAAGCAGTATTTGGAGTAAAGTTGTTGTTTTCTGTGGCAATGGGTGTTATTTACTAAAGGCAAATCCACTTTGCACTCCAAGTGCAGTTTCAGGTGCACTTTTGCAGTGCACTTGTAGTGCATAGTAGATTTGCCTTTAGTAAATAACACCCACAGTGATAAGATTATCTGAAGAAGAGACTGTCACCTCATCTTGCTCAGAACTTGGGTTTGCACTGTTGTAGAAACAGGGCCAAAAAACAGCAAAAAAAACCTAGGAGACACCTAAAACAAAGCCAAGCAGTAAATGAAAACAAAGATTATTTCAGTTTCAAAGAAAAATTTATTAAAAAAATGCCTTTCAGACATTGTCTGGCATATCAATGGCCCCCCACCCACAAAGTACTCCATGTATTGGTTTCTGACCTCGCAGGCGCTTTGGGGGGGGGGGGGGCAAGCCAGGATGAGCAGCTTCAAGGGCCATGAGGTTGCCATTTTCCGGCAAGTCTGCATCAGGGCCAACTGAGGCCACATAGTTTGCTGAATGTTTTTTCAAAAAATTGTGCAGAATGCAGCAGGCAAGCACAATGGGATTTTTTTTATATTCTGCCATGTGTATTGGCGTCAAAAATAGGGGAACCGGCTGGCCATTATCCCGAAAGTGTTCTCCACCACTCTTCTGGCTCTGGCCAGCCGCACATTAAAGATCCTCTGATCCGGGGTGAGGGTCCTCATCGGGAAAAGCCGCATCAGATGGTTTGCCAGAGCAAACGCCTCATTCGCGCCGAAAACGAACGGGAGTCCTTCGCCCAGACTGCCACTCTGGAGATGCCAGTAGAATTCTGTCCGCGTGAACACTCCACCATCCGACATATGGCCATTTTTCCCCACGTCCACATACAGGAAGTCATAGGTCGCTGACACCACCGCCAACATCACTATACTATTATACCCCTTGTAATTATAATAGTAGGACCCCGAGTTGGGCGCTAGGATGATGCGGATGTGTTTCCCATCAATTGCACCTCCACAATTGGGAAAGTCCCAATGGCTGGCAAAGTGGGAGGCCACAGTCTGCCATTCCTGTGGCGTTAAAGAAGACTGTGGAGTGAAACAAGAAAAAAAATACTAATTTTGCACATCAACATTGCAAGCAGGTTAGGCACAAACATTTTTGCACAATATCAGTATAACATTTTGGAAAATTAATATTTAAAGCCTAAAGTATAAGGTCCCCTTATCAGATTCATCACCCCCCCATCCCCCCCATCTGATGGCCCATTGAAAAAAAATGAGGGGGGGGGATGTTTTGGACAGGTAACCCTCTCCACTTCATTGAGAGCTGAATGCATAAATAATGTGTGATACTTTGGCCAGCCCCTCCTTACTTACACTATTGGCAGCCCACCGGACAGGTAAGAAGTGTCCTAATACAAAAAAAAGGAACAAATGGAAGCACATTTTGACATTCTGCTATTACCTATCAAGATAATAATAGGAGCAAAAAAAAACTTAAAACTGTAGCATTTGAAAGTATTGTGGCAAGCCCTTGCACTACATGCTTTGGTGAATTCATCCATAAATCTGACCAGAAAAAAAAAGGTAGGTATAGTATGTATTGGGTTTGGCAAAGTCAGCAGATAGAGGATTGCTATCAGCTGACCTAGCAGTTGAGGGGAGGGGGGTTCCTAATGAGTTTTGTCCAACCAAAAAAAAATTATGGCACTCTGCATGAATTTAAGCACACACATAACATTTGTACACATTTTAGGGCGTGTTTAGTGGAAAGCAACACTATGGAACGGACAAAATACATTGCTAAGTGATTAGGCTATAGGTTTATGGCCCCAGAAGAGCATGCTGGGGAAGTTAATGAAGGCAAATATGCATGAAGGAAAAAAAGGAACTTGAAAAGTGTCCAGCATGCATGAGGACAAAGGGGCACAGCATATCAATTACAGCATATTGCAATCATGGTAATTAGGGACTGAGGAAAGAAATGCAACACATTAGCAAACATTAACTAGATGCTGACCACCGGCCATCAAATGACGGCCAGGCGGCGAACCTATTGTGGCGGGAGGCTGTCATATGACAGCCTCCCGTTTAAACAGGGAATGCTCGCGATCGTGCGTGCGCATCCCTGTTTCTTCGGTGGCGGCGTGTCACGGAGACACCGCTCGCCACCGAAGGGGGTGAACAGCCATTGGTTATGGCTGTTTACCACGTGATCGGCCGTGATGAAGTCACGGCCGATCACAGATGGTCCCACCCTGACTGTGCACGGCGCATGTGCGCGATCGTGAGCGCGCTGCGCGTGCACGTCGGTGGCGGCGTGTTCCCCGGGAACACTGCTCGTCACCGACGCTGGTAAACAGCCATTGGCCGGCTGTTTACCCACGTGATCGGCTGTGATCCTTTCACAGCCGATCACTAAAATGTAAACAAACCGCGGTAACGAGATGTTACCGGGTTGTTCTCCCCCTCACACACCGATCGTGTGTGAGGAGGAGATTGCGGTAACATCTCGTTACCGCCTAGTGTACACCAATCACACTGATTGCCTGCCTGCCCCCCCCCCCCAATAAAGAGGACCTGTCACCACCCCTCATAGTACCTGACAATCACAGTCCATCAGAGTACCTGTCACAGCCCATCAGAGTACCCGAGTACCTGTCACAGCCCATCAGAGTACCCGAGTACCTGTCACAGCCCATCAGAGTACCGAGTACCTGTCACAGCCCATCAGAGTACCTGTCACAGCCCATCAGAGTACCCTAGTACTTGTCCCAGCCCATCTGAGTACCCAAGTACCTGTCCCAGCCCATCTGAGTACCCAAGTACCTGTCCCAGCCCATATGAGTACCCGAGTACCTGTCACAGTTCATCTGAGTACCCAAGTACCTGTCCCAGCCCATCAGAGTACCCGAGTACCTGTCTCGGCCCATCAGAGTACCCGAGTACCTGTCACGGCCCATCAGAGTACCCGAGTACCTGTCACGGCCCATCAGAGTACCCGAGTACCTGTCACGGCCCATCAGGGTACCTGAGTACCTGTCACAGTCCATCAGGGTACCCGAGTACCTGTCACAGTCCATCGGGGTACCCGAGTACCTGTCACGGTTCATCCGAGTACCTGAGTACCTGTCGCGGTTCATCCGAGTACCTGTCACAGCCCATCTGAGTACCCGAGTACCTGTCACGGCCCATCAGAGTACCCAAGTACCTGTCACGGCCCATCAGAGTACCCGAGTACCTGTCACGGCCCATCAGGGTACCTGAGTACCTGTCACGGCCCATCAGGGTACCCGAGTACCTGTCACAGTCCATCAGGGTACCCGAGTACCTGTCACAGTCCATCAGGGTACCCGAGTACCTGTCACGGTTCATCCGAGTACCTGAGTACCTGTCGCGGTTCATCCGAGTACCTGTCACAGCCCATCTGAGTACCCGAGTACCTGTCACAGCCCATCTGAGTACCCGAGTACCTGTCACAGCCCATCTGAGTACCCGAGTACCTGTCACAGCCCATCTGAGTACCCGAGTACCTGTCACAGCCCATCTGAGTACCCGAGTACCTTTTCCAGTCCATCTGAGTACCCGAGTACCTGTCACAGTCCATCTGAGTACCCGAGTACCTGTCACAGTCCATCTGAGTACCCAAGTACCTGTCACAGTTCATCTGAGTACCCGAGTACCTGTCACAGTCCATATGAGTACCTGTCACCGCCCTTCAGAGTACCCAAATACCAGTCACCAAACCATCAGAGTACCTGTCACCAGGCCATCAGAGTACCCGAGTACCTGTCACCAGGCCATCAGAGTACCCTAGTACCTGTCACCAGGCCATCAGAGTACCCAAGTACCTGTCACCAGGCCATCAGAGTACCAGAGTACCTGTCACCAGGCCATCAGAGTACCAGAGTACCTGTCTCCAGCCCATCAGAGTACCCGAGTACCTATTTGCAGCCCATGTCTCACAGAATATACGTTGGGGTGTTTGCTTTTCAAAATGGGGTCATTTTGTGGGTAATTTCACTGTCCTGGTGGTCCAGGACCTTCAAAAGTGTGATAGGTAGGAATGAAATGAGATGTGTCATTTATGCTCCTAGAACGCCTGAACGTACTACTGCAATGTTCGGCCTCTCTATGTGACCAGGCTGTGTAAAAGTCCTACAAATGTGGTATCGCCATACTCGGGAGGAGTAGCAGAATGTGTTTTGGGGTGTAATTTTTGCTATATACATGCTATGTGTTAGAAATATCTTATAAATTGACAATTTTGTGTAAAAAAAATGGGTTTTAATTTTTTTCCACATATTCCAAAAACTTCTGGAAAAAAATTAACCATTCAAAAGACTTATTATGCCTCACAGATTATACGTTGGGGTGTTTGCTTTCCAAAATGTGGTAATTTTATGGGAAATTCCATTGTCCTGGTACTCCAGGGCCTTCAAAAGTGTAATAGGTGGATGAGAAATGAGATGCGTCATTTTTGCTCGTAGAACGTCTGAAGGTACTACATCAATGTTGGTGTTCTGTATGTGGCCAGGCTGTGTAAAAGTCTCACACATGTGGTATGGCCGTACTCGGGAAGAGTAGCAGAATGTATTTTGGGGTGTAATTTGTTGTATGCATATGCTGTGTGTGAGAAATAACCTGATAATATGACAATTTTGTAAAAAAAAAGAATAATAAAAAAAAAAGAATGCAAAGAATTGTGGGAAAAAATGACAACTTAAAAAAACTCGCAATGCTACTTACTTAATACCTTGGAATGTGTACTTTGTAAAAAGGGGTCATTTGGGGGGTATTTGTTTCCTGACTTGTTAGTGTCTCAAGAAATGAGATACATCTGATGTACTGAAGGCCTGACCAGAAGTGATCAATTTTCAATGATTGGCACCATAGATTGTAGACTCTATAACTTTCACAAAGACCAAATAATATATACTAATGTGGGTTATTTTTACCAAAGATATGTAGCAGTATAAATTTTGGCCAAAATTTATGAAAAAAAATTACTAATTAGCAAAAATTTATGACAGAAACAAAGAAAAATGCATTTTTTTCACAAAATGAATATAAAGGGGTGGGTCCTGCGCAAATCGTGCCACTCAAATAAAATACACAAATTCAAAATAATATAAATATGTGCATACATACAATGCCGTGAAAAAAAAAAAAAAAAATATATAGTCCAAAAAACAGCACGCATAAAAATATATAAAAAATATATAAAAAAATGGAAAAAAGGTTTAATGATAGAACAATAACAAAATGTCCGCTACTCAAGGCTCCCAGAACTCTCACCTTTAAACGAAGTGAATAAGCAAATCAAACAAACTCCAGGATTCTCTTATTTCATTCATAAATAATAAATAATAGCCATCAGGAAATCCAAAGGAGGGATGCAATGATACAATTCCGCCACTAGAGGGCCAGTCCCAGCTTCCAGAATAGCTGAAATGGATCTTCACTTCTATTTCACAGTGTATGGCTCAAAATAAGAGAGAGGAGGGGGAGAGAGAGAAACAGGAGACTTCCATAGTGTAGTAGTTTAAAAAACGGCAGGTAAATTTATTAAAAAGCAGTAAAGACTCTCACATTTTAATTGCAAAAACAAGCACAATCAGGAAGAGGGTATAATGACAACTTCCTCCCGCCTTACTCTACTTCCGGTTCATCCTCTGGCCAATCCCTACGCGTTACGTCATGTGACTTCTTCATGGGGATGCTGATAGGACCTTGCTGGCCTCCATAAGTATAATGAGAACAGGAACCGGAAATGCCAGTTCGGCCATTTTGGAAAAGGGCAAGGATAGAGGTAAACAAGCGAAAACAGGAAGTGCTGTCTCCGCCATCTTGCTACTCCAACATTACTAGACGGAAGTGTAGAAAACCACCATCTTGGAGTAGAAGAAAAACACAGAATCGCCAATATAGACAAAAACAGCGCTAATAAAATATTCAAAAAAAATATAAATTACTTTAATGATAAAATTAACATACATATTATATCCCAAATGCATCTAAAAAGCAAAACGCTAAATCTGAGATTCAGAAAAGCATGACATCATTTTGACTGAATGATCAAGCTTGCTAAAGAGGGATAATAGGGAGATAAGATAAAAATATAAATATAGATTGCAAAATGGCAAACCCGCTGCAAAAACTGGGACTACTATATAAAAAATCAGTATATCAATGTATAATAATAATCATACTAATACAAGAAAATTTTTTTTTTTTTTTTTTTTTTTTTTTTAAATTAAAATTAAATTATTAATAATTAATAATTTAATAAATATGCATACGTGAGATAAATAAAGTCACATACCGGAAATAGAGTAAGACTTTACAAAAATTATTATATAATAATCTATCCACAATTTCATCAATAAATAATCACAGAAAAAAAAAAAAAAAAAAGATAAAAATATTAATAATTAATACCATCAATATTAAAAATTACTTAAAAAACAATTCAGATCAAAATCTACATTAAGACCATCAGGATAAAAAGACCTCATAGTAAAAATCCATCTAGATTCCTTTTGACTAATAGTTCGGATTTTGTGGCTACCCCTCCAGGTGGGGTTATATCTTTCGATGCCCCAAAACTGCAAGTGGGAGGGGTCTCGATTATGTACCTGATCAAAATGTTTAGACACACTATGATTGGGAAACCCCTTAAGGATGTTCTGTATATGCTCTTTTAGCCTAACTTTCAACGCTCTTTTTGTTCTCCCAATGTATTGCAACTTGCAACTACATTGGAGGCAATATACTACACCCTCCGTATGGCATCCTATAAAGTCACGTATATCGTGTGTTTGTCCAGTGATAGTACTAACAAAATTAATTTTTTTATTTTGAAATTTTTTGGCATGTCTACATGCAAAGCAGTTTTTACATGGATAAAAACCTTTCCCTGTAAAAAAAGAAAAATCCCTTTTGGGGGGTGGTTCGACAACAGATTTGGCAATAATATCTCTCAGGGTGGGAGCCCTTTTATAAATAACATTCGGTCTTTCTGGTAGGATTTTGCCCAAGTCCCTATCATTTTTAAGGACATGCCAATGCCGACTTAATACTCTGGAAACCTCTTTGTACTGTACGTTATAATCAAGAATAATAGAAGGAACCTCATAATTGTATTTGAGTCTCTTGTTAACGTTATCTTGGAGCATGGTACATCTATCCATGCATTTAACATGTTCAATTTCCCTTTTTAGTTGTAAATCTTCATAGCCCTTTTCTTTGAATCTGGTGGCAATTAAGTTAGCCTGTTCTAAAAAGTCATCGGTTTTAGTACAATTCCTTCTTATTCGGACCAACTGTCCTTTAGGTATGTTGTACAACCATGGCTTAAAATGACAGCTGTTAATAGAGATATAGCTATTCGCATCGACACTTTTAAAATGCGTTTTTGTAATTACTGTGTTCTTATCCAGGGAGATGTTTAAATCTAAAAAATTCACACTTTTTGCATCTATTATCCATTCCAAATGGATATTTTTATCATTATTATTCAATTTGGTAAGAAATTTTTCCAATGCTTCACGGCTACCGTTCCAGACAATAACAATATCGTCAATAAATCTTTTATAGAGCGTCAACTCTGCTGGGGTGTCTTGATATACAGCCTTCTCTTCCCAGTGGGCCATAAAGGCATTGGCCACACTGGGCGCAAATTTAGCGCCCATGGCTATCCCAACTGCTTGTCTGTAATAGGTTTGGTTATGCCAAAAAAAGTTGTGTTTCAAGCAAAACTCAAGACATTTAATCAGGAATTTCCTATGTTGACACCTCAGTGTGGTAAAGGATCTTAGAAGCCATTTAATAGCAGAACATGCTTCATGGTGTGCCACAATCGTGTATAAAGATGATACATCCGCAGTGGCAAGAAGTGTTCTTCCTTCCAACACTGTCACTGTTTCCAATAGCTGTAGAGTATGCTTCGTATCTTTTAAATAAGCACTGGTTTTTTGTACTGCCGGTTGGATGAAGAAATCTAAGTATTCTCCCAGTCTCGATGTAAGTGATTCAATGCTGTTGACGATCGGCCTACCAGGTGGGTTATTTTTATTCTTATGGATCTTCGGAATAATATAAATGATTGGTGTCCTACATAATTCTGGGATAAGATATCTGCTTTCTTTCTTATTTAGAATTGCTTTCTTATTCCCTAGATGTATTAATTGCTCCAATTCCTTCTTATATTTTGTAGTAGGATTACTTAAAAGTTTAACATAAGTATTGCCATCTTGAAGTTGTCGATCAAGTTCACTCAAATATGCTTCTTTAGCTAGTACAACGACAGCCCCTCCCTTGTCCGCCGGCCGGATAACAATGTCTTTTCTTTGCGTTAAGGATTTGATGCCCTTTCTAATATGACCAGGATCGCACACTTTCTTGATTTGCAAAGCTTCCAGATCATTAAGCACCAATTTTTTAAAAACCTCGACATGTTGATTGTTGGCCATCTGAGGGTTAAATACTGAGTTGTTACGTAATGTACTAAATTGTGCAGGATTTTGTTCATTCAATGTTCTAGTAGTGGATTTGATGGGGTTGTTCATGATATACTTCTTAATATTTATCTTCCTAATATATTTTTGGATGCCTATATAAGTATCAAACTTATTCAGATTTTTAACAGGGGCATACTTGAGACCCTTATCCAAGACAGCTAACTCTTCTGGGGACAAGGGAGTGTTACTTAAATTCACAACACCTTCCCCAATCACTCTCTTTTGCGCTTGGACTCTCTTTCCTGCTCTGCAGCCTCTCTTCTTTCGGGGCTGTTTCGAGTTCTGTCGTTCTCGATCCTTCTTGTGGGAGAGTGATATGGTTCCTGTAGTGGTCTTCTTGGGGGGGATTCTCTCCTCCAATAAGTCTCTTGAGGTCTTCTCGGAGAATGATCTCTCCTGTCCCGGTCTAAAAAATGATCTTGTGTGTCCCGTGAATAATGATGGTAGGGATGCTCATAATAGTTCTGTTCGGAGTAATTTCTGATAGGTTCATATCTGTTAGATGTAGGTATGGGACTTCTGTCTCTCCTTCCTTGGTTATCATACTGATAACTAGGTCTTCTATTATCTCTTTGTTGCCAGTTGTTGTTATGCGATTTCTTAAACTTCTTGAAGGGCTTTTTCCAACCTTTTTTGGGGGTTTGTTGTGTGTGATTCCCCCCATATGTATGATTGTCATATGGTACTGGTGTGGTATACTGATTAGTATAGGATGGGTAACGCCTTCTAGGTGTTTCGGGGTAGCCCCTATTGTGATATGCAACAGGAGGCTTCCCTGTGTCATACCTGGCATTATCTTTTTCCCACATCGAACCATGATTCACATGGGAGGATGTGGGATCCTGTATCCTAACCTCCCTTTCCGGAGTGGATTGTGAAGACTCAGGAATGGCTGGTTCTAATTTCCCTTGCCATTTAAATACCTTATTAGTCTTATAATCAGTAATGTCGCGGTGATATTTTTTCATTTTGCGCTGCTGGACCTCTAGATCTTTAGCAATAAGATCTTTATTAAGTTGTGTAGCCATTTTATTAAAATCTGGCGATTCCTTATGCGACTCAAGTTTAATTTTAATTTCCTCAATCTGTTTTTCAATCATGTGGGTCTTTCTCTGCTTTCTTTTTAATAGAAATTTAACACATTCAATACTTTTGTTATTAAAGAATTCAAACCATTCTTCCATAGACTCCTTATCAACAAGACCATCATTAGCTGACCACTTTTATTTTTTTCACAAAATTTACGTTTTATTTTATTTATAGCACAAAAAAAAAAAACCCACTAGTGATTAAATACCACTAAAAGAAAGCTCTATTTGTGTGGAAAAAAGGACGCAAGTTTCATATGGATACAGTGTGGAATGATTGAGTAATTGTCATTCAAACTGTGAGAGCGCTGAAAGCTGAAAATTGGTCTGGTCAGGAAGGGGGTGTAACTGCACTGTATTGAGGTGGTTAAATACATAGAATGTGATGTTAAAGGAGAAAACTTACCTTCATATAGTCCTTCTGCAGGACCTGAATTATGGCAGAACAGGTCTCTGGAATAATGATTCCCAGAGCCTGGGGGAGATGCCTGTCGAGAACTTGAGGTCCTGGACGTGGCGATGAGCCTCTGCTCCGGAGTGATGGTTTGCCGCATGCAGGTATCCTGCCTGCTGATATAAGGGGACAGCAAAGCCAGCAGACGGTGAAAAACAGGGTCCGTCATCCGGATATAATTCCTGAAATCATCATGATTATTCTCCAGGATCTCACGAAGCAAAGGCATGTGCGAGAACTGGTCACGCTGGAGCAACCAATTCTTGGTCCACAAACTCCTCCTCGCCCTGTTCATGGACCAGGCTTGTGTCAAAGCTAAAAGCCCAACACCAAGCCCCTGCACAGCACGAACTCTACGACGAGTACGTACACGAAACATGGCTTGAAAATGGTCGGCTGGTCAGAACGGACAACAGAAGGCACTGATAAACAGCAAGACCTGAAAGGACAAACTGAAAACGAGAAACGAGCAGACAGTAAGCAATGAAAATAAAAGCGTACTATATACCAAGATATAGTCCACAATGACCACCAAATGCTAACTGACTACACGCACTGATAAGCAGATACGCACCAACAAGCACAAACTGAAGAGCAGTAATGATCTGAAGCACAAATCTGAAAAGCGCAAATCGTCTCTAATCAAACTTCCACTAACATGCTATAAACATGAGATCATCAGAAGGAGCCCAAAGGGTGCCGGACTTGGTGCTGAACATCCTTTTTCTAGTCCCGTCGTACGCGGCTTACGTCACTGCGTTCTTGGCAACCGGAAATTCTGACAACTTAGTCCGACCGTGTGTATGCAACACCACTTCCTGACCACTTCCGGACTAAATCCGTCGGAATTTATCCAACGGATTTGGTTGTCAGAATGTCCGACCGTGTGTACAAGGGCTTAGCCCTTAGCAGAATTCTTATCTAGATTCTAGAACGATAATTAAGCAAGGAATCTTGGAGGCATGTTCAACTGCTCAAGTCTTTGATAAACTTAACTGAAGCCTGGGTGTTTGTTTTTATGCTTATTCATGTGAATACATCATTTACTACTATGGAACTAATCTCATGTTAATAGCTTGCCTTTATATGTACAGGCTGTCCAACCTTTCATAATATGCACTTAGTGCAATGATTATAACCTGTAGGGCTGGAGAGGACAGAGATGTCTGTCCTCTCATGAAGAGCCTTGCCCTATTTGACAGTGTTATCCACCTCCATGTATAGCACATTCATCATGAAGCACAGTGAACGGAAAGTAGTGATTTAGCAGGGTGTAAATGCATATTTTTTTCTTAGACCTCTGAACTAGCTTGTAAATCCTGCCTGCTGCCTGAACTAGAAATCAACACATAACGCAGAGATTTTATCTGCGCCAGCCCATTTTATTTTTAAATTGATTCTGAGATGGCAGAAAGACATATTTATTACCATAAACATAATCTGAGCATGAATTTCTTGTACAGATTGTAATAAGAGGAACAGAATAATCAGTAAGCAAACCAAATCAAATCTAGAGTAGATAATGTTCTTGGTTTTTAAATGCATAAAGTCAGCATTTCTAAACACAAAACTGGTGTACGCTTAAATCAGTATTAAACCCCAAAACAAAAAATGTGATGTATTGCAGCTTAGCAATCCTTAGATGTGGTGGCCTCATTAGTTTTTCATTTTTTTAGGCCTTTTTCCTTTATTTCCCTTGGTGATCCAGCCAATAACACACTTCCTGTCTTAGGGTTTTTGCATTCTGGATGAAGTAGCAAAGTACCTTCGGACTGTAGAACTGTCAGTTGGGGAGAGGGTAATCTAATGCCATGTACACACGACCGGACTTTCTGGCAGAATAGGTCCAATGGAATCATTCCGTCGATAGTACGATCGTGTGTGGGATAGTAAGATCATTTTTCTTTAAAAAATTCAGACGGACCTAGAAATTAATATTATATGGCGAGTATAGTACTGTTGATGATTGCCACAATAATTAAGGCAGTGCCTGATGTCGAATAAGTGCTTTGGTGGGATGGCATTAGAATTGAGCAAAAAGTGTCAGAAGCTGTAATGGAAACAAGCCTTAGTTATTGTGGCAATCATCAACAGTACTATACTCGCACCCCTTGCTGGTATTTATTGGTGTTAATGCTTGGCTGGTATTTATCAAATAGTTTACTATGTACAATTTTTTTTCAAGCTTTTTGTACATTTAAATTTATATTTTGCTGTACTAATTTCAATCACGTTTGTACTCTTAGACTCTGTACACACGAGATAAATCATATACCTATGAAAAAGGACGCTTGGTCCGAAACATGTCGGCATTTTTCTACAAAGCTACTTAAAGCGGGATTCCGCTGCAGTTTTTTTTTTACCTGTGTCAATGGTGGGCGATTCCTACGGTGTCTTTGCAGTCACGATCGGCGTCTTTTTAACCCCCGGCGTGACGATTTCATTGCTAAGGAAAACTTTTAAAAAAGCAGTCCGGCAGTTTCCATTTTCACTGTGGGCGTTTGAAGCCCACAGGCATTTACTTCCTGGATGCGATGATGCTGAGCTCCCAGCATCCACCGCTCCATCTCGCACATGCTCATTGAGTGTCCTCTTTGTTTTCCTTCCTCTTGCCTCATGTTCTATTGTGGTAATGGTAGATAGAGCTGCCTGCCCACTTTCAAAATGGCAATTTCGGACATGCCCTCGTCACGTGACCGGCGTCCTCCTTCCGAAATCTCACGAGATTTCGGCATGACTGTGTCCCCCACTGATTCCTGGGAAATAGCTAAAAAAGTTCCCAGGGACCATTGCGAAGCCGATAAACACGCCTACTCCCACGGGAGGAGAGCCCGGAAGTCGGCATAAACATTAAAAATAAAAGGTAAATACTGCATATTATTTTATTTCAATGGTCATAACTGCATCTATGTTCCAAAGCCATTTGAATAAGATGAACTTGCAATTTTCTGTACAAAACCGCTTTAAGTTGCAAGTTTACTATTGACACCATTTCTAATTGGTTTAGCAACTTGTTTATGTATTGCCAATATATGTTTTTTGTTATGCATCAAACACACTTTTCTGATTAATACATTTATTGATATTACACTGTTTCACGGCTTGGTATATCTCTAATATCCCTTGGGGTACCAGCTATGCAAAACGCATAAGGCCATTTTTTTGTATTGTTTATTCTGGGATTGCTATACCAGCCTTATGTGGATCACCAGCCTGCATGCATTATATTGATTTGTAATCACTATGCTGACCTTGTTTTAAATTGTGCGTTATTCAGAAAAGAGACATGTTTGCCACTTAGAGAACTACAAAAATTTACTATATTTGTGTAATGCTATCCCACAAGGTGCCGCTTGGTAATTTGGGTTCCCGGTTCTGCTCCTTGACTCTAGGAACACTCTCAGTCCCTCTAACACACCTGGTTGAATGAAAGTTAAGTCAGCAATAAACAATGCAAATAAGCATTAAAGCGGAGTTCCACCGACATGTTTTTTTTTTTAAAAAAGCCAAACTTTGGATCCTAACATACATTAATGCCACTCACAGTTTAAAGAAAATTTGCCGCTATAATACACATATTTGATAAAAAAAATACCTTATACTCTGCTGTGTATGAAGTTCCCATATTGCTTGTGGACATGTGAAGCCCACAAGCATTTATTTCCAGGATACGGTGCAGCTCAATGTCCAGCATGCGCAGTGTGAGACACTCGCAGCGCAGGAAACTTATCACATTGCCACAGCGGGCGGCGTCATCGGAAGTGTCCACCCCGTTGTGATGGCAACCATCAACATGGGACTGGCATCATGGCGTAATTTCCTTTTCCAGAATATCAGAATAATGAGTGGCGGCCATCCACACTGACTGACTGGGAATTATGACACATAGCTCCCAGGAGACGGGCATATCCAGGGGTGGCAGAGACTGGAAACTCGATTGTAAACTGTACTATCCAGATAAGCTGTCAGAAGAAAAAAAAAAGGTCCAATGCACAATCTATATGCTGCTAGAATGCTTTTGATGATAAGTTCTAAAGTTCTAAAAGTGGGTGGAACTCTGCTTTAAAGTGGTTGTAAACCCTCTTACTTTTATCTATAGGTAAGCCTAGAATAAGACTTACCTATAGGTAGTGGAAATATCTCCTAAACGTGCGCCATTTAAGAGATATTTCACTTAAAGTGCATTGATGTTGCCATTGGCGCATGCGCTGTGAAGAAACGGACCACCGTGCCATTTTTTCCCCAGCGTGTGCCGTGACTGACGGCTCCCACATGCATGTGCGGGAGTGATGTCACGCAGCTCCAGACAGTCACAGAGCCGGAGTCCGCAGCCCTGGAAGGAAGAGGGGCAAAGATGGACACAGCCTACATAGGGGACAGTGAGGGCTTTGTTTGCAGGTAAGTGTCACATAATGGGCTAGTATGCATTGCAGTGGTACCTCTTAGCAGAAGAAATAGGTAAAAGCAGTGGCGTAGCGTGGGTTGTCAGCGTCTGAGGCAAGGCAAGTAATTTGCACCCCCTTGCGACTACCACACTACACTACTCTGACCACCACACTACACTGACCACTATACTACACTACACTGACCCCTATACTATACTACACTGACCACTATACTATACTACATTAGACTGACCTCTATACTATACCACACTGACCACTATACTATACTACACTGACCTCTATACTATACTATACCACACTCACCACTATACTATACTACACTGACCTCTATACTACACTGACCACTATACTATACTACACTGACCACTATACTATACTGCACTGACCACTATACTATACCACACAGACCACTATACCACACTGACCACTATATTATACCACACTGACCACTATACTATACTACACTGACCTCTATACTATACTATACCACAGTGACCTCTGTAACGGCACCCCTAATATAAAGGGGGTTAACGCCGTTTACGATGTTCCCTCTCCTAGACACACATCCACTCGCTACCAATATCCACAGCTAAACGACCCTTTCCTATAGGAGCCGACTCCTCTGGCAAAAAGACGAGAAGCACTCTGTCTCTTCTGTAGTAGGAATGACTTTATTAATGAGAAACATTGTAACTTTATACACAATTCAAGGCACATGCTTTAACCTGAACAAGGGCCCAGCTCCACCCACACATCCCAAGACTCAACACCTCATCCTGACGTCTGCTAGGCTTCAAACGATCCCACCCAATACACATCTTTTCACAAAGGGTTGGCAGCCAGTCTGTCTGGCACTTTACAATACACACAAGGACAGACTTAAATGAACAATAGAAATGCAAAACAACTTAATTCCTCACAGCAATGATACTTAACCCCCATATACAGTATACATCCAATCTATATACAATGTATATACAGTCTTGAATATGGCTATCACAGACCATATCGGGGGTTTCTTTTATTCACCTTGTGTCCAAAGTGACCCCACTGTCACACATCTCTCCTTTCGGCAGGGGACTAACAGAGGAGGGGACCCCAGACGGGTTGACTCCGCAGTTAGTCCATGGGTCCATTCTTCCAATACTGGATAACCCATCAACATTGCACTAGGAGCCCGGGAGGGCGTCGGTTTGCCGGGACAACCCATCAGCATTGCCGTTTTGGTTACCGGGTCGGTAGCTGATGGTGAAGTTGTAAGGTTGTAGGGCTAAGCTCCACCGCAGCAACCTGCCATTATCTCCGGAGACCCGGTTAAGCCAGACCAATGGGTTGTGGTCGGTGACCAGTGAAAATTCCTGTCCGTATAAGTAGGGGTTCAGCTTTTTAAGGGCCCAGACCAGGGCCAAACACTCCTTCTCCACTGCCGCATAGCTCACTTCCCGGGGTAATAGTTTTCTACTCAGGTATGCGACAAGGTGTTCTCCTCCATCCTCCCCAACTTGGCTCAGCACCGCCCCCAGTCCAAACATGGAAGCATCGGTGTGGACAAGAAAACGTTTGTTAGGTACTGGGGCAGCCAAGACAGGGGCATTTACAAGTGCTTGCTTGAGGGCTAGAAACGCGGATTCACAAGCTAGAGACCAGAGGACTTGCCTAGGTAAATTCTTTTTCGTCAGGTCAGTCAGGGGTTTGGCGATAGCACTATAATTAGGGACAAAATGTCGGTAGTACCCTGCAGTTCCCAAGAAGGCCAATACCTGGGTCTTAGTATGGGGCGTGGGCCAGTTAGCTACTGCCTCTACCTTGGCTGGCTCGGGTCTCTGGTTCCCACACCCCACTCGGTGTCCCAGGTACTGCACCTCCGCCATACCTAGATGGCACTTGTCTGGTTTCAAGGTCAGGCCTGCGGCCCGAATTTTGTCCAGAACCACTCCTACGTGAACCAGTTGCTCCTCCCAAGACCCACTGTAGATCGCAATGTCATCCAGATATGCACATGCAAAATCCTGGAAGCCATCGAGGAGCCTATCCACCATACGTTGGAAGGTCGCCGGGGCATTTTTCATTCCAAATGGCATGTCCTTAGACTGGTACAGGCCAAATGGGGTAACAAATGCCAACTTGGGGATAGCATCCTCGGCCAGGGGGATCTGCCAATAACCTTTACACAGGTCTATTGTAGTTAAATAACGTCCCCTGGCTATACGATCTAGTAGTTCGTCTACCCTGGGCATCGGGTAGGCATCGGTGGTGGTCTTCTCATTGAATCGCCTGTAGTCCACGCAGAACCGGGTAGTCCCGTCTTTCTTAGGCACCAGGACTACAGGCGAGGTCCAAGGGCTGTCAGAAGGCTCAATGACTCCTAACTGAATCATCTCCTGTATCTCCTTCCGCATTTCCTCTCGGACTGCTTCAGGGATACGGTAGGGGGGCTGGCGGAGGGGTGCTTGTCCAGGGGTCTCTACCTTATGTACAGCCAAGGTCGTATAGCCCGGTCTTTTGGAGAACGTTGCCTGTTTCTCCCACAAAAGCCGCTTAGCCTGTTCCTTCTTTGTGGGGCTTAACCGGTCTCCTAGCTGTACAAGGCTAATGAGGTCAGTCTGGGGCTCTCTCTCTAGTAAGTCAGGGAGGGGTAAACCTTCTGAGTCGTCCGCAGCAGGGGCACATACTGCAGCAACATCCTCCTGCCGTTCCTGATACTCCTTCAGCATGTTCACATGAAAGGTTCGCTGGATTCTTTCATCTGCACAGCTGGCAATGACATAGGTAGTATCACATACCTGGGCTACTACTTTATACGGGCCCTGCCAAGATGCCTGCATCTTGTCGGTCTTCACAGGCTTGAGCACTAAGACCTTCTGCCCAACCTGGAAGACCCGCTGACGGGCCCCCCGGTCGTACCATCTCTTCTGTCTTCCCTGGGCCGCCTGGAGATTCTCTCTTACCATCAGAGACAGTTGCTCCATGCGGTCCCTGAGTTCCAGAACATAGGGTACTATGGGGGTCCCTTCTTGCTCTGTCTCTCCCTCCCAGTGTCCTCTGATGAGATCGAGGGGTCCGCGGACCCTTCTCCCATAGAGCAACTCGAAGGGCGAGAACCCAGTAGATTCCTGGGGTACCTCTCTGTACGCAAATAACAGGTGAGGCAGGAATCTCTCCCAGTCTCTGCAAGAGTCCGAAAAGGTCCTCAGCATTTACTTGAGGGTCCCCTTAAAGCGTTCGCAGAGACCATTAGTCTGGGGGTGGTAGGGGGAGCTCAGTAAGGGCTTAATATTGCACACCTTCCACAACTGCCGGGTGAGTACCGCGGTAAAATGGGTTCCCTGGTCAGAGAGAATCTCCTTAGGGAACCCCACTCTGGTAAAAATCTTAACCAGGGCATCAGCTACTGTCTCTGCTTCAATGTTGGACATAGCTACTGCCTCTGGGTAACGGGTGGCGTAGTCCACCACGGTGAGAATATACTTCTTTCCGGATGGACTAGGCCGGGCCAGGGGACCCACAATGTCAACGGCTATGCGGTAAAAGAGCTCCCCAATAATAGGCATGGACATGAGTTTAGCCTTAGGGTGGTCCCCCCTCTTCCCTATCCGTTGACATGTGTCACACGTTTTGCAGTATTGTCGCACATCCTGGCTAAAATTGGGCCAGAAGAAATTCTGTGTGATCCTATGGGCCGTGCGACGGAACCCTAGATGTCCTGCTAGCGGCACATCATGCCCGATTCGCAGAATCTCCAGCTGGTATTTCTTAGGTACCACCAGCTGTCGTTTCTGCGAAGGGGCCTTACTTCTCTGAGATGGCTTAGGGATCCTATACAGTCTATCCCCATCCCATTCAAACAGCTCCCCATTTATTCCCCTTTCCTGAGTATCTGCCTTAGCCCTATATTTGTGTAAGGTCGGGTCCTCCCGAGTTTCCCTCCCGAATGCTTCTGGGGTATCCCAGCCTAGGCGCGCCTGATCTAAGGTACGTGTCGGGGAGGATAGTCTCACCTGGGTCTCTGCAGCGAGCGGGCCGGTTCCAGCAGTAGGTGTCTGTGCACGGGCAGTCACAGGGTTGACTTCATCGGGGCCCATCGGGGTGTAAGCAGAAAGGAGGGGGGCCAAATCATTCCCCAGTAGTACATCCGCAGGCAAGTCATTCATCACCCCCACATTCACGTGTCCCGGACCAACCCCCCAATCCAGGTGAACACGGGCCACGGGTAGCCGGAAGATGGTACCTCGCGCTACTCTTACGGCTACAGTGTCTCCGGTGTGTTGGCTCTCTGGGATGAGGTTCTTCTGTAGTAGGGTCATGGTAGCGCCGCTATCACGTAAGCCATTGGCTACCGTTCCATTAACCCGGACCGTCTGCCTGTGTTGTTGCCTGTTGTCCCGGTTAGCTGCTTGTATTGGATCAGCCTCGTGCAGTACGCCCCAATGTTCTTCCTCCTCAACGCAGTGGGCCGCAGGCATGGGTGTGCGGGGGCTCCCCCTTGCTGGTTGTCTCCATGACTGGGACTGGATGGCTGGATTTAATGGACAGTTTGGCTTTTTGTGCCCTAGCTGTTTACATCCGAAACACCTGATGGGTTGTGCATAGTCCTGGGAGTTGAACCTGGGCTGCTGAGGATAAGTGGCCGCTGGGGTTGGTGCTGAAGCTGTGTTAGAGGCTGATAACCTGGGCCGAGATGGTGGATAGCGCTCGCTTCCGTCTGACCTTCGAGAGTCCAGATATTCATCGGCCAAAGTAGCCGCTTGCTGTACAGTCCGTGGTTGCTTATCTCGTACCCAATCCCGTAGTACCGGAGGGGTGTGGTTAAAGAACTGTTCTAAGAGTACTAGTTGGGTGATGTCCTCTATGGTATGAGCGTGGCTTCCCTGGATCCAGCCCTTAAGGTCTCGCTGCAGACGATGTGCCCACTCCACGTATGTTATGTGGATTTGTTTCCGGGATTCTCGAAACTTAATCCGGCTGGCTTCAGGTGTAATGGCAAATCGGGCTAGCAGAGCTTCTTTTACCCGGTCATAGTCTTTAGCGTCCTCATCCTCCAGGGCCCGATACGCATCCGCCGCTCTGCCAGTTAAATTACTTGCCAGTAAGGCGACCCAATCTTGGGGCAGTACTTCATGTATCTGGCATAGTCTCTCAAATTCCTGCAGGAATGCTTCAATTTCCTCCTCTCCCTCCTTAAATAGTTTGAACGCCCGAAAGGGCAACTTACGGACAGGCGCTGCATCTTTAGGTGTTGTCTCCGATTGCCGTATTTCTGCCATTCTCTGCTCATGCTGCCGCTCTAGTTCTCTCTCCTGTCGCTCATCCTGCAGCTGGATGTCTCTAATGGCATTCTGTATGGCGGTCTCTGATGGGTTAGCACCATATAACGCCACCCGCTGTCGAACTCGTTGCTGAAACAAGTCTTCAACTGACCGGGGTCCTGCATCACCATCCCTCTGATCCATCTCGGTTAGTTCCCTGATCAAGGTGGCCTTGTTCTTTGTCCCACTGGTCCCTCCACGGCTCTCAAGTAAGTCTTTCAGTGTGGCTTTCCTGCAGGCTGCATAGCTGGTCATTTACTGTGGTGATTTGAAGTGTCCCAGTAACTGGAGGGAAGATCCCACCGCTGCCACTAATGTAACGACACCCCTAATATAAATGGGGTTAACGCCGTTTATGATGTTCCCTCTCCTAGACACACATCCACTCGCTACCAATATCCACAGCTAAACGACCCTTTCCTATAGGAGCCGACCCCTCTGGCAAAAAGACGAGACGCACTCTGTCTCTTCTGTAGTAGGAATGACTTTATTAATGAGAAACATTGTAACTTTATACACAATTCAAGGCACATGCTTTAACCTGAACAAGGGCCCAGCTCCACCCACACATCCCAAGACTCAACACCTCATCCTGACGTCTGCTAGGCTTCAAACGATCCCACCCAATACACATCTTTTCACAAAGGGTTGGCAGCCAGTCTGTCTGGCACTTTACAATACACACAAGGACAGACTTAAATGAACAATAGAAATGCAAAACAACTTAATTCCTCACAGCAATGATACTTAACCCCCATATACATTATACATCCAATCTATATACAATGTATATACAGCCTTGAATATGGCTATCACAGACCATATCGGGGGTTTCTTTTATTTACCCTGTGTCCAAAGTGACCCCACTGTCACAACCACTATACTATACTACTCTGACCTCTATACTATACTATACCACACTGACCACTATACTATACTACACTGACCTCTATACTATACTATACCACACTGACCACTATACTATACTACACTGACCACTATACTATACTATACTACACTGACCACTATACTATACTACACTACACTGACCACTATACTATACTACACTGACCACTATACTATACCACACAGACCACTATACTATACTGACCACTATATTAGTGATGAGTGATGTCACGCAGCTCCAGACAGTCACAGAGCCGGAGTCCGCAGCCCTGGAAGGAAGAGGGGCAAAGATGGACACAGCCTACATAGGGGACAGTGCGGGCTTTGTTTGCAGGTAAGTGTCACATAATGGGCTAGTATGCATTGCAGTGGTACCTCTTAGCAGAAGCAATAGGTAAAAGCAGTGGCGTAGCGTGGGTTGTCAGCGCCTGAGGCAAGGCAAATATTTTGCACCCCCCTGCGACTACCACACTACACTACTCTGACCACCACACTACACTGACCACTATACTACACTGACAACTATACTATACTACACTAACCACTATAATATACTACACTGCACTGACCACTATACTACACTGACCACTATACTATACTACACTACACTAACCAGTATACTATACTACACTACACTGACCACTATACTATACTACACTACATTACACTGACCACTATACTATACTACACTGACCCCTATACTATACCACACTGACCACTATACTATACTACACTGACCTCTATACTATACTATACCACACTGACCATTATACTATACTACACTGACCTCTATACTATACTATACCACACTCACCACTATACTATACTACACTGACCTCTATACTATACTATACCACACTGACCACTATACTATACTACACTGACCTCTATACTATACTATACCACACTGACCACTATACTATACTACACTGACCACTATACTATACTATACTATACTGACCACTATACTATACCACACAGACCACTATACTATACTGACCACTATATTATACCACACTGACCACTATACTATACTACACTGACCTCTATATTATACTATACCCCAGTGACCACTATACTATACTACACTGACCTCTATACTATACTATACCACACTGACCACTATACTATACTATACTGACCTCTATACTATAACACACTGACCACTATACTTTACTACACTGACCTCTATACTATACTACATTGACCACTATACTATACTACACTGACCATTATACTATACTATACTACACTGACCACTATACTATACTACACTGACCACTATACTTTACACACTGACCACTATACTATACTGACAACTATATTATACCACACTGACCACTATACTATACTACACTGACCGCTATACTATACTATACCACAGTGACACTATGCTATACTACACTGACCTCTATACTATACTATACCACACTGACCACTATACTATACTGACCTCTATACTATACCACACTGACCACTATACTATACTACACTGACCTCTATACTATACTATACCACACTGACCACTATACTATACTACACTGACCACTATACTATACTATACTATACTGACCACTATACTATACCACACAGACCACTATACTATACTGACCACTATATTATACCACACTGACCACTATACTATACTACACTGACCTCTATATTATACTATACCCCAGTGACCACTATACTATACTACACTGACCTCTATACTATACTATACCACACTGACCACTATACTATACTATACTGACCTCTATACTATAACACACTGACCACTATACTTTACTACACTGACCTCTATACTATACTACATTGACCACTATACTATACTACACTGACCATTATACTATACTATACTACACTGACCACTATACTATACTACACTGACCACTATACTTTACACACTGACCACTATACTATACTGACAACTATATTATACCACACTGACCACTATACTATACTACACTGACCGCTATACTATACTATACCACAGTGACACTATGCTATACTACACTGACCTCTATACTATACTATACCACACTGACCACTATACTATACTGACCTCTATACTATACCACACTGACCACTATACTATACTACACTGACCTCTATACTATACTATACCACACTGACCACTATACTATACTACACTGACCATTATACTATACTATACTACACTGACCACTATACTATACTAGACTACACTGACCACTATACTATACCACACTGACCACTATGCTATACCTCACTGACCACTATACTATACTACACTGACCTCTATACTATACCACACTGACCACTATACTATACTACACTGACCACTATACTATACTAGACTACACTGACCACTATACTATACTACACTGACCTCTATACTATACTACACTGACCATTATACTATACTATACTGACCACTATACTATACTATACCAAACTGACCACTATACTATACTACACTGACCACTATACTATACCACACTGACCATTATACTATACCTCACTGACCACTATACTATACTACACTGACCTCTATACTATACTATAGCACACTGAACACTATACTATACTACACTGAACTCTATACTATACTACACTGACCACTATACTATACTACACTACACTGACCACTATACTATACTACACTACACTGACCACTATACTGTACTACACTACACTGACCACTATACTATACTACACTGACCACTATACTATACCACACTGACCACTATACTATACTACACTGACCACTAGACATGTGCAGAGTAAAATATTTCGTTTCGGAATTTCGTTTTCGTCCGAAAACTTAATTTATTTAGTTACTCCCGAAAATCGTTTTTATTTATTTCGTTTTCGTTCAAAAATTTCATTCGTCCGAAAATCCACATGAATTACGTTCGAATCTGTCTTAGAAGATTTGACGGAGCTAACTATATAGCATACTTTAGAACCTTATTAAAGTCTATGGGACTCCAACGTTCAAAATCTAAAGTGCTAGTTTTAAAGGCTAATTTGCAAGTTACTGTCCTAAAAAGTGTTTGGGGACCCGGGTCCTGCCCCAGGGGACATGTATCAATGCAAAAAAAAGTTTTAAAAACGGCCGTTTTTTCGGGAGCAGTGATTTTAATAATGATTAAAGTGAAACAATAAAAGTGTAATATTCCTTTAAATTTCGTAGGGGGGGGTTGTCTATAGTATGCCTGTGAAGGGGCGCATGTTTCCCGTGCTTAGAATTGTCCCTGCACAAAGTGTCATTTATGCAGGAAAAAAAGTCCTTTAAAATCACTCGCGGCTATAATGAATTGTCGGCTCCGTAATACAGAGAACACTCATTGAAAGTCATTGATAAAAAAAAAAAAAAAATAAATAAATAAAAAAGCGTGGGGGTCCCCCAAATTCAATTACCAGGCCCTTCAGGTCTGGTATGGATATTAAGGGGAACCCTGCCTCAAATTTAAGAAAAAATTTGACGTGGGGTTCCCCCTAAATATCCATAACCAGACCCTTCAGGTCTGGTATGGATATTAAGGGGAACCCCGCGTCAAATTTAAAAAAAAATTGACGTGGGGTTCCCCCTAAAAATCCATACCAGACCCTTTATCCGAGCACGCAACCTGGCAGGCCGCAGGAAAAGAGGGGGGGACGAGAGAGCGGCCCCCCCTCCCTCCTGAACCGTACCAGGCCACATGCCCTCAACATTGGGAGGATGCTTTGGGGGTCTGTGACCCCTCAAAGCACCTTGTCCCCATGTTGATGAAGACAAGGGCCTCATCCCCACAACCCTGGCCGGTGGTTGTGGAGGTCTGCGGGCGGGGGGCTTATCAGAATCTGGAAGCCCCCTTTAACAAGGGGACCCCCAGATCCCGGCCCCCCCCTGTTTGAAATGGTAAGGGGGTACAAAAGTACCCCTACCATTTCACAAAGAAAGTGTAAAAAATGGTTAAATAAAACAAACACACTTTTGAAAAATTCCTTTATTAAAAATAAAAAAATAAAAAAAAGATTCCAGCGGCGGTAATCCACTCTTGCTATCCAGCGACGGACGGTCATCTCTCCAGCGATGTCTCATCTCATCCAGCGCAGCGCAGCATCCTTCTGTCTCCTCCACGGAGACACTACAGGCATTCCGGCGGCTGACGTTTGTTATATACGGAGGGCGGGGCCACCCGTCACCTGACCCCGCCCCCTCTGACGCAAGGGGAAACCCGGGGTTCCCCGTGACGTATGGGTGACCCCGCCCCCCCTCTGATGTAACGGAAACCTGCCTGTGTTACATCAGAGGGGTGCGGGTCACCTATACGTCACGGGGAACCCCGGGTTTCCCCTTGCGTCAGAGGGGGGCGGGGTCAGGTGACGGGTGGCCCCGCCCTCCGTATATAACAAACGTCAATCCTTGCAGTGTCTCCTCCACTACACTACACTACACTGACCACTATACTGTACTACACTACACTGACCACTATACTATACCACACTGACCATTATACTATACCACACTGACCACTATACTATACTACACTGACCACTATACTATACCACACTGACCACTATACTATACTACACTGACCACTATACTATACTACAGTGACCACTATACTATTCTACACTGACCACTATACTATACTATACCACACTGACCACTATACTATACTACACTGTCCACTATACTATACTATACCACACTGACCACTATACTATACTAGACGAAAATAGCTGAAATTCGGACGAAAATGCGTTCGGACGAAAACGAATGCACATGTCTACTGACCACTATACTATACCACACTGACCACTATACTATACTACACTGACCACTACTATACTACACTGACCACTATACTATACTACACTACACTGACCACTATACTGTACTACACTACACTGACCACTATACTATACTACACTGACCACTATACTATACCACACTGACCACTATACTATACTACACTGACCACTATACTATACTACACTGACCACTATACTATACTACACTACACTGACCACTATACTATACTACACTACACTGACCACTATACTGTACTACACTACACTGACCACTATACTATACCACACTGACCATTATACTATACCACACTGACCACTATACTATACTACACTGACCACTATACTATACCACACTGACCACTATACTATACTACACTGACCACTATACTATACTACAGTGACCACTATACTATTCTACACTGACCACTATACTATACTATACCACACTGACCACTATACTATACTACACTGTCCACTATACTATACTATACCACACTGACCACTATACTATACTACACTGACTACTATACTATACTTACTATACTACACTGACCACTATACTATACTATACTACACTGACCAATATACTATACTGACCACTATACTATACTACACTACACTGACCTCCCCCTCCCCCCACCCGCCAGTACCACGACTCTTTGAAGGGAGTCTCACTAATCTTCTTGTCCTGGCCTGCATCGGTCCGGAGATAGGAGAAGACTCCGCGGCTCAGTTTTGCTTCTCTGCCCCGTGCTCTAGCTGCCATGTTCAGTGCGTCCGGCCGGCGCACTGTGATTGGGTGTATGGGGGTCATGTGTGGAGGCGGGACTTCAGGAGCGATCTCAGACAGGCCAGTCCTACGCCTCACCTGACCCCCATACGCCCAATCACAGGGTGCCGGCTGGACACTGAACATGGTGGCTGGAGCATGGGTGACACAGGAAGTTAAAATTAGGAGGAGACAGCCAATAGTGACTCATACTGGCGCCCTCCTAAATGTCTTGCCCGGGGGCCACGGCACCTTCTGCACCCCCCATGCTAGGCCACTGGGCAAAAGCCTCTGTGTAGCAGTCGTAAAGTGACAGTCTTTGGTAGCCTTGGGTCCCAGTTGTTATACCATTGGTGCACATGAGAATAGTTCCAGTCAAACCTTTAAGCAGCAATAAGACTACTAGTAGGCTGCGGGGTCTGTTCCTAAATGCCTTTCTAGCAGCAGGTAGTAACTCCCCACAGCAGCAGCTCACCAGTCCTAGCGATATTGCAAGTCACCACCAGGACAAACACGGCGATCAGTCCATTCTCTGCTCTGCACCTAAGTGACTCTGGCTAGCTGCACACCTGGTTCAGCACTCCAGAACCTACTCAGGCTGCCACTGTTCTTATAGGAAAACCTGTCACTTTGTCCATTTATGCGCCGTACACACGACCAGACTTTTCAACATCAAAAGTCTGACGGAATGATTCCGGCAGACTATTCGAACGTGTGTGGGCTGCAGCGGACTTTTGATTTGCAAAAGTCTGACAGACTTTAGAAATGGAACATGTTTCAAATTTTTCCGACAGAACTCTGCCGGACCCAGAAATCCGCTCGTGTGTGTGCTAGTCTGACAGACTAAAACCGACGCTAGGGCAGCTATTGGCTACTGGCTATAAACTTCCTTATTCTAGTCCAGTCATACGTCATCATGTTCGAATCCGTCGGACTTTGGTGTGATTGTGTGTGGCCAAGTCCGTTCATTCGGAAAGTCCGTCAGAACTCTGTCAGAACTCCGTCGAAAGTCTGCCGGACTTAAGTCCTGTCGTGTGTACGCGGCATTAGAGACACTTTAATGCTCACTTGGAGCAGTTTTCATGACTATAGAGACTAATGTATAATGGGGAGCAGATCAGCTCTTTAATCTGTTGAAACCTGGCTGCATGATCCACATGGCACACTGGAGTCCCCTAGCTTGGGGCTCTTAGGGGTTCCCATTTTCAACCTGATCAGGGAACACCCTGAGGGTGACACAGCCTGGTGTGACCACAGTCCAACCTGCTACTGGCCTTGCTCTGCGCAGAGCACTCCCAGAACACAAGTTGATAATTGACATTCTCCGGTGGCATACAGCTTACAGTTCCAAACAGATTTTAGTAAGGTGTTACAAAAATACAGAGAAAGTGATATAGTTACGTAAATAGAAGATAACACAGTCAAGAGAGCAGAAACAACATGAGGGACCTGTACCTTTAGGAGGGGTTTCCCAGAGTCCAGCTACCCTCCAAAGGGGAATGCAAGTAGCAGTGTCGGATTACCAAAAATGAAGAGTAGGCATCAGCTTATGGGCCCCAAGCTATTTAAGGGCCTCACGGCAACAGATCAAAATAATATTGATTTGATCTTGAAAGAAAATTAAAATTGTTTACAAAAGATAGAAAAAATGAATCATTTCAAACAAATGAAAACTTTACATTAAAGACTCTATAGAATACTGTATTAAAGAGGAAGTAAACCCTGATGAGTTTACTTCCTCTTTCATTCCCTGCAAAGGCAAAGCATAATGGACTACTATGCATCTCATAGTAGTCCATTATGTGTCACTTAACTGACACAGGAGCCAGCGAAGTCACAGCTGTCCCCTGTAGTCCGCCGCATCCATCTTCTTGGTGGGGTCTCGCAGCTCCCCCGCATGCGCACGGGAGCCGACACGCGCGGCAGCTCCGTCGTTGAGAATGCCGCGCTCAGTGCGCCTGCGCACCGCTGTCTACAGCGCATGCGCCGTAGACAGCGGTGCCTGTTTTAGGGCAAATATCTCCTAAACCATATAGGTTTAGGAGATATTTCTTGGACCTACAGGTAAGCCTTAATCTAGGCTTACCTGTAGGTCAAAGTGGTTTCTAAGGGTTTACAACCACTTTAAAGAATGTACCCAATAACAACCTACAGTACATAAACCATAGACATAAAGTTCAAATTACAGTTCGTCACTTAAAAGTTCATCTTCTTTCAGCTGTCAGTTTGTAAAAATTTCTGCTGAAACCTAGGTATGTGTAATATACAGAAGTGATGGGCATTTCCATCTAGCAGCCAACGTGCACACTTTTTAGTTCAATGTTATCCCACTAGAGCGCACACACAAGAAACCTCTAGAAACCTGCATGGAGGAGCCCCAAGGTTTCAACTGCCTAGGGCCTCCACAGAGTTTAATCCGGCTACCTCTAGCTTTACCTCAAAGGGGGCGTTAGTAATATAGGCTTCCAACCCACATGTTGGTGCATATTGCTGCATGCACAAACAAAAACAGTAACTTCTATCCTCGTGGTGACTAGTCACAAAGCTCACCACCTTCCGAACATAACCTCAGCCAGGTTGCCCATCTCCTAGCAAGGGCAGGGCTGACACTTAACCCAAGCAACTCCTATTCTGAATTTCACTCTCAGGCTATTGAGCATGTAGTGGTCACCCTAAGGCCGCGTACACACGCGGGGACTGTTCGGCCAACTTTGTCCGTCAAACAGTTTCGCCAAACAGTCCGCTCAAAATTAGCATGGACGGACATGGCCACACACGACGTACGAACAGTTTGCTGAAACCGTGCCCGATGACGTGAACGGCACGTACGACGGGACGAAAAATACGACGTCCTATACACTGCATTATAACTTTCGGCGTGTAAATCCTTTCTGAGCATGCGCGGTACTTAGTTTGTCGAACAAGCCTACACACGAGGGAACTGTTCGCTGAAACAAGGTTTCAGCGGACAGTTTTTCGGAAATTCCGAAAAACCTTGTTCAGCGGACTGTTCGCTGAAACTGTCCGCTGAACGCCCACACACGGGCGGACTGTCCGCCGAAACACTGTTCAGCGGACAAAGTTGGCCGAACAGTCCCCGCGTGTGTACGCGGCCTAATAGTTCTTTCCTTCTATGCGGAAAGAAGTTATTGGTTGGATGTACTGGCAGCTAGCAGCTATGGTATATGTAAAAACCCTTTACAAAAATTATATAATATAAAGTGCATTGCCAAACACAATTCTCAATATTCCATATAACAACTGTAGATTATATTAAAGGAGAAGTATGGGCAAAAGCTATTTTGGCTATACTTCTCCTGTGGGTCACAGGAGTGCAGTTCATTCTGTACACCTGTGAGGCATTTTCAGCTGACAGCAGGTTAAAGCCCACTGTCGGCTGACATCACAGAGCCAGTCCAAGCTCTGAAAAGATCCTGACCATATGGGTGGTAGTACATGTGGCAGCCTGTCTGTCTTTGTAAGTCCAGAGGAGCTGTCAGAATTAAGGATGAGCTCCGGCGTGTTCGCATACGCCACTTGCAGAACCCACCAGTAAGGTCGGCGCAGCACTGCGCTAATCACAGGCAGTGAGACATTGCCCCGATGCGCAGCTGCAGAGATCGGGCAATGTCTCACTGCCTGTGATTAGCACAGCAATGCGCTGACTTCCTGGCGGGCTCTGTAGGTGGCGTATGCGAACCCGCTGGAGCTCATCCCTAGTCAGGATGAGTCATCCAGCCCTGAGTCACTAAACCCTGACCCAGATTCACAGCTCAAGCTTAGCCCTGAGCCAAATAATTTTACCTACCCAACAAAACCTATGCTACATCTAGCAAACACACTAGAGGGTGCTAAATATGGGAATTTTTTTTAGGCCTCCTTTAGAATTTCCTAATTTGCACATGTACCCCTTCTTATTGACTGAAGAAGCAAACTACAGTATGAAACAGTATATATTGATTCATAGTTGTATATTAAAACATTGCAATAATAAAAACACATGCTGCACATATACTTTGAAAGCTGGGGAAAACTGCTAGGTAGGAGAGTGAATTAATGTTCTGTGCTGTAAATAAAAGTAGTTTCTAGATTCTTCATCTATGGCAAGAAGGAAAAGGGAAATAACTTAAGAAGAGGTAAGCTTGTCTTGCTGATAGAGGGTTCATATGTGCGTGCGCATTTAATATAAATCTGAATTTCTATATAACCAATCAGAACACTTGCCTTACCATTCTATTAACTATTTCCTGATTAAATGCTTTGACAAAGTACATAGGTATGCATAATCTGCTTTTTATGCAGTAGTAACGTTATCTAGATCGTTTAGCTGAACTCCAGCAAATACATTTTCTTATCATAGTCCCTCAGTGCAAGGACCTTCAGAGGTAGTAGATTATCTTTGCTTGTGATAAAACTTTCAGATGATCCCAAACACATTGCATACATTTTCCTTAATATTTTTCACCAAATATCAAAGTAGACATATTTGTGACATGGATTATAATGTAAGGTTCAGTTCTCAGTTTGTACTATCACATGTAACAGTGTAAACAGATTGTCTCTAATCAGGGATCTAAAAACTTTGTTTAAAAAAATATTACCTGCTTCTGTCCTGGAGATACTGCCAATATCCTTTCCAAATATGTGTCAAATTGGAGCGTTTTTTTTTCCATCACCCTAATTGTGTCTGATGCCGAAGCATAAGGCTCCATGCACACTGAAGCTGATAAACTGCAGTTTATTGGCGTTTGGGCGTTTTTTGTAAAAGCCCATAAACTCCACTCTATGTTAGCCTATGTGTCCATGCACACATGGACTTTTTTCAGCTTTAATGAGCAGTGGAGTTTATGGGCTTTTTTCTGAACGCCAGAAATTCGCGTTCAAAGTGCCGTTTTTCAGCGGCAAAAAACGACAAACGCTCATTAACGCTCATTAACGCTCATTAACGCTCGTTCATTAGTGTTCGGCATTCTATTTTTCAATGCATTGTGGGATTTTTGGAGTGTCCTCTGTGTATTTTTATAAAAAACGCCCATTAACGCTAACGCTGTAAAACGCTCATTAACGCTCATTAACGCTAGTATAAAACGCTGTTAAAAGCAGGTTTTTCAACCAGCGTTTTCTGCCAGCAATCTGGCGTCCAGCAATAGCTTTTTTGAGCTTCAGTGTGCATGGAGCCTAATGCTGCTTGATAATGAACTTATAAAAGTGGATTTCTAGCTAAATTTATTTTTCATTTTCGGTAGAATAGCAAATTGTTGGAACCCCTGTCATGTTTTTGTGTTTACTGTCTGTGTTTCTGTCCATTAGGGATATTTTCCTTCACTCCCTGTCTTGAAGATACAACAGAAAATGGGCATAAATTCCTTCTTAGCCCTTGTACACACGGTCGGACATTCCGATCACCAAATCCGTCGGATAATTTCCAATGGATTTTGTCTGAAACTGGTGTTGTCTACACATGGTTGGACAAAGTTGTCAGAATTTCCGGTCGTCAAGAACGCGGAGACGTAAGCCGCGTACGACGGGACTATAAAAGGGAAGTTCAGCACCATGTGCGGCACCCTTTGGGCTTCTTCTGCTGCTCTCGTGTTTACCGCGTGTTAGTAGAAGTTTGGTTAGAGACGATTCGTGCTTTTCAGATTTGTGCTTCAGATCGTTACTGCTCTACAGTTTGTGCTTGTGGGTGCGTATCTGCTTATCAGTGCATATAGTCAGTTAGCATTTGTTTGTCATTGCGGATTATAGCTTGATATAGTACGCTTTGATTTTCAGTGCTCGTTTCTGGTTTTCAGTTTGTTCTTTCAGGCCTTGCTGTTAATCGGTGCTTTCTGTTTGTCCGTTCTGACCAGCCGACTGTTTTGAAGCCATGTTTCGTATACGTACTTGTCGTAGAGTTTGTGCTGTGCAGGGGCTTGGTGTTAGGCTTTTAGCTTTGACACAAGCCCAATACATGAACAGGGCAAGGAGGAGTTCATGGAGCAAGAATTGGTTGCTCCAGCGTGACCAATTCTTGCACATGCCTTTGCTTCATGAGATCCGGGAGAATAATCCTGATGATTTCAGGAATTATCTCCGGAAGACAGACCCCGTTTTTCACCGTCTGTTGGCTTTGCTGTCCCCTTATATCACCAGGCAGGATACCTGCATGTGGCAAGCCATCACTCCAGAGCAGAGGCTAGTTGCCACGTTGCAGTAATGGCGACAGGGAGAAGTCTTCAGGACCTCAAGTTCTCCACAGGCATCTCCCCCCAGCCTCTGGGGATCATTATTCCAGAGATCTGTTCTGCCATCATACAGGTCCTGCAGAAGGACTTTATTAAGGTACGATTTCTCCTTTAACATCACATTCTATGTATTTAATGTTTGCTAATGTATTGTATTTCTTTCCTCATTCCCTAATTACCATGATTGCAATATGCTGTAATTGATATGCTGTACCCCTTTGTCCTCATGCATGCTGGAAGCTTTTAAAGTTCCTTTTTTTGTCCTTCATGCATATTTTCCTTCACTAACTCCCCCAGCATGCTCTTCTGGGCCCATACATATCTAGCCTAGTCACTTAGCAATGTATTATGTCAGCTCCATAGTATTGCTTTCCCCTAAACACCCCCTAAAATGTGTACAAATGTTATGTGTGTGCTTAAATTCATGCAGAGTGCCAGAGGTTTTTTTTTGGTGGGCCAAATTCGTTAGGAACCCCCCATCCCCAACTGCTAGGTCAGCTGATAGCAATCTGCTGACTTTGCCAAACCCAATACACACTATACCTACCTCTTTTGTGGTCAGATTTATGGATGAATTCACCAAAGCATGTATTGCAAGGGCCTGCCAAAATACTTTCAAATGCTACTGTTTTAAGTTTTTTTTTCTCCTATTATTATCTTGATAGGTAATAGCAGAATGTAAAAATGTGCTTCCATTTGTTCATTATTTTATTTTTTTTGTATTATTATGACACTTCTTACCTGTCTGGTGGGCTGCCAATAGCGTAAGTAAGGAGGGTCTGGCCAACGTATCACACATTATTTATGCATTCAGCTCTCAATGAAGTGGAAAGGGTTACCTGTCCAAAACACCCCCCACCCCCCAATTTTTTGCAATGGGTCATCAGATGGGGGGAATGGGAGGGGGTGAGGAATCTGATAAGGGGACCTTATACTTTTGGCTTTAAATACTAATTTCCAAAAATGCTATACTGATCTTGGGCAAAAATGTTTGTGTCTAATCTGCTTGCAATGTTGATGTGCAAAATCACAATTTTTTTTTCTTGTTTGACTCCACAGTTTCCTTCAATGCCACAGGAATGGCAGACTGTGGCCTCCCACTTTGCCACCCGTTGGAACTTTCCCAATTGTGGAGGTGCAATTGATGGGAAACACATCCGCATCATCCCAACGCCCAACTCGGGGTCCTACTATTATAATTACAAGGTGTATAATAGTATTGTGATGTTGGCGGTGGTGTCAGCGACATATGACTTCATGTATGTGGATGTGGGGAAAAATGGCCGGATGTCAGATGGTGCAGTGATCGCGCAGACAGAGTTCTGCTGGCGTCTCCAGAGTGGCAATCTGGGCTTGCCACCTCCAGAGGAGAATGTGGAAGGACTCCCCTTCGTCTTCGTTGCAGATGAAGCGTTTGCGCAGAAATCATCTGATGCAGCCTTTCCCGATGAGGACCCTCACCCCGGACCAGAGGGTCTTTAATTTCCGGCTGGCCAGAGCCAGAAGAGTAGTGGAGAACACTTTCGGGATAATGGCCAGCCGTTTATGCCTATTTTTGATTCCAATCCACATGTGCGGAATATAAACTCAATCATATTGTGCTTTCGTGCTGCATTCTGCACAATTTTTGAAGAAACACCCACCAAACTATGTGGCCTCAGTTGGGCCTGATACAGCCTTAACTGAAAATGCCAACTTGACGGCCCTTGAAGCTGGCCGTCCTGGCTTGCCCCCCCAAAGCACCCACGAGGTCAGAACAAGATATATGGAGTACTTTGTGGGTAGGGGGGCCATTGATATGCCATTGAGAGGCATTTTTTTAATACATTTTTCTTTTAAACTGTAATAATCTTTGTTTTCATTTACTGCTTGGGTTTGTTTTAGGTGTCTCCTAGCTTTTTTTGTGTATTTTTTGGGCCTTTTTCTTCAACAGTGCAAACCTAATTTCTGTGCGAGATGAGGTGACAGTCTCTTCTTCAGATAATAATATTATTATGTTGTGGGTCTGCTACACACACACCTTGTTTTGTTGTTAATGTATGTAGTGCATTACTGACAAAAATATTGCTAATTTTCAGCACCATGAGTGGAGTCATAAAAATGGCATGATTGAGGCAAATTAAAAAGCACTGTGAGGCCGCGTACACACGCGGGGACTGTTCGCCCAACTTTATCCGCTGAACAGTGTTTCGGCGGACAGTCCGCACGTGTGTGGGCTTTCAGCGGACAGTTTCAGCGAACAGTCCGCTGAACAAGGTTTTTCGGAAATTCCGAAAAACTGTCCGCTGAAACTTTGTTTGAGCGGACAGTCCGCCCGTGTGTAGGCTTGTTCGTCAAACTAAGTTCCGCGCATACTCAGAAAGAATTTACAGGGCGGAAGCGCTCGGTCTTGTAAAACTAGTGTTCGCATTGAAGCTAGCATATTCGTCATGCTGCTAATTTTGTGTTTTTTTAATATAGCCCGTTCTTTTCTTCTTCGTAATGCAAGAAAAGTGAAGTAGCATTGCTGCTTATATTCACACAGAGTTATACTACATGTTTTTATTCATCCTCATCCTATGATTAATCTTCCAATTATAGAAAAAATATATTCCAAATTAAAAAACAAAACATAAAAAAACCCTCCAAAAAAAAAAGACAAAAAAAAATTATATATATATATATATATATATGTGTGTGTGTGTGTGTGTCTATCTTAAAAAAATATATATATATATAAAAAAAAATAAAAAAAAAAAAATTTATATATATATTTTTATTTCTGAAAAAAAAAATATAGAATTTATCTATTACTATATATTTTTGGAACTACTATTGTCATATATTTTTTTTTTTTTTTTTGTGGGGGGTTTGAAACAAGATGGACTTGCATTTGGGCCAAGCAGGACTATGCAAGTAGCGATAGATAGATAGATAGATAGATAGATAGATAGATAGATAGATACCCAAACCAGCATTTTAGCTTACACATGATTGCATGTTCAAAATCAGCAGAGCTTCCCCTCATTTCAAATGTTAAGCCTCAAATTTACAGCGACTGCACTTCCAAGTGCACTTGCAGTGCTTTAAAAATTGCACTTGAAGTTAGCATATTTATATTAACATGAACGTGTGTTTTGTAAATAACCCCCAGAGTCTTTTGACGTGTATCTGCCTACTCACAAATAAACTTTGTTTTTTAAGCCAAAATAAAAAAAAAAAAAAACATACAATATTTTTTTGAAATAATACATTTTTATTTTTCCTCAGAACAAAAATAAATCAAGAGGGAGGCAACACTGGAGACAATTTTGACGTTTGTGAAGCCTTTTGTCCCCCAGGCACACATCAAGTGAGTGGCCACCAAAATTCCGAACCTGTGTAGCATGTAAATAGGGAGCACAACATGGTCCTAGAATCCCAAAGACCAGGAACAGCAGCAGATGAGATCTATGTCCCCAGACTGTGGTACTACAACAGCCTGCGTCTTCTTTCAGAGCAGACTGAAGCCAGGCAGTCACTTGCGACTCTTCCGTCCAGCCTTCCCTCCACGCGTCGCTGGATGCTGTGTCTCTGGTGGTGGACATGTGGTAGGAGGAGGAGGAGGAGGAGCAGTAGGGTCTGTGTTATAAAGCTTGGTGGTGGGTGTGAGCTCACCCTTCAGACCCCGTTGGATGGCATCAAAAAATATTGCTTCACACAAGTTTTGCTGTGGTTTGTCCATTTCAAGTAGCTTACTAGCCAGATAAGTGGCATAGGCCTCCTCCGGATTGGGGGGTTTGGACAGAACTTGTGTGGCTTGGTGTATAAGCGCCAAGGACTCCTCCTCTATACGGGTCATCCTCCTGGGCCTTTTGCTGGCTAGGCGGAGGGGAGGGACCTGGCTTTCAGTCCGACTCCTGCTGGGCCCAGCTAGCTCTTGTGTGTGGCTGGTCCCGGCCTCCTCCTCCATACCACTGGTCCCGGCCTCCTCCTGGGTGAGCTCATCCTGTGTAAAAAACAAAGAAATCAATAAATAAAATATGTCTATATTTTGAAATCATCAATCACTAACAATTTTACAGTTCTCACTTGCAAATACATTTGTCTTGAAATACAAAAGGCTATCATTTTGACACCACCATTTTTCCATCAGTTCACCAAGATTTGAGCCACATTTGTGTAAACTGCTGTATCCTTCTATCTAATTTAATTTGTGATGAAATCCTAGATTTGGAAGCAATTCAAACATTGAACTTTACAGCATTAATATTTGAGCAATCCAAACTTTAGAAACGAAAATATACCTGGCTCCAGCTGGGTGCATCAACTTCGTCCAGCAAGGAAGGGTCTGGATCTTCCAGGGATGGCTCACCTGAGGCGGAGGGAAGGGTGGAGGGACGGGTAGACGGAAGAGTCGAAAGTGACTGCCTGGCTTCTGACGTGTCATCCAGAAAACGCAGCCTGTCATAATACCACAGCTTAGGTACATAGACCTGACCTGCTGCTGATCCTGATGTTTGGGACTCTAGGATCTTTCTGCGCTCCCGCCTATACACGCTACGCAGGTTCTTAATTTTGGCGTTCACAAAGTCAGTGTCTGCCTGGGGGAGTCGGGTTTTCACAAACGCCAAAACTGTCTCCAGTGTCTTCTTCCGGGCAGCACGGCTTGAATATTGGGGGTGTTTTGAATCCCAAAGACTACTGTGCGACTCAATTAAGTCCAGAAATGTTGAGAGGAAGGCCTCCTCCTTAAAGGGGTCTGGGGTATACCTTTGCATTTTCTGGACAAAAAAAAAAAGTCAGACCAAATGCACACTATATTGTGACAATGTAGGCAAGACACACACTACCACACACGCTACCCCCCCCCCCCACACACACTACCCCCCACCCCCCCCTATACACCCACCTCCACCCCCACACAAAACACCAATCCCACTCAACCACCAACCCACATAAAAATCAATTAAACATCAATAAGACTAAATTTCAATATACACATTCCTAATGCAGACTTTAAATTAAATGAAAATAAAACGACAACTATCTTACCGTCGCGTGTAGCACTCGCTGATTCCGTTCGGATAAGCGTACGGCCTCGCGGTAACGCTTTATATACAGTACATGCGCTCAGGCTCCGCCTGCGTCGCCCGCCCCTGACGTTCCTTGTGACCGTATTTCCCCGCCCCTTTTACCCTCGTTCCGCTGTGGGTGAATGATAGGAGAAGATGGCGGACGCAAATTCAATTAGCAGCGTGAGCAGCGCAGAGGAAAGCCATGGACCCCATGCTTCAGGAGCAAGGAGGAGATACAAGGCCACCAATATGGCCTTTGAAGAGATGGTGGAGATGGTGGCTATATTAAGAAGGGAGGACTATGATGGGGAAAATGGCCCGTACCCCAAGCCCAATGTCAGGAAAAGCGGCATCTTGGATGAGGTTGTCACAACTTTATTCCACAAATTTGGGGTACGAAGAAGCAAGGACCAGCTTCGTAAACGATGGTCGGACATCAAGTCCAGGGAGCCGGAGCAATATCATCGGATCATGAAGGCCCTGAAAAAAAGTGAGTAAACTGCGCTTTTTCCGTGACTGTCAGACATAATCGTTCGTGTACATACCGTATCTGAATCCGGCGGATTTGATCCTAATCATTCGTGTAGGTACCTTATGTGAATCTGGCGGATTTGATCTCAATCGTTCGTGTAGGTACCGTATGTGAATCTGGCGGATTTGATCCTAATCTTTCGTGTAGGTACCGTATGTGAATCCGGCGGATTTGATCGTTCGTGTAGTTAATAGTTCATGTAATGAGCTCATATGGTTGTTCGTATATGTGGGCGTAAATAGCATGAATTTGTATATGGTGTAAATTTATCTGGTGTTGGATTAGATTTTAATTAGTTATTATTTTTTTGGTATTGTTCATGATAAACTGAATTGTCACGCTCAGTTTATAGGAAATGAATTTTTACTAAAGTTTCCTAAATTTATTCAGTGCAATGTAGACTCAATAAAAAAAAAAAAAAAAAGATAGATGATAGATAGATAGATAGATAGATAGATAGATGCTGGTTCAACATCTGGACTGGGAAACATTTAAGTGTAGTTTGGGACATCATAGAACATTTTTTGACATAATCACACACAGGTACTCCAGGGGATGATTCGAGTGTGTCCGTCTGTGAAACTTGGACAAAAGATATAAAGTATCACAGTTTGGTTAAAGGCTAGGTTCACATTGCTGCAATGTACGAGATCAAATGTGATTTGCACCGCACTGCAGTGCAAATCACATGTGATCTCTGTGTGATGCGATTTCAGCCATACATATAGTATGGCTGAATTTGCATCTCATCCGGCCCAAACTTGGTATTCACACCATGTGGTCCAATTCCTGTCCGAGTTTAAAGATTGCACTGTGAAATGAGAACTAATTCGGAGGTGTCAATAAAACTTTACACTGATACTCCCAGCAGGTCACATAGGGCAGTCGAACTGCACATGCGATGCGTGAAACCACAGTAGATTTGCTGCGTTCGCACATCGCACCAGTCTGAACACAGCCTAACTAAAAAAAAAGTCATTTAAGGATGTATTAAACTAAGATCTTGTAATAACCAGCTAATAATTGTACACCACTTCAAACCAATGTTTCATATTCACATTTCGGAACTCAAATATCACTATGCTTAAAAGTATCTTTTATTTTTTTTTTTTATTTTTTTTTTTTCTTTTCATTCTCATAGGGGAACAAAGACTCAGACAAGAGGCGGAGCAGCCCATGACCCCCCGACCTCGCCAGCCTGATTGGGCACTTAGCCCCAGCCCTGCGTCGGTATTGGAGCTGCCCAGTCCTGTGTCTGCGAGGGAGCAGCCAAGCTCGGTATCCTCCGCTGGACCAAGCTCCGTAGCTCCACTGGATGAGCCGAGCCCAGGGCTAGATGTGGAGGAGGAAGAGCAGGTGGAGTTACACACCCCACAAAGTGAGTGTCTGACAACCCAGCTTAAGGTAAACAATTAATGGCTGTATATTTTAACCAATTTTTTATCTACACATGTTTTTAGGTGATCTGGTTGTGGTAGAACAAGTCGCGGACCCATTTACCAGTGATAGTGCCCAGAGGATGATTGGTGACATCATGGCCTGGAATGGGCAGATTGACCGTATGGAGAACCAGATTCTCAACATACAAAGAGAACTGATTACTATGAGGCAGGGAATGAAGAACATGATCGATGTTTTAGGGAGAATCTAAGCCCCTTTTCCCTAAAACCCAATCGATCATGTTCTTCATTCCCTTCGAACAACGTTTTTAATGTTTTAAAAACATAGTTTTTAGAGGCCAAATTTTGAAGATGCACACGGTGTGTCAACATGTGCTATGTGCCATCAGAGGATCGCAATGGACGCATTTGGTGTTTGCAAACCCTTCCTCATTCTAGTATGTGAGAGGAAGGGATTGCACACACCAAACACGTCCATTGATCACTCATGATGGTATATAGCACATGTTGACATTACCATTTTTTGGTGTGCATCTTCAAAATTTGGCTTTACCCCTTGTTTTATGTAAATAGTTAAAAATCTGATTTTATTTTTTTATTTTTGTGATACCGTATATACTCGAGTATAAGCCGAGATTTTCAGCCTCTTTTTTGAGGCTGAAAGTGCCCCCCTCGGCTTATACTCGAGTCATCGCTGTCTGCCTGCTCAATCAGCGTGTCGAGCAGACAGACAGCGGACATTCTACCCTACTACGGACGAGGATGAGACGATGTCCGTGATAGGCGGAACACAGGCTGCTGGGAAATTCAGTGTTCCGCCTATCACAGGCGAAGGCGGAGGCGCGGCTTTTGAATTTTAGAATGGCCGCCGAGGCGCCGACGAAGAGCGGCGATCCTGGCAAGGCACGGGACGGAGGCAAGGCAAGGCACGGCACGGAACGGGACGGAGGCAAGGCACGACACGGGACGGAGGCAAGGCACGGCACGGGACGGAGGCAAGGAGGCAAGGCACGGCACGGGACGGAGGCAAGGAGGCAAGGCACGGGACGGAGGCTCGGGACACAGGCTCGGGACACAGGTAGGCTGGACACACACACACACACACACACACACACACACACACACACACACACACACACGGACACACACACACAGGGATGGATGGATGGATGGAGACACACACACACAGGGATGGATGGATGGAGACACACACACACAGGGATGGATGGATGGATGGAGACACACACACACAGGGATGGATGGATGGATGGATGGACACACACACACACAGGGATGGATGGATGGATGGACACACACACACACAGGGATGGATGGATGGATGGACACACACACACACAGGGATGGATGGACGGACACACAGGGATGGACGGACACACAGGGATGGACGGACACACAGGGATGGACGGACACACACACAGGGATGGACAGGCATGTCTCACCCTCGGCTTATACACGAGTCAATAAGTTTGCCAGTTTTTTTGGGGGTAAATTGGGGGCCTCGGCTTATATTCGGGTCGGCCTATACTCGAGTATATACGGTAATTGTATTTTAGATATTTCTATATATATTCTATGTTTACAAAAAAAAGAAAAAAAAAAAAATTCCCCAAAAAAAAAAAAAAAAAAACAATTTCAAAAAATTAAAACACCAAAAAAATATCGAAAACAGAGGCACTAGTTGGCATGTGCACTATTAAAAAATCAAAAAAAAGATGTGTGTGTGTGTGTGTCTACTTCTTTCAATACTCAATACCAGTTTGGGAAGTCATTTTGTGTTTTCTGTCACAAAGGGCCTTATTTCCTATTGTCAAAAACCACTTTGCAATACAAATGCACTAGGACAGGAATATGCAATTAGTGGAAATCCAGCTGTTGCAGAACTACAAGTCCCATGAAGCATAGCAAGACTGACAGCCACAAGCATGAGACCCAGAGGCATGATTGACTTGTAGTTTTGCACCAGCTGGAGGTTGGCCAATTGCATATCCCTGAATTAGGACAATGTAGGAGACAAGCAACGTGAAAAGCAAACAAGAACCAAACTTAAAAATTTGAACAGACAAGACATATTTCAAGAAAAATACATTTTTATTGCTCAGCTGGCATTGGAATAGCCCCCCTACCATTAAAATAGCTGACATAGCGGTCACACACCTCACGTGCTGTTTGGGGGGCTAAGCCAGGAAGGGCATGATCCAGCCCTGTCAGTTCTGGAAATATGAGTCCGGCCTCAGGCCCAATAGGCTGCAGGTACTGGTTACCTGAAAATTTACGTAGAAAATTGTGCAGAATGCAGCAGCACAGAATCACATAGTTCAGTTTATATTCTGCAAGGTTGATCGCTGTCAGTAACAGACGGAACCGGCTGGCCATAATGCCAAAGGCACTCTCCACAACCCTTCTTGCTCTGGCCAGCCGGTAATTAAAAACCCTCCTCTCCGGGGTGAGGGTCCTTTTGGGGGAAGGGTTTCATAAGATGTTCACTCAGACCGAGCGCTTCATCAGCCAGAAACACAAACGGTAGACCCTCCACATTCTCGGCATCTGGTGGCAAGTCCAGGCCACCAGTGATGAGACGGTGGCAGAACTCGGTCTGCCTAAAGACTCCTCCGTCAGACATCCGGCCGTTCTTCCCCACATCCACATAAAGAAAGTCACATTGTGCCGAAACCACCGCCATTAGCACCACACTATGGAACCCCTTATAATTCCAATAGTAGGACCCCGAATGTGGTGGGGGCACAATCCTCACATGTTTCCCGCCGATCGCCCCTCCGCAGTTGGGGAAGTCCCAACGGGCAGCGAATTGGGAAGCCACAGTCTGCCATTCCTGTGGCGTGGAAGGACACTGGGGAGTCAAACACAGGGGGAAAAAAAAAAAAAAAAAAAAAATAGTCATTAAATAAAAACAATTCATAACAACTAAAACACCAAGCCCCAATATAGCACGAACTCATTCCCGAGTACGTCCACTCTCCATGGCTTTGAAACGGTCGGCTGGACAGACAAGCTCAACTGAACGCACTGAAGAACAGCCAGACCTATGAAGAACGACCTGAAACACAGAAACGAGCGGACCAGAAGCGCCTAATAACAGGTACAACTGATCCACGCGTACCGAAAGGCAGATATAAACCTCACAGGTAGACTGCGCCGCAGTGAACGGTCAAATTAAGCTGAAGTCTAAAAATCGCGAATCGTCTCTAACCAAACTTCTACTAACGCAAAGTCAGCAGAAGGAGCCCAAAGGGTGCTTTGCTGTGTCTTGTACTTCCTGTTTCTAGTCCCGTCGTACGTGACGTACGTCATCGCGCACGGTTTCAGCGGACTGTTTGTTCGTCGTGTGTGGCCATGTCCGTCCATGCTAATTTTGAGCGGACTGTTTGCCGAAACTGTTTGACGGACAAAGTTGGGCGAACAGTCCCGCGTGTGTACGCGGCCTGAGTGTTATTTACTAAAGGCAAATCCACTATGCACTACAAGTGAACTGAAAAAGTGCACCTGAAACTGCACTTGGAGTGCAAAGTGGATTTGCCTTTAGTAAATAACACCCATTGCTACAGAAAACAACAACTTTACTACAAATACTGCTTTTTGCGCATTGAAAAAGGAAGCCACACATTGTTCATAATTAAACTTTTCACTCAAAGCACATTCACATGTGCATTTAATAAAAGGGTTTTACAACAAACCAACATATTTGGTGTATATAACATTATTTTTGGTAACATTAATATAACATGCCGTTTTTGTGTAAACAGGCATGTATCAAAGCATAACATACAGAACTGAGGAACTTACAAAGTTCAACTTTGAAAAGTGAAGACAGTATCAGACATGAGTATGTACAAACTGTGTTGATATTGCCTTCATCACATGGGGTGTCACCCCTGTAAAAGCCAAATTTGGCAAGATGCACACAAATTGTGAATCAAACTGGACCTTTTCCTCCTGATCCCATGCCTAATATCAACATGTGCTATCTCCCATCATGGGGGATCAATTTATGTGTTTTGGGGGTAGTTTTGGGGGTTTCAGATTCTCCCTAAAACATCAATGATGTTCTTCATTTTTTGTTGAACATCAATGATGTTTTTCTTGATATTATCTAAATCGTGATTGCACCCCATTATCTCCCCAATGATGATCTGGGCACTTTCACTGGTAAAATGCGATTCTTCTTCCACAACATCCACATCACCTAAAAATAAACCAAAAAACCCCCACTGTGTATTATAAATATGCAGGCATACATTGATTAGCTTACCTGAAGCTGTGGTCTCCGACACTCACCTGTTGTGGTGCGAATTTTGCCAATTTTTACAATCTCTCCTTCCTCCTCCTCCTCTGCTTCTGGTGTTGGTATTTCCCCTTCTTTGGGAAGTGTGGAGTCCCTGGTGTCCTCAGACGTCCCGAGTCTTCTCTCCCCTATGAGAATGTAAAAAAGGAATACTTGCCATGCAGATATTTGAGGGCAGAAATAGGAGTATGAAACATTGCTTGGAAGTGTCGTACAATTGTGTTTTTTGGCAGAGTTCAAAGCTGAAAACATTATTTTTGACACTTTCTAAAGCTGGAATACTTACCTGTTTTGTGAACAAATGTAGTCAAGTGCAACTTCCCAAAACATTGTCTTTGGAGTGGGCTAATGAACAATGTTTATTACGAATGATTGAATCCATGAACATGAAAATGGCCATTTTAAACTGTACAACATTAAATAAAAGCAGATGGAGCAGTATGCTAGCAATAATAATAATATGAACACACGACAACTACTTACGTTTTTGAAAAACTCGCTTGATCCTTCTGTACTTATCGTGCTCCCTCAGTTTCAGGTCTGACCAGCCTTTCCTCAGTTGATCTATGGATTGTCATACCCCAAAATTCTTCTGAAGACTCTTCACAACTTTAGTCATGATCTTGGCCTTTCTGACATTTGGGTTTGGGTAAGGTCCATGTTCCCATCATAGTCATTCCTCTTTAATATGTCCACCATCTCCAACATCTCTCCAAAAGACATATTTGAGGCCTTAAATCTTCTCCTCTGGGATCGGGATGTTTCTGGCTCCGGGCTTTCCTCGACCTCCTCCTCCTCGTTACTGGTATACTTTGTGCGCACCTGCTGTGTCTCCGCCATGTGCTCTCCCCACTGCGCCAAAAGAGAAGGGGCGGGGAATAGACTAGAAAGAACGTCAGGGGCGGGCAGAGTTTTGCGCATGCGCACTGTATATAAAACACAACATGCATGTGTCATACATACAATCTGTGAGTACTAAGAAGGAGCTGATGCGCCGATTGTTCAAACGAAGGTAAAATTTTAACTTGGTACATCAATAGCATATACTGCTTCTAGATTGAGGTCTATATTAGGACAAGATTAGGAGAGTTTAGCCTGATATTAGGGTTTGTCTTGTGTTGTGTCTTGCAGATAATATGGATGGGTTTGACGACCACAGCTTCCTCCCCCTGTTCATCGACAAGTACAGGGAGCTGCCCTGTCTGTGGCAAGCTAAACATCCCCACTACAGAAACAAATTAAAGAGGCAGGCAGCGATGGAGAAACTGCTGGAGTTGATGAAGCCAGTGGTCTCCAGGGCAGACATCACCTATTTAAAAACGAAAATTGGTGGCCTGAGGAATACATAGCTGAGGTAGCGCAAGAAGGTGCAGGAGTCCATGAAATCTGGAACTGCAACAGATGAAGTTTATGTCCCTAGGCTGTGGTACTATGAGGTCAGGGAATCCCTCTCCACTTTTCCTTCCATGCTTCCTTCTACGCTTCATTCCACCCCTGCTGAGGCTTCTGATGCCCAACCTGGGCCTTTCAGTCAGGAAGGTGTGGAGGAGCCCAGCTTGAGCCAGGTATAGTATTGTTCTACATATTTATGGAGTAATAATGAATGATGTTAACTTGATTTTTGCTCACTAATTGCTGATTTTATAAAGTGTTTTACATATCAATTGACAGTAGTGGCCAAAATATTTGGGCCAAGAATGAAAAATGCTGGGCTCATAATGATAATCTTTTCTATTTGTTAACAAATTGCAACAGTCAAGAGCTGAAACTTGTGTGTGTTTGATGAACCAAAAACTAAAACTATGTCCCTTTTTCATACACAGGAAGACCTCAGCCAGAAGGAGGGTGTGGAATGTGGCCGCCAGGAGGTGGCTGTGGAATGTGGCAGCCAGGAGGAGGCAGGGGTAAGTGGCAGCCAAGAGGTCGGCATGCCTAGGAGCCTGACTCAATCACAGGTCCCTCCCCGCTGCCTTCCACCCAAAAGGGCCAGAAAGGGGGGGATGTGGAGGAGTCAGCACTCAGACTAATTGGGGAGGCTTCTGCAACCCTCAAAGCCACCCCCACATATCAAGAGGCCTTTGCCGCCTTGGCTGCGTGCAAACTGGACCAAATGGAGGAGGGGCAACGTCTCATGTGTGAGGAAATAATTTTCCAAACTTTAAAAAGGGGGTGAAGGGCCAAATGACACAAAAAACGCACTTGTGCAACTTGGACCACGCTCCTCCTCCTCCTCCTTCTGCCACACCTCCAGCGCCACAGCCACAGCCTGGAAGGAAGCGTGGAAGGAAGACCAGAGTGTGATGACCTGGGTTCAGTCTGGTCTGACAGAAGATGCAGGCTCTTGTATGACCACAGCCTGGGGACATAGATGTCATCTGCTGCTGTTCCGGATTTCTTGGACTTCTGGACCAGACTGTTCTCCCTTAGATATGTACTCCTCAGGCCAACAATTTTTGCCTTAAAATAATTGATGTGTGCCCTGGGGGCCAAAGGCTTCGCCAATTTCACCAGTTTCTCCAGCGTTGCCTCCCTCTTTATTTGTTTATGACACCTAAATAAAGATTTTTTTTGGTTCAAGAAATACTTGTGTTTTACTTCAAAAAGGTCAGTTTATTTGTGAGTAGGCAGGTACATTTCAAAAATACCAAGTCAAATTAACAAGGGTCACCAACACCAAACAACCTCCTAGAGATTAAAAAATAAAACAATGAAATAAAAAGATAATAATGGTGTTGTGGTAAGTTGACACACAAAACACACCAAAAAAATTACGAAGATGAGCAAAATGTCAAAAAAAGGAGATCTTGATTAAAAAAGCAACCACAAAATTTAAACAGAAAAAAAAAAAAAATGATTCGGGAGTTCTGACGAATAAAAATATTCTATTCATGAAATCAGGAAAAAGAATAAAGAAATACGTTTTGGAGAAGTGGGTGTGAATATGAGCAGCAAAACAACTTCATTCTTCTAGCATTATAAAGAAAAAGAGAATGCGCTGCATTAAACAATTTTTAACATTGCAGCGTGACGAATGTGCTATATCGATTTCGAACGCTAGTTTTACCTGACCGATCGCTTCAGTCTGAGAATTTATTCTGAGCACACGTGGCACTTTGTCTGTCGGACTAGGCTACAGACGATTGGAATTGACGCGATCGGATCATGTTGTCGATAAATTTAAGATCCAGCTCTCAAACTTTGTTAGTCGGACATTCTGACAGAAAAAGTCAGATGGAGCCCACACATGGTCGGATTATCCGACAATATGGCCTGATCGGACATTTTCCGTCGGAATTTCCGACTGTGTGTACAAGGCATTAGACAGCTGTTGTTAGAACTGTGTGTAAAAGCCTGCGAACTGCCATACTAAGCCTAAATTAACCTAAAATAAATCCAGGTGATATAACTATAATCAGCTGCCCGCACTTCCCACACTTCCCCAGATGGTGATAATGCAATCTATGTAACACACTGTACAGCGCTGATAAATATAGAAACAATACTATATACATATATGAATCCAGTAAATACTATATATAACATATATGTCTAAAGCATAGCAACATAAAACACTATAAATAAAGTACTTGTACTTTGTGATATTGCACTCAATGAGGTTATTAAACTAAACAATAGGGATGAGCCGAACACCCACCGGTTCGGTTCGCAGCAGAACATGCGAACAGGCAAAAAATGTGTTTGAACACGCAAACACCGTTAAAGTCTATGGAACACGAACATCAATAATCGAAAGTGCTAATTTTAAAGGCTTATATGCAAGTTATTGTCATAAAAAGTCTTTGGGGACCTGGGTCCTGCCCCAGGGGACATGTATCAATGCAAAAAAAGTTTTAAAAATTGAAGTTTTTTTCGGGAGCAGTGATTTTAATTATGCTGAAGTGAAACAATAAATGTGAAATATTCCTTTAACCACTTGAGGTCCGCGCTATAGCCGAATGACGGCCACAGCGTGGACCTGAATTTCCATGAAGCCGTCATAGGACGTCCTCCCCTTTGCTTGCTCCCTGCGCGCCCCCTGCACTGCACTGTCACCGAGACTTGGGTGATCACAGATCCGAGTAAGGGGCCGATCCCAGCCCCTTACCACGTGATCAGCTGCAGCGCCGGAACAAGGGGTGGGCAGGAGGGGCGGCTGCCCCTGGCTCAATGGTTTATTGCAGGGGTAGGGGGCACCCTGACCCTAACCCTAAGGGAAAGGGGGTGCAGTTTGGCATCTTTGCCCTGGGAGCTGGATGACCTTGTCCCGGCACTGATCTGACAGTGAGAGGAGAAAAAAAAGCCGATCATCGGCTTATGCTCAAGGGGCATCGGTCCTGAAGAGGAAGGAGGCACATCTGCCTCCTCCTCTGTGCCTCCATTTGCCACCTGCCATTGCCCACAGTGCCCACCACTGCCACCTATCAATGCCCATGAGTGCCACCTATCAATGCCCACAAGTGCCACCTATCAATGCCCACCAGTGGTGCCAATTAGTGCCTCATCAGTGCCACCTAACAGTGATGCCTTTCAGTTTAACCTAACATTTCCCATCACTGCCACCCATCAGTGCCCATCGCTGCCAGCTATCAGTGCCACATATTAGTGCCACATCTCAGTGCCCACCAATGCCACCTATCAATGCCTTTCAGTGCCACCTCTCAGTGCTGCCTATCAGTGCCCTTCAGTGCCCACCAGTGCCGCCCTATCGGTGCCCATCAGTGCAGCCCATCGGTGCCCATCAGTGCAGCCTCATCAGCGTACAACAATGAAGGAGAAAAATGATCTGTTTGCAAAATTTAAAAAAATATATATTTTTTAAATTCTGTATTTTTAAACATTTTTAACAAAAAATAAAAAACGCAGAGGTGATCAAATACCACCAAAAGAAAGCTCTATTTGTGGGGAAAAAAATATAAAAATTTCATTTGGGTACAGTGTTGTATGACCGTGCAATTGTCATTCAAATTGTGGCAGCACTGAAAATTGGTCTGGACAGGAGGGCGGTGTAAGTGCCCAGTAAGCAAGCGGTTAAATTTCATGCCTGGTGGGTGTCTATTGTATGCTTGTAAAGTGGTGCATGTTTCCCGTGTTTACAACAGTCCCTACACAAAATGACATTTTTAAAGGAAAAAAAGGCATTTTGCTCTCAGACTGTTCTAAACACGGGAAACATGTGGCACTTTACAGGCATACTATAGACACCCCCCAGGTACGAAATTGAAAGGAATATTTCACTTTTATTGTTTCACTTTAAGCATTATTATAATCACTGCTCCCGAAAAAACTGCCATTTTTAAAACGTTTTTTTTGCATTGATACATTTCCCCTGGGGCAGGACCCAGGTCCCCAAACACTTTTTATGACAATACCATGCATATAAGCCTTAAAAATTAGGAATTTTGATTTCTCCCATAGACTTTCAAAGGGTGTTCCCTTGCCTTGCCACAAACACCCCATATTCAGCAAACAGGTGAACATCGGACTCATCCCTACTAAACAGCAGTCCATATATATGAAAATAAAGTGCTCTTGCTCCGTGACTTTCAATTAATCCTTGATGCCCCTAAGGTGAGGGTACACCTGGTGGGGGTTGTGTGTGCACAACGCATGAAGACACAATTATCACATGGTTGATGTTGATATGGACTTTTGCTGTTTGGTTTAAATACTCATCAAGGATTAATTGAAAGTCACAGAGCAGGAGCACTATTTTGTTGCACTGTTGCTGTTTAGTTTAATAACCTTACTGAGCTTCCTCCACAACCCTGTCACTAAAGCTCAACTGAAGGACTATCCCAGTTCTTCCAACTAAATGAACACACTGTGGCGGATGTGTCTACCCTATGGGAGGAACATGGCCAGTGTATTTTGGCTGGCTCTCGTTTAAAGAGAGACTCTGCTGCTCAGAGACTCGATATTCTTTCCCAGATATGTAAAGCAGAAAACCTGCTGCTGGGCAAACAATGTCTAAAGTCTTTGGGGATTTTTATAAAAAGCTATATAACTGTCTACACACAGACCCTAAACACCTCTTTTCCCAAGACGACTTCAATTCCTTCTTTGACCCTTTAAAACTAACCAAATTGTCATCTTCTCAAAAAACCACACTTAACGCTGCCATTACACCAGAAGAATTAGCTGGGGTCATTAAAGATCTACCATTACATAAATAACCGGGACCAGGTGACCTGCCCTATTCCTATTATAAGACATTCCTTCCAATCCTAAATCCTTACCTACTAGATCTTTTTACCTCCCTACAGAAAGACACCATTCCTCATCCTCAATTCCTACATAGTCATAGTCCTTCCAAAACCTGGGAAGCCCCCTTCAATGCCAGAAAACTACAGGCCCATAGCCCTACTCAATTCAGATTATAAAATATTTACAAAAATCCTAGCCAATAGGCTCACCTCCATAATCCCTAAACTTATTCATAACGATCAGGTAGGCTTTGTTTCAGGTAGACATGCAGGTGACAAAACCAGACGCACTTTTGACCTGATTGACCTACTGGACAAGACCTCCCTCCTCTGCCCTTATTCTGAGCCTAGATGCACAGAAAGCATTTGACAGGCTTGGATGGTCATATATGTTTGCTACACTCACACAGTTTGGATTTACAGGCTCATTCATGGCAGCTCTCCAGTCTTACTTCTCCTTTGGGTGACAAAATTCTTGCTGCTCAGGTCCATGCTCCTCTTGATAAACCTTGTGACCTCTGCTTTGTCCCAGAGAGTCTCTGTACTGCAGTGCTCCAGACTTACCATTCTCCCAAGGCAGCTGGCCTTCCTGGGAGGAATCAACTCATTTGGGTCATCTCCCAACAATTCTGGTGGCCTAGTCTACGGGCTGATGTTACTGCCTTCATAGCTGCCTGTCCCTTGTGTGCTCAGAGTAAGACTCCAAGACACCTTCCAGTGGGCCTCCTACAACCCATACCCAATGGAGAAAGGCCCTGGACTCACCTGTCTATGGATTCCATTGTGGAATTGCCCAACTCCCAAGGCAATACTGTTATCCTTATGGTGGTTGATCGGTTCTCAAAGATGTGTCATTGTATTCCACTTAAGAAGTTGCCCACCTCTAAGGAACTGGCTTCCATTTTTGCTCGGGAGATCTTTCACTTACATGGGCTACCCAGGGTGATTGTCTCGGATAGGGGCAGTCAGTTTGTCTCCCGGTTCTGACGAGCCTTTTGTGCACAGTTGGGCATCCAGCTTGCATTCTCTTCTGCGTATCACCCGCAGTCTAATGGGGCCACAGAACGAGCCAATCAGTCCTTGGAGCAATTCCTATGTTGCTATATTTCTGAACATCATAACAACTGGTCTGACCTATTACCTTGGGCAGAGTTTGCTCACAACAGTGCCTTGAATTCTGCCTCCCGATTGTCTCCATTTATGGCGAATTATGGTTTCCAACCTTCCATGTTGCCTGACTCGTTTGTTCCGCAGAGTATTCCTGCGTTAGAGGAGCATCTCCGTGGTCTTCGTTCCACTTGGGTACAAGTCCAGGAGGCTTTGTGTCATGATAATGATAGGTACAGACTCCATGCTAACCGCAGACGGGGGGGGGGGGGGTATTGTCAGGGCTGGCTTAGCCCTTCCTCTTCTGGGCTGGCCGCTCAGCTGTCGGCTAATTGACAGCTCTCTTCTCTTTCCACAGTTACCAGATGTTCCCGATGATGCTCGTCTGACCTGCCTATTTAAAGCCTTCCTGCTCACTTTTTAATTTGCCCTCGCGTTGGTCACATCACAAGGAACCATCTCCTGCTGTTTGTTTCAAGACTGGCTTGCTGACATCCCTCCCGTCTTCTTATCCGGCTTGCAGTTGCTCTCCTTGGATCCCTGACTTCTGGCCTGGCTGTTTACCCGATCTAGTTAATGAACTTTGGACTGGCTGACTACCCAATCTGGCTACTGGACTCTGGCTATGCTTGCCTACGCTTTTTCTATTTACCTTTTTATTTTTATTAATAAACAAGTGTGATTTGTTTGTACTTCTGTCTCAGTCTGTTTCATGGTTTCTGACACCACCTCACAGCGACTATCACCTGGTCTACACGATTTGCAACAAACAGATGGTCAGAGTTAGAACTGAGCATTACCAGCATTGTACATCCTTGCTCCATGCTCTGGTCTGACTTGGCCACCTCTATATTCCAGCTGAGAAATATATGCTTAGGACCGATGTTATTTACCCTTGCTATTTGGAAAAAATGCCCAAAAAAGGTTCTCTCTCTCTTCTCCATGCCCACCTCTCCTAAACATACTTTTCAACCCGGATATCCCGGATAGCCTGTCCTACATCAACATGTATCCATGGTCACAGGTGGGCATTTTTCAGCTCCATCATCTAGTACACCCTGTGACTCGTAAACTGCTCTCGTTCCAAGACCTCCAAAACAAATTTGAGATCCCTAAAATGCTTTTCTTTTCTTATCTCCAATTTAGACATGATTTTCTCTCTATATCACCTTACTTAAACTTAGAAAAACCTACAGCCTTTGAAGTTGCTCAAGGTCCATATCAACCCGGTCTCATATCTTCTATATACAAGATTCTCCATGAATCAAACACACTCACGATAAACTCAAATGCATACATGTGAAAATGGGCTAAGATAATTCAGACCCCTATATCCCTCCCTCAATAGCAAAAGATCTGGGATTCCACATCGAAAGGCTTCCAGATGCGTGAAGCAGAGAGAGACAGCTTATAAGGTCCTCATGTTCTGGTATAGGACCCCAGAAGCTATTCACATATCCCAGAAAAGTTGGAGATGCCTACAAGATCTGGGAACACATTACCATATCTTTTGGGAATATCCGCCAATCATACCTTTTTGGACCTCGGTCCAATCTTTACTCCAGACAGTGCTAGAGACGGATTTCCCGTTGGACCCGGTCCATTATTTACGAGGCATTCCGGTCCCTGGAATATCTAAACACGCAAAAAAATGTATGTCTTATATTCTGTTGGCTGCCAAGAGAGTAATACCTACCCACTTGTTATCCTCTAATTCTTCAACACAGTCCCAATTTATATTGTCTATAGCACTGATACGTAGGATGGAACGTATGACAGCAGTGATACAAGTGAAGTCATTGTGTGACGTAACGCGTAGGAAACCGGAAGTGACGTTTACATCTGAGCGAGACGCTCATCGGTCCACTGTCAGCTGTGTGCCTTATTCGTTTTTCCTCTTGTGAGTAGACTATTATATGTTTTAATAAAATCGGTGATTTTAAATGCTACACTATGGTGGATGCTATTTATTTGTCCCCTTGAGCTTTTATGCTGGTAACATCCACGAGGAAACCGGATGAGTCTCTGGCACCGTCAGAAGTCCTCTCTGCAGTTATCCCCCTGACCCTCCCAAGCACTCCCTGCAATATAGCTGTTTTTCGCTGCATACCTCGCAGCTGTGAGGTAATCATTTAGTGTAACTAGCACTGGCACGGAATATCACTGGAAGAGAGTTGGCTTGGCACATTGCACCTTATTTTGATTGTGATACTGCATTTAACTTTCACGATTGGACTATGTATGGGACACTCTAATGAGATTCACTTATTTGCTGCTATTAATTTTTGTTGGAATCTTTTTACAAATTTGAACTTTTGTTTTTTATATCACAGTTATACTTTTTTTACACTGCATATTTTAGTTGCTACATGTTTTTTCTATATGCACCTGAATTTATTTATCACTGTATTCTTGATGTTGTCACTTGAGTAATGCACAGAGACACTTTGAATCAGTTGATTTTATGTAATGCACAGATGCACTTTTAATGCAATTTTATAAGCACTAAGCACTTTTCTAAGTTTACAAGCACTATTGCATTTTTTGCCTTGATATTATTATTTTTGATTGTGCATTACTGTTAGTTTATTTGGTATTGAGGAAGCGCAACACCCCCCCCCCCCCTCCCCCCCTTGTTTCAATTTCTATAGTATTGAGAGCCAACTCATATAGTGTTTGCTGCTCCCGTCAGAATAGAACTGTGCCTTCTGATCAATTTGGCCATATAGCGCGGGAGCCTTTGAAATACATAATCATTACGTTTTGCCTGCCAATGAGGAGGGAACACATACCTTTTGGGCAGAACTTAGTATAATGTTATGATCTTATTGTTTAAGAGTATATTTAAGAAGCACAAAAGAGGGTTATAGGAGGAAGCTTAGGGACCCACCCTGAGAAGGGACACTGGAAGACTCCCAGACAAACTGATACTCATGCACCATGCATGAATACACATTTTTACATTCATGAAGATCCCTGCTCCTTGGAACTCGGAGGTCACACAAAGTAATTCCTCTGTAAGAGAATCTATATTAAATGCCCTGGCAGCCATCTTAAAAATCCTGGTAACCAACAATCCACACTAATAGCCATATTTGGAATGGGTAAATATTTGTTTATTATATCTTCTATTTTTTCTTAAATATTGATGTTTTGAATATTCTATTATTGAAAATCTTTCTCCCGAATCAATAACCGCCTTTTAGATTTTTCTCTAAATTCTATTTTTCATTATAAATTTCTTTTTGTTGCATAGTTGCCAATTTTATTGACAAACAAACGTCTAATTTATTTCACATTGTTAACCACTTACTTACCTGCAGTATAGTAACGGTTGGACGTGTGAAATACAGACATTCTGTTTAATTGTCAATTATCAAAAGGTTATTGATTCTACCGAGAAGTGATAATGGTGATAATTAAGTCCAAAGTACGACACTCCCATTTTGTGGGTGTTTCCATTAATCGTCAAGGTGTTCATGTGACGCAATCAATATTTTAATTTCATGTAAATATTTGTCTTTTGTCAACCAATAAATGTAACTATTTTGTATGATCCCTTGTCTCCGTGAATACGTTTCACATGTATAGACTGTGTCATATAGATTGATTTTGTATCTTAAAAATATCTTAGTTAAAAATTACTTAATAAATATTGTGCGGGAAACTGTCCCTAAAAAGCACAACATATATAAATGGAGGCACTGCTGAAATAACGTCGATATTTTGTACAGGATCAATCATAGTTATGGTGGTGACATAGATAATATTTTGCATGAAATTATTATCAATTTTTGATTGCCAAGAAAAATGTCTGGTCAAAGTGAATTTTATGTTGATAGCGATTATCAAGAGTCAGCCCTTAGGGGTAATATGAGTACAAAATTGATACAATTACAGGAAATGTTGGATATGATTTCTAAAATTGACATGGCTGATCATGACGAAAAAAGTTTGTCTAATGAGATTGATCGAGAAGCATACAGTAAGGACCTTAAAAACCACGCCCGTCCTTTAGTAAAAGACGTGTGGAACGTGGAAGGTCAAATCTATGGACTCACAGACAGCTCCTCTGAGACAAAGGAAATAAAAAGGTCTGTTCACATGCGTTTTGAATTATGCACTACCCTGATGTATCTTTATAGAGAGGTTAAACGTCAATATACCCAACAGGAGATTGATATCTTAGAATCCCAGTTCCATGTAATAGAAATGGAATATGAGCTCACTAAAAAGATAAAGGGGATCAATGACGAGGCAGATCATTATGAGGAGTCTATAGTGACAAAGATGAAAGATGAAATAGAACAGGTGCAAAAGAACACAAAAATAATTCTGGACGAATGTCACCAATTAATAGAGGAGAAGTTGAGTTTTCTGCAGGAAAACGATTCTCCTGACGAAAGTTGCCAAGTAGTAGGCAGTGGAAATTTAGAAAGTTGCGGAGTAATAGGCAGTGGAAATGTAGAAAGTTGCCAAGTAATAGGCAGTGGAAATTTAAAAGAAGAAACAAATCAACTTAGGTCAGGACAGGAAATCCTAATTAAGGAATCAGAAGAATTAAAAGAAAAAGTGAAGTTTATGTCCCAAGATAATGCTCAGATGCTTAACCCTGAAAGAGAGTCTGAAAATACTCCAAAATCTCACTCTCAATCTGAAGTTTGGGAGTTAGATAAGGAGGAGGAATCAGAAAAAGAAACCATATCCTACCCCGAGCCGTTTGTAGAGCAAAGGGGGGTAAAAACTGAACCACCACATGAAAGTAGGTTGAATTAGTTTTCTTTGGGATCAGAGGAAAAGACAGGCACCCCTAAACAGGACACCTCAGAAATAATAAAATGTTTAAATGATGCTGTCCCAGTCTTTAACCACTTCAATACAGGGCACTTTCACCCCCTTCCTTCCCAGCCCAATTTTCAGCTTTCAGCGCTCTAGCGCTTTCAGTGACAATTGCGCGGTCATGCTACACTGTACCCAAATGAAATTGTTATCATTTTGTTCGCACAAATAGAGCTTTATTTTGGTGTTATTTATTCACGACTCCGTTTTTTTTTTTTTGCGATATAAGCGCAAAAAAAGCGGAAATTTGGGAAAAAAACAATATTTTCTTTTTTCTATTTGAAAAGAAATCCAATAAAATCAAATTTTGTCATAAATTTAAGCCAAAATGTATTCTGCTACATGTTTTTGGTAAAAAAAATTCCGTTAAGTGTATAATAATTGGTTTGTGTGATCACGGACATATGTACGCAAATGATCATGTACATATGTGTGCAGGTGATCACGTACATATGTGTGCAGATAATCATTGGGACATGTGATTTTAGTGGGACATATGTGGGGGACATGTTTTTATTATTAGGGACATGTGTTTTTATTATTTGGGGACATGTATGTTTTAGGGACATGTGTGTTTTGGGGACATATGTGGGGACTGTGTTTTCACTGTGTGGTGTGTTGTGTGTTTACACTACACTGATGATCAGTGAGTAAAAAGCTGTGAAAAGCAGCCCATACTCACTGATCATCAGCCGGCTGCAGCGTTCTGCTCTCCTCTTCTCAGCGGTGACTTCCGTGTGAGGAGAGGAGAGCCGATTGCCTAGCAACCGGCTGTTTGTTTACATCACATGACGGCCGTGATTGGACACGGCCGTCATGTGATCAGGAGGGCCAATCACAGAGCCCTCCTGCCGATCTGAGATGTGCCGTGTCCGGGTGACACGAGCACATCGGGATCGCGCCGCTGCGCGGGCGCGCGCGCGCGCGATCCCGCTGCTCCTGAATGACGTTCCTGAACGTCCTATCAGGAGCAGGCGGCTCCCACCCGGCCGTATATATACATTGGCCGGGTGGGAAGTGGTTAAGGAAGAGGGAGTCATGTGCGTTATTAACCACATTGAGACCTATGAAAATACTTTATCAGCTTTAGGCCTAAATGATGACCAGTCTAGGATTGAATTCTTGCCGTGGATATTTGAAACCAAACACCGTAGATTTTGTGAATCTTTAAAAGGTCTGTATGGTACTTCATGGCAAGAAATTAAACACCGCTGTCATCTAAAATTTGTTCCGCACAAAAATGTAAACGCAGCTAGAGAGGTTATACACAATCTCAGATGTACCAGTAATCAAAGCCCCACAGAATTTACGGCTGTGCTCAAAAGTGCTTGCCATTTAGCAGAAAATGAGCCAGATTACAATAAACCTGAGTTTAAACCCATGTTCTTCGAGGTCCTACCTTCCCACATAAAAGAGAATTTTAACGAAAGATTACAAGGGGGGTGTTCACTGGAGTCTTTGGTAAAAGAGAGTAACAATTTGTACTCTATCCAACAGACTGGTGAAAACAATGGAAGGCCTGAAAGCCCTATAATTAAATCTGTGGATGAAATTCATGTATCTCCTCAATCATTACAGTCTAAAACCAAGAAAAAGACATACCCTGGTATAGTCAGAGGAGATATGCCACAGAGTTTCCTGAGCGGGAGACCAGATTCCCCAGCCATCAGAAGGGGAGAGCGGAGACCATCCTTTAGAGGAGGAGTTCAAAAACCACCTCAGGAGTATCAGCCAAGGGAACCAGACCCGAGGTTTAACCACTTGCCGACCAGCGCACGACGATGTACGTCGACAGAATGGCACGGGCAGGCAAATGGGCGTACATGTACGTCCCTTTAAATTTGCCGCCCTGCCATCGGGAGCGTGCCTCCAGCGGCGCGCTCCCGTGCTGGTCGGGACCCCTGTGAGTCCGGTCGCGGGACACGCGGACTCGATCGCTGCGGGCATCCCCGCGATCGTCTCACGGAGCGGGCGAAAGAAGAAATGCCGTTGTAAACAACATTTCTCCATTTTGCCTAGCAACTAGTGACGCTGATCTCTGCTCCATGTGATTGGAGCAGAGATCAGTGTTCACTAAATGAAAGCCCAACCCCCCACAGTTAGTAACACACCCCTAGGAACACTTAACCCCTACACTGCCACCCACTGGTTAACCCCTTCACTGCCAGTGTCATTTACACAGGAATCACTGCATTTATATAGCAGTGATTAATGTATAAATGACAATGGTCCCAAAAATGTGTCAAAAATGTCCGATGGTTCCCCCACAATGTCGCAGTCACAATAAAAATTGCTGATCGCAGCCATTACTAGTAAAAAAAAAATAATAAAAAATTATTAATAAAAATGCTATAAAACTATCCCTATTTTGTAAACGCTATAACTTTTGCGCAAACCAATCAATAATCGCTTATTGCGATTTTTTTTACCAAAAATATGTAGAAGAATACGCATCGGCTTAAACTGAGGGAAAAAAATGTTTTTTTATATATTTTTGGGGGATATTTATTATAACAAAAAGTAAAAAATAATGCGTTTTTTTCAAAATTGTCGCTCTATTTTTGTTTATAGCGCAAAAAATAAAAACCGCAGGGGTGATCAAATACCACCAAAAGAAAGCTCTATTTGTGGGAAAAAAAGGACATCAATTTTGTTTGGGAGCCATGTCGCACGACCGCGCAATTGTCAGTTAAAGCGACGCAGTGCCAAATCGCAAAAAGTGGTCTGGTCTTTGACCAGCAAAATGGTCCGGTCTGAAAGTGGTTAAGAGAGACTATAGGGTGTATCTCCAACGGGTCAGATTTAAACCTAGGGATAGACACCCTCACTATTACTGGTGTAATTGGCTCCACGGGGCTACACAGGTAAAGAGGGAGCAACCATGGGGTAGGACACCCCAAAATCCCCGGAAAAATAGGGAACAACTAAGGCCTAGACAACTATCCCAGAATGAAAACAGGGGTTTTGATGGAGATATGTTTGATCAAACTGAGCCAGTAGTCCCTAGAAAATACAGAAACTGGGTCCCACAACCCAATTCTGATCAGCCTGTAAGCAATACAGAAGCCAAAATAGATCAAATTATGGATATGTTACACGGTTTCATTGCTATGCGGAACGTGAATAACACTTCTTCAAGGGGCAAATCCTGTGGCCAGCCAAGGACCACAGAACCTTTGAAGCGACTATGTTAAAATAAATCAGAGGAATGCACTGAATAAAGGTATAGGAGGCAGAGGTTCTAACACCATGTTTTTCCCCAGGTCACAGTAATGAGGATCCTAAAATCCCTACCAAGGGATGGTGGTTGTTAGATATTAATTATTCTCCTATTTTTCAGTGGTCACTTCATTCCTCTGACATAAACAGGTCGCTCTAACAGCCCAATTTCCAGAAGTCCTGAAGAAGGTAATTCTAGAGGAAGACCGAATCCTAACGACATTAATATCAGGAGGCCTAAAGGGTTTGATATTTTGGTAAAAGATGAGGAGTCACCCGCATAAGGTAGTTTGATTGCCTCAAATGAGTTATATTGACACCCCAAAGAGGGGAGATTTTATTTGTTTTATTCCTCCCAAGTAGAAGGTTGACTATAATGTCAAATATTTTGTTACTGACAGTAAGTGTCACATGTCAAACTGAAATGTTTTTAATTGTTATTATTCCAGAACCGCTACAATTAAGCTAAAAAGAAAAATGGTTCTGAAGAAGGTAAGATAGTCATTAATGTCTGGTATCCACAGCTATTAATAAATGTCCTCTTGAGCCCTGGAGCTTGATCACCCATAATAACTGTGTCATACATTGTCTTTCCTTCCAGAGTGCTTAGTTAAAAGAATAGTGACACAATGGGAAAAAGGGAGGGCTCTGAGGAAGCCCAGGATACCAGCTTGACACTATGATCTCAAACACAGATTATGTAAAAAAAAAAAAAAAGAACATATATGTCTTTTCTCATGGAATCCCTTTTCCTTTACAGGATTAAGATGTCCATGAGCCGGTCAACAGAACTGAGAGTCCAACATGTGTGAAACATCCAGAGAAGGAACTGTATGGGGGATCCAGGGACACCACTGATGGCCAGTCTACATGGACAAAACCCACCAGGACGGCCAAGACTAAAGGTGCCCGGATTGATCCATTTCCTGCCAAACAACGGATGACGGCCCTGAGATGCACACATCGATCACAAACCCATTTTGTTTTTCGAAGAACTACACCCATCTGCAGGTGTCTATACCTCTTCAATATATATATATCCACAATCCGGATCCATCTTCACAACTCAACTTACAAGGCCCGAGCGAAGCCATATTTCTTCAACCTGTTGCATTGGTGAAGTCTTTCAAACAACTTCCGGCATTTGAACATATCACAAGGGGGGCTTTGTTGTGAATTCATGAAGAAATACATTTAATATTCACTGGCAGAGATGAGAGATTTCAGTAGGCCTAAAAAAAAGTGGATGAACCATAATTTTGATATTATTGAACTGTTACCCTCTTGGAGAACTTTAAAGCAAAATACATGATCTCACATGTTTTTCCAAATGTTCAGGGGATTAGTTATCTTTTAAAGTTTTACAAACCCTGTGTTGAAACAAGAGACTGGAACAATGATAACTCTTGTCACCAAACAAGAAGATGTGTACTTATCTTTGTTGGTTAGATTGAGAAGACCAAACTTGCATAGGGAATGACTAAGTATTTATCACATGGAAATAATCCTTAACTAGAAAACACCATTGTGCTCAAGTGAAGACTGTTTGGACAATATACAACCATGAAGACAAAATTCAACAGCTGACACTTTGTCTAGCAAAACCTATTGTGTGAATTCTATGGACTTGAGGGCACAGCTAAGCCATATAAACATTTATTGGACTGCTCAAAGTCCATCTCAAAACATGGTGTTAGAGGGATATGCAAGTCAGACATATTTCAAAAGTACTTCAAGTAATTCAAACTATATGTGATATTTGTAGGTCACAAAAGAGATATTATAATGTTAGTATCTAATGATCTAAAGAACTTTGTCAAAAAGAAATTATATATGAAAGTGTGATTATAAATAGAAGTGTTTTAGCAACGAATTAGCATTATGAAAAACATATAATCGTGATTATAACTGTATAAGAATTTAACCTATGTTTAGATAAACAAATATTGATTGGATACCCGAATTATACATGTATCCATAAAGATAATAATTGTATGTGATATTGTTTGATATATATCTAACTTGTGTCCTTTCTAAATGGACTAAAGATTGATTAGATATACATTGATATACATATATAACCATTTTATACAATGGGGATTATTCAAAATTATGTTAAGCATATTTTATATTATATCATTTACTATCATTCCTGAACACAAAGATATATTGGTTAGAACATATATAAAAAAAAATACACATTATAAATATAAAATATTAACTTAAAGAGATAAACACCAAACACATGTTAGACACCTGGTGGTTGAAGGTGCTATTACCTTAAAATAACGAGGCTCCTGGGAAAGGTAATCATTACGTTTTGCCTGCCAATGAGGAGGGAACACATACCTTTTGGGCAGAACTTAGTATAATGTTATGATCTTATTGTTTAAGAGTATATTTAAGAAGCACAAAAGAGGGTCATAGGAGGAAGCTTAGGGACCCACCCTGAGAAGGGACAGTGGAAGACTCCCAGACAAACTGATACTCATGCACCATGCATGAATACACATTTTTACATTCATGAAGATCCCTGCTCCTTGGAACTCGGAGGTCACACAAAGTAATTCCTCTGTAAGAGAATCCATGTTGAATGCCCTGGCAGCCATCTTAAAAATCCTGGTAACCAACAATCCACACTAATAGCCATATTTGGAATGGGTAAATATTTGTTTATTATATCTTCTATGTTCTCTTAAATATTGATGTTTTGAATATTCTATTATTGAAAATCTTTCTCCCGAATCAATAACCGCCTTTTAGATTTTTCTCTAATTTCTATTTTTCATTATAAATTTCTTTTTGTTGCATAGTTGCCAATTTTATTGACAAACAAATGTCTAATTTATTTCACATTGTTAACCACTTACTTACCTGCAGTATAGTAACGGTTGGACGTGTGAAATACAGACATTCTGTTTAATTGTCAATTATCAAAAGGTTATTGATTCTACCGAGAAGTGATAATGGTGATAATTAAGTCCAAAGTACGACACTCCCATTTTGTGGGTGTTTCCATTAATCGTCAAGGTGTTCATGTGACGTAATCGATATTTTAATTTCATGTAAATATTTGTCTTTTGTCAACCAATAAATGTAACTATTTTGTATGATCACTTGTCTCCGTGAATACGTTTCACATGTATAGACTGTGTCATATAGATTGATTTTGTATCTTAAAAATATCTTCGTTAAAAATTACTTAATAAATATTGTGCGAGAAACTGTCCCTAAAAAGCACAACACTACCTATATTGCTGTTCTCTAACTGAGCCATCTGCAGGAGTTAGTGGGTGTTGTGTGCCTCCAGCGCAGTATACACCTGTATCTACCTATATTGCTGTTCTCTAATTGAACCATCTGCAGGAGTTAGTGGGTGTTGTGTGCCTCCAGCGCAGTATACACCTGTATCCACCTATATTGCTGTTCTCTAATAGAGCCATCTGCAGGAGTTAGTGGGTGTTGTGTGCTTCCAGCGCAGTATACACCTGTATCTACCTTTATTGCTGTTCTCTAATAGAGCCATCTGCAGGAGTTAGTGGGTGTTATGTGCTTCCAGCGCAGTATACACCTGTATCTACCTTTATTGCTGTTCTCTAATAGAGACATCTGCAGGAGTTAGTGGGTGTTGTGTGCCTCCAGCGCAGTATACACCTGTATCTACCCTTTATTGCTGGTCTCTAATTGAGCCATCTGCAGGAGTTAGTGGGTGTTGTGTGCCTCCAGCGCAGTATACACCTGTATCTACCTTTATTGCTGTTTTCTAATAGAGCCATCTGCAGGAGTTAGTGGGTGTTGTGTGCTTCCAGCGCAGTATACACTTGTATCTACCCTTTATTGCTGGTGTTCTCTAATACAGCCATCTACAGGAGTTAGTGGGTGTTGTGTGCCTCCAGCACAGCACAATATACACCTGTATCTACCCTTTATTGCTAGTGTTCTATAATAAAGGCATCTGCAGGAGTTAGTGGGTGTTTTCTGCCTCTAGTACAGCACAATATACACCGGTATCTACCCTTTAATTGCTGGTGTTCTATAATAAAGGCATCTGCAGGAGTTAGTGGGTGTTGTGTGCCTCCAGCACAGCACAATATACACCTGTATCTACCCTTTATTGCTGATGTTCTCTAATACAGCCATCTGCAGGAGTTAGTGGGTGTTGTGTGCCTCCAGCGCAGTATACACCTGTATCTACCCTTTATTGCTGTTCTCAAATAGAGCCATCTGCAGGAGTTAGTGGGTGTTATGTGCCTCCAGCACAGCACAATATACACCTGCATCTACCCTTTATTGCTGGTGTTCTCTAATACAGCCATCTGCAGGAGTTAGTGGCTGTTGTGTGCCCCCAGCGCAGTATAAACCTGTATCTACCCTTTATTGCTGTTCTCAAATACAGCCATCTGCAGGAGTTAGTTGGTGTTGTGTGCCTCCAGCGCAGTATACACCTGTATCTACCCTTTATTGCTGTTCTCTAATAGAGCCATCTGCAGGAGTTAGTGGGTGTTGTGTGCCTCCAGCACAGCACAATATACACCTGTATCTACCCTTAATTGCTGGTGTTCTCTCATACAGGCATCTGCAGTAGTTAGTGGGTGTTGTGTGCCTCCAGCCCAGTATACACCTGTATCTACCCTTTATTGCTGGTGTTCTATCATACGGGCATCTGCAGGAGTTAGTGGGTGTTGTGTGCCTCCAGCACAATATACATTACCCAATTGCTGGTTTTCCCATCTCCCTGCAGGCCATTACCATGTCTGGAAGGCCAACAAGGAGAGCCAGACAGGCACGAGCCAATAAAAGAGGGCAAGCAGGCTCTGTGTCTAGAGACAACAGTGCTGGTCACGGACGCGGTGCATCATCCTCAGCACGTGGCCATGGGACACGCTTGTCCTTATTTTCGGCAGTTGGACGTGTTGAGCCGCATCATGCCGAAGACTTGGTAGAGTGGATGACCAAGCCCTCTTCATCCTCCTCATCCTCTCTCACCCAGGCTCAGGGTACTAGCAAAGCAGCTGCCAATGCATGCTATTCCCTTGTCTCAATGTCATCATCAGTCACTCCTTCCCTAGACCCACCGTGTCCTCCTGAGGAGTCCCCTGAACTGTTTGAGCACAGTGTTGGGTACATGCTCCATGAGGATGCCCAGTGTTTTGTAGGCTCTGATGATGATACTCAGCTAGAAGAAGGCAGTAGCATAAGCGCAGAGAGAGGGGATGCTCAAGAAGGACAGCAATCTGGCAGTCATGTTCCACAAGCTGCAGCATACTGCCAGGTTTGCTCCAGTGATGAAGAGGGAGGGGATGATGAGGTCACTGACTCCACATGGGTGCCTGGTAGGAGAGAGGAGGGGGAGGAGGAGGCATATCTCCAACAAGGCAGGATGCCCTCTGGGGGCCAGCTTAGGGAAAGCACCCTGACTGATTCACACCGCAGAGCTCCGCCTGTGCAGGGCGATGCCTCTGTGCGTTATTCTAAAAGTTCTTTGGTGTGGGCCTTTTTTGAGAAGAGTGCATCAGATCGAACCGCTGCTATTTGCAACATATGTCTCAAGCGTATCTCGTGTGGCCAAAACATCAGCCGCTTGGGCACCACATGCTTGACCAGACAAATGTTGACCTGCCATGCAGCTCATTGGCAAGCATACCTCAAAGACCCACACGAAAGAACAAGGTGGACCTCTCCTTGCTCCTCATCAGCTGGTATCTCCAACCCCACTACACCTTCAGTCCTCTCTGAAACCTGCACTGAGAGGAATGAAGGTGTAGAATTAGGTGTGTCACAGCCAAGTGCTTGCGGGCACTCTGCTAGCAGTACACCCATGTCCGATTGTAGTAGGCAAATTTCCCTACCCCAGCTGATGGACCGTAGAAAGAAGTTCACTCCCAGCCATCCACATGCCCAGCGGTTGAATGCTAGCTTGGCTAAATTTCTAGCACTTCAACTGCTGCCTTTTCAGTTGGTAGACTCGGCCCCCTTCCGTGAGTTTGTGCATGTATGATGTGTGGTTCCTCAGTGGCAGGTCCCCAAACGCCCCTTTTTCTCAGGGAAGGCAATTCCGGCTCTCTACCGGCATGTGGAAGGCAATGTCTTTGCCTCGCTGGACAGGGCGGTCAGCCTTAAGGTGCATATTACCGCTGACTCATGGTCCAGCAGGCATGGACAGGGATGTTACCTGTCTTTCACGGCCCATTGGGTCACTCTTCTGGCAGCTGGGAAGGATGCAGGACAAGGTGCAGTAGTGTTGGAGGTTGTTCCGCCACCACGCCTCCAAAATGCTACTACTGGTTGTGGCACACCTCTCTCCTCCACCCCTCCACTTCTTCTTCCTCCATGGCCTCTTCCAGTGCTCTGTCCTCAGAACCAACGGTGCTCCATAGGCATTCAAGGGGCCTAAGCAAGTACGCAGGCAAAACTATGCCATGCCATGCTTGCGCTGGTTTGTTTGGGGGACAGGAGCCACACAGGGGCAGATATTTTGTCAGCTCTGCCAGGAATGGGGGTTTGCGACAATGGCACCAACCTCCTCTCCGCCCTCCGACAGGGACAACTGACCCATGTGCCCTGTGTGGCTCCCATCCTTAACCTGGTGGTACAGCGGATCTTGGGCGGGTACCCAGGCTTACAGGATGTCCTGAAGCAGGCCAGGAAAGTCTGTGTGCATTTCCGCCGATCATTTAATGCCAGTGCTCGGCTGGCTGAGTTCCAAAAGGAGTTGAACCTGCCCAAGAACCGCCTTATATGTGACATGCCCACCAGGTGGAACTCAACGTTGGCCATGCTGCAGCCACTGCACACGCAGCAGAGGGCCATCAATGAGTACCTGTGCGACTACGGCACCAGGACAGGGTCAGGGGAGCTCGGTTTTTTCTAACCACTCCAGTGGGGCATGATCAGGGATGCATGCACTGTCCTGTCACCATTTGAGGAGGCCACAAGGATGGTGAGCAGTGACAGTGCATGCATCAGTGACACTGTACCTCTTGTCCACCTGTTGGAGCATACGCTGCATGGAATAATGGACAGGGCACTTGAGGCAGAACAGAGGCAGAAAGAGGAGGACTTCCTTGCCTCTCAAGGTCCCCTTTATCCAGACAGTGTTCCTGCTGTCCCACCCATCACACAGGAAGAGGGCAAAGAGGAAGAGGAGGATGATTGTGTCAGCATGGAGGTGGAGCCTTGCACTCAGCATCAGCAGCAGCAGTCTTTTAGGGATGATTTACAGTCCCAAGAAACCCATGGACTTCTACGTGGCTGGGAGGAGGTGGCTGTGGATCATGTTGTCCTTAGTGACCCAGAGGACTTCCGACCGAATGCCTCAGCTAAACTATGCTGCATGGCCTCCCTGATCCTGCAAAGCCTGTGGAAGGATCCTCCTATTCTTCGGATCAAGGAGAGGGACCATTACTGGCTGGCCACTCTCCTTGATCCACGGTACAAGGGTAAGGTTGCCGACCTTATCTTGCCCTTGCAGAGGGAGCAGAGGATGAGACATCTCCGGGAGGCCTTACAGAAAGGTCTGTGCAACGCGTTCCCAGAGACTGGGAGGTTACAAACTTTTGCTGACTAAGGCTTTGGTCAGAAGGAGCGGTGGAGAAGGTGGTCGTCTGACCGATGCATTCAGACAATTTTTTAGTCCGCAGCCCCAAGGTATGATCGGTTCCAGCAACCATCACCAGCATCTGATTTACATGGTGCAGGAATACCTAGGGGCAAGGTCAGACTTGGACACCTTTCCCACCGAAAATCCTCTGGCTTACTGGGTCTTGAGGATGAATCACTGGCCAGAGCTAGCACAGTATGCAATTAAGCTACTAGCCTGTCCTGCATCCAGCGTTCTTTCGGAATGCACCTTCAGTGCTGCTAGTGGCTTTGTAACCGATCACAGGGTGTGCCTGTCCACCGACTCGGTTGATTGACTGACCTTTATAAAGATGAATCAGTCTTGGATCACCACCAGCTACCAAGCACCTGAAGCACTTGAAATATCAAATCCCTTCAAGGCTGTCTATGCTGATGCTGAGTGACTGTCCTGTTATGTTGACTGTCTATCCTCTTCCTCCTCCGCTGATATCTTGGAAGAACATTTTTGGTTCTGGGTGATGCCACCAGCCCTATTTTTCAGCCCCTGTTTAACAGGCATGTAATTACAATTTTTGATGCAATGCTTTGCAGCAGGGCTCATTCCTGCACTACAAATAGAGAATATGGGAGAGGTTGCAGTGTCGTGGCACCAGCACCAGTGCCTAAGGCCCACTTTTTCAGCCCCTTTTTAACAGGGGCGTGTAATTACAATTTTTGATGCAATGTTTTGCAGCAGGGCTCATCCCTGCACTACAACTAGAGTATATGGGAGAGGTTGCAGTGTCGTGGCACCAGCACCAGTGCCTGAGGCCCGGTATTTCAGCCCCTGTTTAACAGGGGCGTGTAATTAAAATTTTTGATGCAATGCTTTGCAGCAGGGCTCATTCCTGCACTCCAACTAGAGTATCTGGGAGAGGTTGCAGTGTTGTGGCACCAGCAAGCAGTGCCTAAGGCCCAGTTTTTCAGCCCCTGTTTAACAGGGGCATGTAATTACAATTCTTGATATAATATTTCACAGCAGGGCCCGTTCCAGGGCCCACCAAGAGTAACTGAGGACTTATAGTGTTGTGGCACCAGCACCACCACAACCACCAAAGGCCGAATTTTTCTACCACTGTTCAACAATGGCATGCAATTACAATTCTTGATATAATCGTTCACAGCAGGGCGCTCCAGCGCCCACCAAGAGTCACTTTGAGGGATTACAGTGTTGTGACAACACCAACACCTTGTTCCGCCATTTCTGCAGAGCATATAGGGCAGGCCCCTACTTTCAAACATCCAACTTACAAACGTCTCTTACTTGCAAACGGAAGGAGACAACAAGAAGTGAGATGAAAAAAGACGGACAGCAAAATAAATTATACAGGGGTGTTTTCCAAAAACTTAAAAATAGATTTTTTGACTGGAGCTACACTTTAACCACTTCGCGCCCACACTATAGCCAAAAGACGGCTGCAGCGCGGACGTAATCTGCTGGGAGGCCATTCCTGGACATCCTCCCTTTAACTTCCCCTCTGCGAGCCGCCGCGGGCGCGCATCAGGGAAGTTCAGTGCTGGCTGTGTCCGGGGATCGCTGTAAACGGCCAATCACATTGGTCGTTTACAGCGTGATCGGCGTGCCCAATGAGAGATGATCGCATATGTAACCATATGAGATCATCTCTCATCGCCGGCTTTCCCTCCTCACACAGACAGCGTGTGAGGAGGGAGAGCTGAACCACTGCAGAGATGCAGCGGTCAGTGTAAAAAAATAAATAAATAAAATGAAAATACAGTGCCCATCTGTCCCCACTGCCACCTGCCCCCACTGCCATCTGCCCCCACTGCCACCTGTCATCAGTGCCATCTATCCCCAGTGCCACCTGTCATCAGTGCCATCTGTCCCCAGTGCCACCTGTCATCAGTGCCATCTGTCCCCAGTGCCACCTGTCATCAGTGCCATCCTTCCCCAGTGCCATCTGTCATCAGTCCCATCTGTCATCAGTGCCACCTGTCCCCAGTGCCACCTGTCCTCAGTGCCATCTGTCCCCAGTGCCACATATAAGTGCCATCTGTCCCCAGTGCCACATATAAGTGCCATCTGTCATCAGTGCCATCTGTCATCAGTGCCATATCAGTGCCATATCAGTGTCACGTGTCATCAGTGCCACATATTAGTGCCATCAGTCATCAGTGCCACGTATCAGTGCCATTTGTCATCAGTGCCACCTGTCAGTGTCACGTGCCATCTGTCATCAGTGTCATGTGTCATCAGTGCCAGGTATCAGTGCCATCTGTCATCACTGTCATGTGTCATCAGTGCCACGTATTAGTGCCATCTGTCATCAGTGCTACATATTAGTGCCACGTGTCATCAGTGCCACATAGCGCCATCTGTCATCAGTGCCATATCAGTGTCACGTGTCATCAGTGCCACATATTAGTGCCATCAGTCATCAGTGCCATGTATCAGTGCCATCTGTCATTAGTGCCACCTGTCAGTGTCACGTGCCATCTGTTATCAGTGTCACGTGTCATCAATGCCAGGTATCAGTGCCATCTGTCATCACTGTCATGTGTCATCAGTGCCACGTATTAGTGCCATCTGTCATCAGTGCTACATATTAGTGCCATGTGTCATCAGTGCCACGTGTCATCAGTGCCACGTATACGTGCCATCTGTCATCAGTGCCACATATTAGTTCCATCTGTCAGTGTCACGTGTCATCAGTGCCACGTATTAGTGGCACCTGGTATCAGTGGCACATTTCAGTGCCATCTGTCATCAGTGCCACGTCATTGTCCTGGTGCTCCTGGGCCTTCAAAAGTGTAATAGGTAGTCAACAAGTTAGATGTGTAATTTATGCTCCTAGAACACCTGATGGTGCTCCCTGCATGTTGGGCCTCTCTATGTGGCCAGGCTGTGGAAAAGTCCCACACATGTGGTATCGTAATACTTAGGAGGAGTAGCAGAATTTATTTTGGGGCATTATTTGTGGTATACACATGCCACGTGAGAGAAATAACCTATTACAATGACAATTTTGTGGAAAAAATTAAAATAAAAAAATCTTCATTTTGCAAAGAATTGTGGGAAAAAATTACATCAAAAAGCTCACCATTCCTCTTACTAAATACCTTGGAATGTCTACTTTCAAAAAAGGGGTCATTTGGGGGGTATTTGTACTTTCCTGGCTTGTTAGGGTCGCAAGATCAGATGTGATCAATTTTGATTCGCACCACAGCTTGTAGACTCTCTAACTTTCACAAAGACCAAATAATATCCACTGATTTGGGTTATTTTTTACCAAAGATATGTAGCAGTATAAATTGTGGCCAAAATTTATGAAGAAAAATTAATAATTTGCTAAATTTTATCACAGAAACAAAGAAAATTTTGTTTTTTTTCATTTATAGCGAAAAAAAAAAAAAAACCCAGAGGTGATCAAATACCACCAAAAGAAAGCTCTATTTGTGGAGAAAAAAAGGACAAAAAATTATTTTGGATACAGTGTTGCATGACTGAGTAATTGTCATTCAAAGTGTGAGAGCACCGAAAGCTGAAAATTGGTCTGGGCAGGAGGAGTGTTTAAGTGCCCAGTAGGCAAGTGGTTAAAAATGTACCTGTTCAAAATTACAAACAGATTCTACTTAACACAACAAACCTACACAGTCCCTGTCTTGTTTGCACCGCCTGTATATTCCTGTTTTGAGTATATAGGGCCTGGGGGCCCCACGCCTTTCCTTTTTTTAATATGGGTACGGGGTTCCCCTTAATATCCGTACAAGACCCAAAGGGGCTGGTAATGGGCAGGGGGGCTACCTATGCCATTTTTCTCAATGATTTTCATCCGTATTGCCGGAACCAGATATTACATTGAAACCGCAAGCAGTTTTAAATTACTTTTTTTCCGTTAAATGTCATTTTGTGCAGGGACTGTTCTAAACATGGGAAACACGTGGCACTTCACAGGCATACTATAGACACTCCCCAGGCACGATATTTAAAGGAATATTTCACTTTTTTTTTCACTTTAATCGTCATTAAAATCAGTTCTCCCGAAAAAACTGCCATTTTTAAAAACATTTTAGGCATTGACCCATGTCCCCTGGGACAGGAGCCGGGTCTTCTTGCATATTAGCCATTAAAATTATCACTTTTTATTTCAAAAGTTCGAGTCCCATAGACTTAAATGGGGTTCTAAAGTTCGCATGAATTTTTGGTCCGTTCGAAAGTTCTGGTACGTACCTAACCAGGGGGTTAGCACTTCAAATTCAGCCTTAGCACTAAATTGTCCATAAGAAAAAGAAACCTTATATTGCAAGTATTAATCTGAATCTTTTATTTTTTTCCTTCTCTCCTGAATGTTTATCAGAACAAATTTGCGGTGTGGTGTGGCACAGACAAACTGAAAATCTCTGTTCCAGAAACCTTTCCAATCTTTCTCCAGTAGGATTCTGGAAGTGAAAACAAGAGCAGAATCAGCTTCTTATCCACAATAGCTGGTCGCTTGCCATACTTACTCATAGTTCCCTCCTTGGAACCCAGGAACCTAATATTCCTGGCTTCTGCAACTCTAAACATATCATCAAAACAATCATGATTTCTTTAGGCTGAACCCACTCTAAAATGGGTCCCCATAGTAAGAACAAAAAGTCAAAAATGAACATGAATGCTGCTTCTTAAAAAATGTTTTAACGCAAAAAAACAAAACAATGTACGTATCTGTATCTTAAGACCTATGCACTAACACCCATTTCAGGTGGACAAAGCCTAAACCTTTTGGAACTTTTTCCACCTGAATGAAAATAAAAACAAAGAAAAAAAATTGACTCCAGCGGCTAGAATGGCTTCCTACCAACTCTTGTCTTAAACAAAATGTATTCAGCTGCCAATTGAGGACATAGCCAATTACCCCCCTTTCAGGTGGACTAAACCTAACATTTTTTCCACCTGAACAAAACAAAAATAAAATAAATGAATAAAAAAATAAAAAGACAAAAATTACAAATAAAAAAACAAAAAAAAACAAAATGAAAAACATAATTATAACTGAAAAAAAAAACAATCCAGAGGCTTGCCCTTGAAAAAATATATCAAGGTCCTCTATAATATTCCAAACATGAAGGGCAAATCTCTGAAACTCACATCTAAACCTTATTCATAGCAAAGAAACATTAACCAGGAAATTCTTACCATTCATGCAGCTCGCTAAGGGCTGCTAACCTTGTTTCCCTCCAGTGCTATATTTGAATAACCATGCGGCTATCTCCATTTTGACTTTATACAATTCTACATATTGATGATTTTCAGTTTGTAGTCTCCGCATTTGGGTCTTAAAAGGGAAAGGAGTTTGATTACTATGGCCTCTATGCCTTGGATTGCTACCCCATCTCGCAGAATAAACTTCATAATGCCTTGGTGTCGTTTTAGGGTATTTCCTTTGCATATCATTCTTAGCCACCAAACAATACCTAGCAATGTGACCCCCATTTTTACAAACAAAGCACTTGAGTGCTGGTCTCCCTGCATAAGCCCTTCTCTGAGCATATGGCACTGGAGACTCACATTTCTGCACAACATCACTATGATTGGAATGAACAGATTTTACACTTTCATTGTCTGAGTATTCACTAGCAATGGACTTGTCCAAATTCTCCACTGTTTCAACTCCTAAATCACTTTCAAGTGCAGTTACCGCACTCTTATATAAATATTCCTCATTCAGATCTCCAACATTGATTCTCCTCCTACATTTTGTATTTTTCAGGGCGTCTGAACCCCTAGTATCTCTTCCTCCCATTATGTGCTGCATTTCCCTGATTCTATCTGCTGAGTTTCCCCAATTTGAGTTTAACTTGGGCGATAGACCTTCGTGACTCCCGACTGGTGGCTGCGTGGAGGAGTGCGCATGCATCCCTATTGTTTAAAATGTACTGTGCCACCACAGCTTCCAGCCCATTTGATACACTGCTGGGTGAATCACTGATGTCAATTTTCCCCAAAATCTGGCACAGATTTGTGCGATCTTGTATGGAGAGTGGATTGGGTGCTACCCTCCCTTTTTATAATTCCTACTCCTTGCCCAGTCCTTTCTGACATAGGAGTAAAGAGAGAAGACCTCTGATTTGGGGATTCTTCTGGATTGTCAGCCAAATATACTGGCTGCTGTTCCATCAGCATCCTGTCTCCCTGCTCCTGTGTCACAAAGGGATGTGTATCCTTGTTAGCACAACAATGGCTGTGCACTTTATCCATTGCCTGTGCTTTCAAAGATAGAATGGTATGATCTTTATGGACTTGCTGAGTTTATCTTTCTTGTAACTCTCTCTTAAGTATTTCTATCGCAGTTTTATTCCCAGCCTCTCTCTGTCCTAAAGATACGATACATTGCTAATATATTCTCAGTTACACTTTGTACCTGTTCCAAAAATTGCATTCTCTCAGTACACCACTGGACTTCTTTCGATATAGCAATGTCTTTAATTTTCAATAACATGCATACAACATTAACCATCTTGGCTTTCCTGCCTTTTTTCAAAGACATTTTGTGTTTTAACTGATCATTATGAATATTACATTGTTTCAAAAGGTCATTGAATTGGTGAGTTAATGTCAGAAACCATGAATCAGACCGAGACAGAAGTACAATTAAATCACACGTGTTATTAAATAAAAAGGTAAATAGAAAGAGCATAGTCAAAGCATAGCAAGAGTTCAGTAACCGGATAGAGTAGTCAGCCAGGCTAGAGTTCAATAACCAGGCCAGAAGTCAAGTAGAGCAACAGCAAGCAGGATAAGGAGCCAGAAGTGATGTCAGCAATCCAGTCTTTAAACAGAACCGCAGGAGATGGTTTCTTGTGATGTGACCAAGGCGAAGGCAGAGGTGAAGTGAGCTGGACAGCTTTAAGTAGGCAGGTCAGACGAGCATGATCAGGAACAGCTGGTAACTGTGGAGAGAGATGAGAGCTGGCAATTAGCCGACAGCTGAGCAGCCAGTCCAGAGAAGGAAGTGCTAAGCCAGCCCTGACAGTTAAAGCATTCTCAGGCACAGTCTCAAATTTAACACAACCATGCTTTTTAAAAAAATCTTCAATGACTTCTATTGATATGGCAATTAGTCTACACTGAGGTTGCTCAACCAGTCTATACAACAGTTGCTTACACAGACACACCACACAGATACAAGCTGTTTAAAAGCTAACTTTTACCTGTAGTTCTCCAGTCACACAAAACACACTCTTAACACAGCCCCCTTAGATCACAGGCCACATTGAACTTCTATTGGAACACGGAGCTATTTCCCTCTCACGTAAGGAAAAATAAAAATAAAAAACAAAAATCTATATTTCTCCCACTTTCTATTCAAAGATGTGAGATGTATCCTGTCAATCTGCAGGCTACATCAGATAACCAGTTGAGATCAGCTCCTCCCTCACCAGCCCTCTTAACCGGCTACACAGGCCTAATGCACACTAACAATACAATAAACGTTAACACATATACATATATACCAGCCAAAAAAACTCACCAGATTTTGCGCGTCCGCTCACTGATAAAATATTTCATAGAACTTTCATGATCACTTACACAGATCTTCTGAATTCACGAACCAGTGCAAATCTTGTCCATGGTATAGAAGGCTAGCAGTTCTAGGTATAGTTGCGGATTTAGCTTATAGGGATTTAAGACACAAATACATTAGTGTTTGGATTCTGTGCAGAAATAAATTTCACACGCCTTCCTGGGTGCCAAATGAAGTAATTGGTACAATAAATATTATTCAAGGGTGGTTAAGCATTCTCTATTTTTATTGCATATATGTATTAAAGGAGTTGTAAAGGTAAATATTTTTTCACCTTAATGCATAGAAACATCTCACAGTACCGGCGCCCCCAACCCCCCTGGTTTACTTACTTGACCCCTCGAAAGTCCCGCGCTCGCCCCCGATGTCCTCTTTGCCGCTCAGCCTGGCCGCTGATTGGCTGGAGTGGATGTATTGAAAGCAGCGAAGGCATTGGCTCGTGCTGCTGTCAATCACATCCAATGACACAGCGCCGTGGGGGCAGGGCTGAGTGATACAGCGAGCGGCTATAGCCGCCGACTGTATCATGGGAAGTGCTTCTCACCATGTGAGGGAGCTTGCATGAACGTGAGAAGTACTTGCGGGAGGAAGCAAAGACGCTGAAGGACCCCAGAAGAGCAGGTTCGGGGCAACTCTGCAAAATGAGCTGCACAGTGAAGGTAAGTATAACATGTTTGTTATTTAAAAATTAAATAAATAACTTTACAACCCCTTTAACTTGTCTATTCCCATAGTTAGCTAGTCTATTAAAACTCTGATAACCACAATGATATAAAGTTAGCTATGAAAACCAATACACTGCTTAATAAAACAATGTCTCATATATTTCCCAAGAAAGTAGGAATATGCTAGCATGGAAATACTATAGAGAATTACACAGAGTATATGACAAAAGAGCATCAAAGTTACTTACCACAATGCTTTCCTCAAGATATTGTTTCGTCGGCTGGGCTCAGAATGGCAAAAGAGGAAGCAATCTCACTCATTCAACCCTTTATAATTCAATCATACACCATCCAGACCCAACCCCAATGCCATCCCATCTAGACTTTTGACGAATCATGGTATTTATGGGGAAGCCCTACTCAATATATTATATTACTGTCTGTCCTGCTGTATTGGCATCTAGTATCCTAGTCAATCTTCAATGCCTTCGATCTTTTGATCTTCTTTAGCAGGACATTCATGAATTATCTTGTCAGCTATGGTCCCTTTCAAGTTTGCATTATAATAACAGACGGTCCAGAGCCAAGCATTGTTCAGCTTTGATGAAGGCCTGATCGATTCTTTCAAATATGCTACAAAGATATTCCAGACCGCCCCAAAGAAAGCAAATGCTTGGTTGTATCAACCAGAAAGAAACTCCAGAATATGATATTAAATCATGTTGCCTTCCAACATATGTACAGTAACTTACAAAAATTAGTACACCCCTCACAGTTTTGTAAATATTTTATTATGTCTTTTCATGTGACAACACTGAGGAAATGACACTTAGCTACAATGTAAGGTAGTGAGTGTACAGCTTGTATAACAGTGTAAATTTGCTGTCCCCTCAAAATAGCTCAACATACAGCCATTAATGTCTAAATTTCTGGCAACAAAGTTGAGTACACCCCTAAGTTAAAATGTCCAAACTGGCCCCAAAGTGTCAATATTTTATGTGGCCACCATTATTTTTCAGCACTGCCTTAACCCTCTTGGGCATGGAGTTTACCAGAGCTTCACATGTTGCCACTGAAGTCGTCTTCTACTCCTCTACGATGACATCACAGAACTTGTGGATGTTAGAGACCTTGCGCTCCTCCACCTTCTCTTTGAGGATGCCCCACAGATGCTTAATAGGGCTTAGGTCTGGAGACATGCTTGGTCAGTCAATCACCTTTACCCTCAGCTTCTTTAGCAAAGCAGTGGTCATCTTGGCAGCACTCATATATCTATTTCCCAAAGACAACCTCTGGATATGACGCTGAGCATGTGCACTCAACGTCTTGGTCGACCATGGCGAGCATGTTGTGAGTGGAACTTGTCCTATTAAACTGCTGTATGGTCTTGGCCACCATGCTGCAACTCAGTTTCAGGGTCTTGGCAATTTTCTTATAGCCTAGGTCATCTTTATGTAGATCAACAATTCTTTTTTTTCAGATCCTAAGAAAGTTCTTTGCCATGAGGTGCCATGTTGAATTTCCAGTGACCAAAATATTTACAAAAATGTGAGAGGTGTACTCACATTTGTGAGATACTGTATTTAAACAGTGTCAAAAAATATATATCTATGCAAAATAAAAATATATCAAAATAAGTGCAGCAACATCAGTGGTGCTAACCAATGTGCAAAAGTTTTTTTGGAATCACACATGCCCCTCTTTGGGGAACTCATCTTCTTAGGTGGACCTTTAATTGAGCGTAAGATTAGATAGCGCTTTTTACCTTTCAAGGGTTAGACTTGCACTGTCACAAGATCTCAATCCATGTGCCTTTTACCCAGCATGGTAGCTCATAAAGGCAGAATATAAAACAGAAAAATAGTAATTTCCAAATTGAAAATTTAAGATTAATAAAAAATAAATAAAAAAAGACACTCACATAGAATAGAAAGTGCACTTAGTTCAATAACTGGAATAAAATGGCTTGTTAGACAATATAGGGGCAACAATATTCTCTGTGCTCCCCACACTCAAAGCTTTGCCCACTAACTCCTTCTGGCATACTGATATCACTCGTAATTTTGTCTCAGGCATTATACTATTGCATTTTCATGGTATGGAGTTAGTGACGCATCTCGCTTTCTTGCGCTAATGCAATTACATAATAAAATAAAACATAGTCTCTAAACTGCGCATGATTGTAAAATGTCATTATAAACAACAAAATGAGGGGAAAAGACATTCAAAACCCAATAAATCATTTAACATTGACCACCTCATAAATATTTAAATCTGTATTACACTTCTTATAGTTACTAATAAAACAATTCAAGTCAAGATTCAAGTCAAGTCTATTGATGTTAATACACTAGTTTGGATGTGTTTTGTATACCGTATATACTCGAGTATAAGCCGAGATTTTCAGCCTCTTTTTTGAGGCTGAAAGTGCCCCCCTCGGCTTATACTCGAGTCATCGCTGTCTGCCCGCTCGATCAGCGTGTCGAGCAGACAGACAGCGGCCATTCTATAGTTCAAAAGCCGCGCCTCCGGCTCCGCCTTCGCCTGTGATAGGCGGAACACTGAATTTCCCAGCAGCCTGTGTTCCGCCTATCACGGACATCGTATCATCCTCGTACTACGGACGAGGATGATACGATGTACGTGATAGGCGGAACACAGGCTGCTGGGAAATTCAGTGTTCCGCCTATCACAGGCGAAGGCGGCGGCGCAGCTTTTGAATTTTACAATGGCCGCCGAGGCGCCGACGAACGAAGAGGGCACGGGACGGAGGCAAGGCAAGGCACGGCACGGGACGGGACGGGACGGAACGGAGGCAAGGCACGGCGGCGAGGCACGGAGGCAAGGAGGCTCGGCACGGGACGGAGGCTCGGGACAAAGGCTCGGGACACAGGTAGGCTGGACACACACACACACACACACACACACACACACACACACACACACACACACACACACACACACGGATGGATACACACACACACAGGGATGGATGGATGGATGGAGACACACACACACAGGGATGGATGGATGGATGGATGGAGACACACACACACAGGGATGGATGGATGGATGGACACACACACACACAGGGATGGATGGATGGATGGAGACACACACACACAGGGATGGATGGATGGATGGATGGAGACACACACACACAGGGATGGATGGATGGATGGACACACACACACACAGGGATGGATGGACGGACACACAGGGATGGACGGACACACAGGGATGGACGGACACACAGGGATGGACGGACACACACACAGGGATGGACAGGCATGTCTTACCCTCGGCTTATACACGAGTCAATAAGTTTGCCAGTTTTTTTGGGGGTAAATTGGGGGCCTCGGCTTATATTCGGGTCGGCCTATACTCGAGTATATACGGTAGATATATTTTTCACTGACACTATTTACATGTGTATTATGTTTTATGGTTTTACATTATCATTAAAGGATCAGTGTCAAAGCGCAGAAGATGAATTAACTAAATTGTTTGCACCGTTTTTATGTGTATAGTCTATTACATTTTGTATGCAGAAACTCAAAATCCATGTATTATTTTTAAGATACAATCTTATATTCCTAATAGAAATCTCACCATTACATAGTGATAAAATAGACTGCCTCACTGACCACACACAGAGAATGATAATGAAATGTTTTATCAAATGATTGTTCAGAGCCCTCCCACACTGAAATCATTTAGCGTCTTTTTTGGTAGACCAATTTAGCATGACACAGATTTAATGATAGTGTTGATTATGCTACAAGTAGGTGTCATTTCTTGTTCCCTTAGGGTCATATTTCTCTATATGTCATTCTCCCAGAATCATTCTTGCTTTTTTGCAGGAGATGCAAGCGAAAACACAAACAATAGGAAAAAAAAATTAAATGTAATAAACTGTTTTATTTTTCAGAATAAATCTTCCTAATCTAATCAATCTAGCTTTATCACACATTTTTGCAACATTTATTTTACTTCACCTAACATATGATTTACAGTTTATATCTAGGGATATCTATTATTTTGACCAGAAAAAAGAAAAAGGCTTTTAAAAAGGGAATTTTGATATCACTACCACTTATTTAACTGTTTACTTAAAGGGTAACTCCACTTTTGTGGAGGGGAAAAAATAGTAAATAAAGAAAAAAATAATATAGCGTAATTGCAACACAAGTCATATTGTAATTGAATGTTTTTAAAAATACCTTTCCTTTTCAATTTGCAGCTGCTATAATATTCTGTCAATGCATTGCAATATGGCTACCTGGAGTTGTTCTGTACACAGAGTGTGTACTGATCACTTCCCAGAAACATAATTTCCTGCTTGTGTGATTGGCTCACCAATTTTCCCAGAAGTCTGCCTAAGATACAAGTCAGATTTCAGGCATCCCCTGCAACAAAAATGTCATTTTTGGTGAGATTCTCCCTGTAGGAACACGTCTAAAGGGATGTAGGCCCAGCAGCTTTCCTCAAAAGTTCTCTGCAGATGCACAGCTGAGAAATAATTATTAAACCACTCCCATTAGAACCACTTATTACAGAGGCACAGAGCAACATACAGGGATTTCTTCAGAACAGAAAAAGGTAGGAATCTGCAACAAAGGTTGTTATAATCCTTGCAATGTATATAGATCATTCAGGGAAATGTTTTTTTCTTAACAAAAGTGGAGTTACGCTTTAAGATAGCCAGCATACACTCTTCTTTGTTATAGTCTAGCTCAAAGAGATATATGACCAAAGCTTTTTTGCCAACCTTCTCTAGTGGGTCACAGGCGTACAATTACTTTTGTCCTCCTGTGACCCAAAGTCAGTTGGGGCGGGCTATTGCCTGCTATTAGCTGACGGGGCAGAGCCGCTCCAGGCTCAGGATGCAATACTGTCAGGACCCACCTCACTGCCTGATTGACAGCTGGCTCCTCCTTTCAGCAGGCAGTTGAGAGCTGGAGCCAGGTATTCTAGCTCCCTCCCCTACCTGGGGCTCCAGTGAGCGCTGGAGGGTCGGAGTGGAGAGGGGTGGCTTACAGTCGCTGCTTCCTGTTCAGAGCAATCATTGGTCACCTAATTGTTTAGTTCTTTGTCTTAGAGCTGGCATGGGATAGCTGCAGCATCACACAGATGCTGCAGCATGGAAGTGAGCATGTTTTTATTTTATTTTTTAAATACCATGTGATGAATAACGGATGGCAGGTAGAAACTGGAAAATGTACACAGGACAAAGTCAGGAGAATTCATAAGGAGTGTCTACTCCTTCTCATACCCTTCACACGTAATATGTTGGTACGGGTGACAGATTCATGTACCTGTTGTAAAGCTAACAAAACTGATGGCAGGGCATTTTGGATCTGGTGCAGGACCTTTTAAATGGACATACCTCCAAAAAGTGGTGATGATGCTTTATTAAATCTCCCCCACCCCACCCCAGTATGCTTAATTCACAAAGTTTTTGATTGTATATATATATATATATATATGTATATATATATATATATATATATATATCAAATTAATTTTCATTTTTAAGAACCCCTTGTCTTAGGTGACGTAAGCCAATTCGCTACATGGCAGTAGGTCTGTTCAGGTGTAATGAAGCAGGTCTGATTAGACTTTCCACTATTTACTGTTCTTTTATTCTTCTATATTTATGTTTTTTGTACGGGAATGCAGTTGGCAATGATGATGGCCACTACATTAGCCAATATAAAGAACAAGAATAACTATTCTTTTTGATAGTATAGTTTACTATTAAGCTGGTGGTACTGGGTCTAGTAGTAAACACTAAACAGTGAATTTTGGATGGATGGCAGTCGATCTGTTTGTTAGCAATTGGAGGGGGGAGGCCTCTGGTAATAGACTATAAAATATAGCTAGGTGGGTGGAGGGTGAAAGATCAGTTGGAGGCCTGTTTACTGTTCTTTCTTTATCACAGGATTCATACAATTTTCAAGCATGTAAGTAAAATTTTCTGAAACCGTCTGAAAAGATTACACCCATTAGCCAAGCATACATTTTCAGGGTTTGTGTTAAATGTTGCCCACTGCCTTAAAAAGCTTTTTAGGGTTCACCAATAAGATGGCATTAAAAACAGCTCAATTCTCTCAGACCTTTCTCAAGGGCCAGAGGTTCACAGTATTTAATGTCAGTGCTGTCTATATAATTAGTTAACCCTCAAGAAGAAAAAAAGCTAGTGAAAGGACATGTGTGAAAAATGAAAAGCTTCAATATAACCTTTGTTAAGACTAGTTGCCCTTTGTTAAATTAGCTCCTTTTAAGTCAGTTTATTTTATGATCAGAAAGAATTGTTTAACTGCAATCAATTTCAAAGCTTTTTTTTTTTTTACAGAAAGTTTGGAGTTTAAGTGATAGTCTTTTATTGGCTAACTTATATTATTAAAGATGCAAGCTTTCAAGATGCCTTAGATCCCTTCATCAGGCTTTATACATTTCTGGAAATCGTTCTGAAGACCACATAGTTATACATAGCCTTACAAAGCAATGAAGCAAACATATTTAAAACAAAACTACAACCTTTCTTTTCACATTTGATTTTGCTAAGACTGTTGTAAATGGTTAGGCTATAGAGATAGGGATCAATTTAGAAGTGTTATTGGGGTAATTTACTCAAAGATAAAAAGTCCAGGCATAATCCCATCCTCAAGTAATGCCCAATACACACAATGAGATTACCTGACGAATGATCGTCTGTTTTCTTTTTGCATGCTAATGTCAGATTGACTCTGATGAGAATTCTAAAGTCACGAAAATTCTCGTAGGACAGAATAGACATTCAGAAGTGATGTCATGTGTTGTAATGCATTTGTATTGCATTTTCGTACAACAGTTGTACTGATTAAACCAAATAGTACAATCTGGCATTATACGAAAAAAAAATTTGTGCATGCCCAATCAAATAATATCGGATGAATTGTCCTAATTGGCTCTCGAAAGCTCTGTACTAATGATTAGATTATCTACCAATCGCCCCGAAATCTGCATTTTTCATACGATTTTCTGATCGCGTGTACGGGGGCTTAAGAGTCCTTTTTAAATTTTCATATACCAGAGAAGCAATCAAATGCAATTATTTTTCTCGATACACAAAAATACTAATAATTATTGTAAGTAGATAGGATATACAAATTCTATGAAGTCTATTGGAGGTAAATCGTGCAATTTTTTCTGGTATTTTTTGAAGGCCAATTTGAAAGCTTTTGTTAAAAAAGGGCATGGGAAGCTGGACACTGCAATTCGGATGCATGTACTAACTGTACAGGACACCAAGGTTGGGACCTGGATGGGTACTATATATCACCAATATTTGGGTTGTGGTCCCTTTAAGGGAAGTGTGATAGTATTAAGGGGGTCACTCAAGATGGGTGAGGAATTCCTGGGAATAGTGTTAATCAGGAGAGGACTGACTCACAATTTTCTCTGTGTTAATAGAGAGATATTTGGGACTCTGAATTTCAGAGGATCTGAAGCGATATTCGGGTGGGAAAGAGACTACACCCCTGACTACAGGGATTCCAGCACACATGGAGTTAAGAGCCTCCAGGAAGCAGAGCTAGGAGTGGTGATAAAGACCCATCCATGAACTGTAGGTGCCTTTTTACCTTTACTTTGTGCTGAAGATAAGCAGACTGTATTTTGTATTTTTTGCTTGTGTGCTGCTGGAAGCCTTATCTTGATTTGCTTGCTGAAAATAAAAGCCTTTTTGTTTAAAGTTTACCGGCTTTGCACTCGATCCTGTGGAGCTACAATCCCCCAAACTTTACATAACACTAATATACATTTTTTTTTAATTTCATTTGACAGTGCAGAGTGTTCTTTTAATGCAACCTAAACGACAACATAAAAAATACACAATTCATTTAAATATAAATAAGATGCTTGGGAATGTCCTAAACTTGCTTGTGAAGGTGCGTAACACACTTCGGCAAAAGCCACATTTTCAAACAAACAAAATATTACATTCCCTGCCCAGCTAGGTGTTTGTAAAAAACAGCTTTGGGGTTGCCCTCAAAATCCGTGCCAGACCTTTATTCGGTGCATAAGGGGATCTGATTGTATCCTACTGCCTGATTAGGGTGCAGCGGCGCTTTGCCGGCTGTATAGCCATGCTGCCCCATTGATTTCAATTGGTGTATACACCGCTCCTTCACGGCTCCAAAGATGCTGCTTGCAGGAGTTTTTTTTAACGCCCTGCAAGTGCACCACTCCAGTGTGAAAGTCCTCAGCCTTTCACACTGGAGACACAGCAGCGGCTGTTTCCAGGCCCTTTTCAGGTGCTATTTTTAGCACAGGCCTTGCATAGAAGAACGAGGTTTTGCCTATAACGCCCCTCTTTGAGGGCTGGACCCTAGGAACCAGGACTCTTTTTGGTCTTGCTACATTACCTAAAGCTGTCCTGAGGGGTGCTATACATGGTCCAAAGGAGTGGAACCCCTATTAAAAGGGCCCCAGTTTTTGAAGGTTTAACCACGCTGCCCGCTGTGATGGGTGAAGTTTGGATCTGTCTGTTTACAGCAGTATCCTGCAGTGAGGAAAAGGTAAGAGGAAAAGCATAGGAACTGCAAAGTCCACCTATGACTTTTCTTTCAATTATATTGTAAAATGCCTTAAAAACTCCTCTAGACGGAGTAATAGCATATAGACCCTGTTTAACCACTTGCTTACTGGGCACTTAAACCCCCCTCAGTCCCAGACCAATTTTCAGCTTACAGCGCTGATGCACTTTGAATGACAATTGTGCGGTCATACAACACTGTACCCAAATGAAATTTTTATCATTTTTTTCCCACAAATAGAGCTTTCTTTTGGTGGTATTTAGTTACTGCTCGGAGTTTTATTTTTTGCTAAACAAACAAAAAAAGATGCAAAAAAAAAAATCATGTTTTAATAGTTTGTTATAAAATTTTGCAAACGGGTCATTTTTCTCCTTCATTGAAGTGCGCTGATTAGGCGGCACTGATAGGCTGCATTGGTGGGCACTGATGGGCTGCATTGGTGGGCACTGATAGGCTGCATTGGTGGGCACTGATAGGCTGCACTGGTGGGCACTGATAGGCATAGTTAAGGCGGCACTAATAGGCACAGATAAGGCGGCACCGATGGGCACAGATAAGGCGGCACTGATGGGCAAAGATGGGCACAGATAAGATGGCACGGATGGGTGGCACAGATAAGTGGCATGGATGGGTGGCACGGATGGGCACTGATAGGTACCACTGATAGATGGGACTGATGGGCACTGATAGGTGGCACTGATAGGTGGCTCTGATAGGTGGCACTGCTGGGCACTGATGGGCGGCACTGCTGGGCACTGATGGGCGGCACTGCTCAGCACTGATGGGCGGCACTGGGGTGCAGCACCTTTGAGGCAGATTGTGGGCACTGTGGGTGGCACTGTGGGTGGCACTGTGGGTGGCACTGCTGGGTGGCACTGCTGGGTGGCACTGCGGGTGGCACTGTGGGTGGCACTGTGGGCACTATGGGCACTGCTGGGTGGCACTGACGGGGGGCACTTACTTTTATTCAGGATGGCACTGCAGGGGGCAGGTGGGCACTGGCAGGGGGCAGGTGGTCGCTTGTATTGCTGGCCGTGATCGGGACTGATGTCCCGATCACGGCCGCCGGTGATCGGCTTTTTTTTTTCTCCTCGCGCTGTCAGCTGATCACGTGATAAGGGTTCGGGATCGACCCCTTGCACGGATCGGTGATCGGCGAGTCTCATGGACTCGCCGATCACAGAGCACGCCGCGCGCGCATGGGACGACGTCAATAGACGTATTCCCGGAAAAGTAGGTCCGCGCTAATGCCGTCATTTGGCAATAGCGCGGATCCCAAGTGGTTAAATCTATGCCAATACAGTGTGTCTCAGCAGCTGGAGGGGGTGGGGGTCTCCTCTCCCCCCTAAATAGGGAAACTGAGTGGATTATGATACATGTTATGTTTAAACAAGCATAAATCTGAAAATCTGATAAAAATGGCTGTGTAAATCGCCTTCCCTCTGAAGTGACTCTTGCTAAAGCACAGGAAAGGGCGTGGCGCATAGACAATCAGGCTCACACCTGAAAAAGCTTAAAGATGATACTCTGGTTAACAGACAGTGTCTATCAGAGCAGCTGAAGCAAGGCTGCCACAGGACACAGAAGCGCTGGTGCATGTGAGGGGTTTACACAGACATCTGCAGTACATGAAAAAATGTATTGTTTAGCATTAGATCATTCTATGCTACCACCGTTTTTCCTACTATTGTTCAAATAAATAGAACAGTTCTTAGAGTGCCTTTGCTTTTTGTACTTTGCACTATGGCTTCAAGGCTTACTACTAAGGCACCAAAACCACCCCCAGGCGCTGGGAACTCCAGACATGCCTCCACATTGTCATCCTCTCCGGAGATACCTGACATGACAAGCTAGGGTGAGTCATTGGAAGCAATTGGTGCTGCAACTTCTTCTCACACTTCAGTCTCTGTATACATGACTGAAGATGCATTTTCCTCTGCTCTGCAGGGCTTAGAAGGAAGATTAGTGGCTTCAATTGCATCCTCCATTAAAGGGAATAAGAAGCATGCTAGGTCCCTCTCTCCCACTCCAAACCCCTTACCAGGGGAACAGTGGGGACAGGATGAGGTATTACCCTCAAAGGATCGGGAAAAACAAACCAATTACTCCTCTGCAGAGAAAACAACAGTTGAAGTTTCAGCTTCACAATCTGAGGTACAAATCCTTATGGACATGGTTCGCTCCACTTTCATGCTACAGAGTCAGCTGAAAGTCTGGTTTCTTCTTTGGGTTCCTTGAAACCTTCACAACCAGTGCAATCATTTCCAGTCCACACATTACTAGAGAAGCTTATTTATACGAATGGGATCAACCGGGTAAGAATTTTCTCACTCCGAAGAGATTTTCAGTTCTCTATCCTATGGAGCAAAAATTCACCAAAAAATGGAAAGTCCTCCCATTCCCGGCCGCCTAGGGGGCGCGCACATGCTCCGTCGCTCGGGACCCGGTGCACCTGCCTGGCGGCCGCGATGTCCGTCGGGCACCCGCGATTGCCCGGGAACACAGGAGGACTGTGGATTTGTGTATGTAAACACACAGATCCACGTCCTGTCAGAGGAGAGGAGACCGATGCGATGGTGTGTTCCCAGTACAGAGGAACACCGATCGGTCTCCTCCCCCCGCAGTTAGAATCACTCCCAGGGAACATAATTAACCCCTGCAGCGCCCCCTGGTGTTAACCCCTTCCCTGCCAGTCACATTTACACAGTAATCAGTGCAATTTTATAGCACCGATCGCTGTGTAAATGTGAATGGTCCCAAAAACGTGTCAAACGTGTCTGATATGTCTGTCACAATGTCGCAGTCACAAAAAAAATCGCAGATTGCCACCATTACTAGTAAAAAAAAAAAAATGTCATAAATCTATCCCCTATTTTGTAGACGCTATAACTTTTGTGCAAACCAATCAATATATACTTATTGTGATTTTTTTTACCAAAAATATGTAGAAGAATACATATCGGCCTAAACTGAGGGAAAAATTTGTTTTTTGTTTTTTTAAAAATGGGATATTTATTATAGCAAAAAGTAAAAAATATTGTGTTTTTTTTCAAAATTGTCGCTCTTCTTTTGTTTATAGCGCAAAAAATAAAAAATGCAGAGGTGATCAATTACCACCAAAAGAAAGCTCTATTTATGGTTGATTTTGGTTTAATTTTGTTTGGGTGCAACGTCGCACAACCACGCAATTGTCAGTTAAAGCGAAGTATCGCAAAAAGTGCTCTGGTAAGGAAGGGGGTAAAATCGTCCGGGGGCTGAAGTGGTTAAAAGACCAGTTCACAGAGGCCCTTAACAAGCTCCCTGCACAACAGGCTAGTGAGTTGGCTGATTTACCAAAAGCATTATGTTTTGCCATAGATGCTATAAAGGATGCTATAAAGGATTCTATTCACCAGGCATCTTGCATTGCACTTGTGCTAGTACACATGTGTAGGACCCTTTGGGTAAAGGGTTGGTCTGCCGAAGCACCCTGCAGAAACCTTCTGTCTAGTTTCCCATTTCATGGGGAGTGACTATTTGGCGATGATTTGGATAAATACATCCAGACAATTTCCAGTGGAATAAGTACTCTTTTGCCAGTCAAAAGAAAGTATAAACGACCTTAATTTAAATGGACTTTCTCTCCTGCGCCAAGCGCATCCGCTTCTAGGCAGTGGCGATGGCTTCCACCGTCAGATTCCAGAGGAAAATCGCAGGGTCAGGCCCAGGCTCAAAGGAAGACCTGGAGCCGCAAGACTACAAAGCAGAACTAAGACCTCTTCATGAAGAGGCATCTCCCCTCACCAATGTGGGGGGAAGACTTCTGCATTTCGCAGAAGTATGGCAGAGGGAAACTCAGGACAGATGGGCTCTCTCCACAGTGACTCTAGGATACAAACTAGAGTTTTGGGAGTTTCCACCATTTCACTTTCTGAGATCAAACATTCCCAAGGAACCAGGGAAAAGACAATCCCTGTTTCAAGCATTAAACTGATTATTGACTCAAGGGGTAATCATACATATCCCCACAGAACAACGAGGTTTAGGTTTCTATTCAAACCTGTTTACGGTACCAAAACCGAATGGAGATGTCAGGCCCATTCTGGATCTAAATAATCTAAATCGGTTCCTAAAAATTCGCTCATTTCGAATGGAGTCGATCAGGTCAGTGGTCTCCATCCTACAAGGCAGAGAACTTCTGGCACCCATCGACATCAGGGATGCATATCTGCATGTCCCTATATTTCCTGCTCACCAAAAGTTTCTGTGATTCGAAGTGGAACAACGGCACTTTTAGTTCATGGCCTTACCCTTCGGGCTAACCACAGCACCATAGGTATTCACAAAAATACTGGCCCCTTCTCTAGCCAGGTTGAGGGCACAGGCATAACAGTGTTGGTGTACCTAGACAATCTATTGTTAATAGACCAGTCAGTGACTCGCTTAAGGTAAAGCGTACGCATTACAACCAGTTACCTGGGAAGTCTCGGTTGGATCCTTGGTTGGATCCTCTTAAAACCAGTAAGAAGACTGGGTTACTTAGGCCTGATCATAGATACAGCCAAGAAAAGGGTGTTCTTGCCTCCAGCAAAGATTAGCTCCATACAAGAGCTGGTACGGATGGTCAGGTCAAAAGCAAATCCTTCAATTCACCTTTGCATGAGGTTGTTAGGAAAGATGGTAGCTTCAGTCGAAGCAGTCATCCTCTCTGCTTGGAACAAGATTATCCAAGCTTTGGACTTGCCAATGCGGCTGTCCCCAAGAGTGTCTCAAAGCCACAGTTGGTGATTACGAAGCCAGAATTTGCTGATGGGGAAATCCTTCAGACCAATAATCTGGAAAGTAGAAACAGATGCCAGCCTATTAGGCTGGGGAGCAGTACTAGAGGAGATGACTGTCCAGGGACAGTGGTCAAAACTTGAAAGAGCCCTGCTCATCAACATCCTAGAGATTCGGGCAGTGTATCTGGCTCTGAAAACCTGGTCCTCCAGGTTAAAGAATTGTCCAGTCTGGATTCAATCCAACAATGCCACGGCTGTGGCCTATATCAATCACCAAGGGGGCACCAAGAGTCTCTCAGCTCAGAGAGAGGCGAACCATATCCTAACTTTGGCAGAAAGGAATGTCCCATTCCTATCGGCAGTTTTCATTCCGGGAGTAGAAAATTGGCAGGTGGACTATCTAAGTCACCAGCAGTTATTCCCAGGGGAATGGTCTCTTCACCCTGAACTCTTTTTCCCTGATTTAGTTGCTGCCTCGACTTCTTTGTAGGATTAAGCTGGAAAGAAAGCCTGTAATTCTGGCTTTAAGGCAGGGCAAAAGGGGCAGCTGCCCTGGGCCCTGTCATTGTTGTGGGGCCCAAAGCAGCTGCCTCATACTTGCCAACTATCCCAGTTTAAATTTTCTTGTCTCTTGCTGTGTCCTGATATCTCATTGTGAAGTGCTACTACTAATGCTGCCCAGCTCTGCCCTATTGTTGTGTACAGATCACTCACCTGCAGACCCTGTGTTTACATGTAAATAACCAGCATTCATATGTAAATAGCAGCAACATGCATATGTAAATAGCTGCATAGATGTGTAAATAAAGGTGGCATCCATATGTATAGCATGACCCCTGGAGTGAGGATATGATGTGCTGTAACCAGGGCCGGACTGGGAATGAAAACCAGCCCTGGAAATTATTACATACCAGCCCCATAGCATTATTATACCAGCCCAGAAGCATAACGTCATTATTTTCTTGTTCATAAAAGAGAAAACCACACATTTTAAAGCATATTTTAAGAGTGCATTATATATGGATAGGACACATATAAAAGCACATAGGGAGATTATATATATATATATATATATATATATATATATATATATATATATATATATATATATATAAACAACTTACAGTTAAAAGTGGAGCAATCATCAAGAACAGTCCACTTATTGCTATGGTGATATAGAATAATCAAAGATACTTCACAGTATGGAAGACGTAAACATTTTCAAAACTTTATTAACTTAACATAAATAAATTGCTCACAACGACACTAAATATTAGTAGATAAATACTACACATAAAATAAAAAAAGGGCAAAACGTTTTACTTAACAGTAATTAAATATTGTAACAGTTACAATAAACTGTTTGAGATAACAAAAAGTGCAAATATGTTGCTCTTAATTTTGTAACAGTACAAAATGTGCAAAAACTTTTAGAATTTCGACAAGTCGGAATACCTTGAAAATTAATTTAGAAAGTAAAAAATGTTTCAGATGTGCCAATATAATGGCAAGCAACTCAACAGTTTTCAAAAAGTAATGTTCAAGTATTACTCAAAAAAGTGCTTCAAAACAAGTAAACGACTTAACAGTAGCTACAAAAAAAGTGCTCATTAACTTTTAGGAGGTTGCAATGTGCAAACTATCTTCTAAAGTTTTAGAGGATAAAATATGCAAAAACATGTTTGTAAACATTGTAAACAAATAACTAGTCCATTCAAAATTTAGAAAAATGGAGATTAACCAGCATTTTAATCCTCAGACATGCTTGTAATGTTATGTAAGCAACATCCCTTGTAGCAAGCTGCTTTTTGAAGCCAGAACATCAATGATGGTTTCATTGCTTAGTTCAAGCAAGGCATCTTTTTCCATGGACATGAGCATAAAGGCCTCCAAATGTGGTTGGGAGAGGGAATTTCGAAGTCTGTTCAAGATATATTTCAGTTTTGAAAATGACCTTTCACATGCTACTTGAGAAGAGGAAAGTGTCAGTGTCAATTTGTATGCATTAAAAAGTGAACTATACGCCAGACTGTATAAGTTGTAACGCAGTAACACATTGTAGCAGCATGCTATACAGTTCTTACAAGTCTTGCACTTTCCATTTTGATCACTAACAGTTGAGTATGGCTGTTCCTCAGTTTCAGCGATAAGATGAGAATGGATGGCATCTTCATCTTGACCGTCATTGTTAGCATGTGTATATTCTTCATCAAGAGACATTTTCAATCTTTGCCACTTTGATGAAAAATCAAGTAGCTCACTTTGCAGTTTCTCTTTAGTTGCCATGGAGTCAAATTTAATTACAAGACTGCTCAGTCGTTCTAATGCATTGTTCGGAAGGTTTAGCAAAATATCTGCAAAATTTCTGGGATCCAAACATGCCAAATCTGCAAATAGCTGACCATGTTTTGTAAATCGGCTCTGCAGACTATTAATAATCTTGTCTAAGGTCACATTGTATACCTCCACCCTGAACTGATCACTTGCCAACAAGATTGGTTCATCTACTGAAAGCTCACCAGCCATTCTTTTCTTTCGTGGTATTCTTTTAGTTGGTGGAAAGTCTTCCTCAAACACAACTTTGCAGTCAGTTGTATCCAACTTGTCATTTGCCCAGACTGCAAACTTCTTTGCAGCATCTATAATCATCTGAGACTCATGATGATGTGCTTGTAAGTTGTCTACCGTTTCTGACACCATTCGGTATGCCTGCAGTATATCCATACCCTGTGTTTGCAGGTACAAGGATAGTGGAGTGGTATTCTTGAAAATAAATAAGTAAAGCTGTGCTGTTATACATGTTTTGAATTTCTTGAGGGAGTCTAAGAAAGTTCCAGCCTTGTATCTTATGTCTGCATTAAAATGATCAGAATATGATATCGCTGCCATGGTCTGGATCAAATTTACAAACAAGGCTCGACTTGGATCATTAAATGAACCAAACACTTTTGTAAGTGCTGCATCTGTGGACCACCATCTTGTTTCTCCAATCACAGAAAGTGATCGAAATCTTTCTTCCTGAGACTTATCCCGCCATACATTCATCCGGAGGTAAGATTCACGGATAAACACAGCACATGAATTTAAAATGCCGAACAATGATATCGACTCAACAGATATCTTTGTGACATCCATCATCACCAGATTTAGTACATGTGCATAACACCAAACATGAATCTGGCCAGGCGCTTTTTTACTCAGCCACGTGCTGAATCCGTTGTACTGCCCCTGCATATTAGATGCTCCATCTGTTGAGTTCCCAACACAGTTTGTAACTTCAATTTCCATGGATTCCAATACATCACAAACCAGTTCACACAAAGCCTTCCCTGTCGTGGATGTGCAATTTACCACCGCGATTAGACATTCATGGACCACATTCGTGACATATCTAATTATAATTGAACACTGGTCTGAGACATTTATATCCTGCGTTGTATCTAGCTGAATTGAGAACATGCCAGCATCTCTGATCTCTTGGGCAATACCTTTTTTTAAAAGTGTTGAAATTACACAGATGATATTGTTCACTGTCGTTTTAGAAATTAGTGTAACAAAGCCGCCACATCCTTTGCTACTCGTTGCACCTTGATGCTTCTTTTTACTTTTTTTTATAACTGTATCAAGGTGATTTTTCAGCAAGGGATCAAACTTGCTTAGGAGTAGCAAAATCTCCAGGAAATTTCCATGGTCCAAATTTTTGTCATCTAAAGTATATGCTGCTTCAGCTGTTGCCCTATAGCTTAGACCTCTTTTTCCAATCAGCTTGATGGTGTCAATCACTCTCTCTAGGATGGCACGTTTTCTCTTCACTTCCTCCTTTCTGGCTGTTGTTTGTTTCTCAAAGAAATTACTCGATATGTCCATATTCTTGGATCTCATCAAGAAGGATTCAGCGCTATTATTGTGGAGGTTGCTTTTTTCGTGCTCTTCAATTCTCTGATACATATGTTTTTCATCTAAGCAACCATCAATAAAAGCACTGATGTCTGTCTTTCTACTGAAAGCAAGACACACCATGCAGAAAAAAACACCATGTCCATGCGAATAGGTCAACCAGTGACGCTTCTTTCCATACTTCCTCTCATATAATTTTTTCAAATTAAAAGAATGGACATTTGGTTGACGTGGATGAAACTGGAAGAATGAATCCAAATTTTCAGATTTTGGTCTAAGAAACCACATTTTATCATCAGATGTGTCAGGTATGCCCTCATTAATGCCAACTACTTCTGGAATCTCTTCTGCTGCTAATGATTTGTCCACAATTTCTTCTTCATATTCTTCATCCGTTTCTGGCTCAATAGGAGGTTCAATACTGTGGTGAATATCTTCACATTCATCAGTATCCATATCCACTTGTACAGTGCTAGGTATTGCTGTGCTACAGCTAGCACTACTGTCTTTATGTGGAGATGCATGTGGTAAGTCATGCTTTGTTGCCACTGACTTAAACAAGCTACTGACTTTTTGATACTGGTTTGCAGTTTTTTCTAAGAGTTTTTTCTTTTTTTCACGTTCTTTTTCTGCACCTCCTTTCTGTTTTCTTTTACCTTCACCTTTCTTATCCATTTTAATCACTAACAAAAAAAAAAACATGTTTCCTAAATTTCTCCTAGATCAATCATAACTGCACATATTTCCAAATCCTCCACTTGCTACATGACAGTAACCATGATTGTGCTTCCAATCCTCACACCAGCAGCGCGTACTATCAAATATTCATAATATGCTTTACGCGTACTCCTCCCACATATCTGGGAAAGCATGCCAAGCCTAGGAAAGGGAATTGCAACTGGAGCTAACAGAGGATTAGTGGGGGTACATTTTCACTATTGCCCACAAAGGCATCACTAAATGTCTCGATCCAGGAGAATAACTATAAGACCCTCACTAGATGTTATCACACACCTGTTATGCTTAATAAATACCACCCAGACACCCCCCAAAACTTGCTGTAGATGCTCCAGGGAACCTGGATCACTACCACATATTTGGTGGTCATGTTCCATAATACAACCTTTCTGGTCACAGGTTCATGAAATAACGACACAAATCTCAACCTTCTCCCTGGAACACTCTCTAGCCCAGTTTATCCTCCATTACTTCACTACACCTGTACAGTCTTACAGTAAGTCTCTGGTTATCAGGGTGGATAAAAATCAATGGTTTTAAAAAAAAAAAAAAAAAAAGATTTTTGTTTGATTTTTATAAAATTTATTTTAATAAAATGCTTTTGGAGTAAAAATCTAAAAGATAGTTTTCTATTTAAGATGCATTAATTATTTAGTTTATTCAACATGAAATGGAGCTTAGTTATGTAGCATGAGGCTGTATATTCTGCAATATTTTCATTTTTGGTAAACTCATTCAATGAATCCAAGCTCTGCAAGATAACATGCACTGCATTGGTGTCACAGTAACCAAGAATATTACTTATCCCATTGTTTTGAAAATCTATGTACACTAAAAACTGTATTTGCTGTATTCACTCTTTTACTAACCTGACAAGCTTATTATTCTAAATAGGAAACCTTCATTTTGTTTGCAAATATTAAAGATTCTAACTACCAGCAAGAATGAGTCCTTACATTTAAAGAGCACCTGTCATTTCAGATCCACCATGGCAGCACCTGTTAGCTGGCATCTACTCGCCTGCTGCCCCCACGTCACCCTAACCTTGTTGTGTCACTGCCACATCACTAGCCATCCCATTAAAGTGAATGGGACTCACGGTGAGTCAACCGCGGGTCAGAAGAGGAGCCACTGTGGGATAGAGATGACAGTTGCTCTTTAACCACATCCCACCCGGCCACTGCACACATACGGGCGGGTGGGCGCTTCCTCCTAAATGGACGTTCAAGAATTTTCCTCAGAAGGAGGGGGATCACGCGTGTGCATGCCCCTGCAGCGGCGCAATCCCGATGCGCTTGTGTCACTTCGACAATCACAGCCGGCATGTGATGTAAATAGAGAGTCATTTGCTAGGCGATCGGCTCTCCTCACACGGAAGCTGTCAGTGAGGAGAGGAGAGCGGATCTCTGCTGCCGGCTAGTGATCAGTAAGTATGAGCTGTTTTTTTACAACTTTTGACACACTGATCACCAACCTAGTGTCCCACACATGTCCCAACACAATGTAAACACACAAAGTCCCCAAAATAATGTCCCCACACAGTAAAAACACCTATCCCTCACATATATAACAGTAAAATCACATGTCCCAATGATCATCTGCACACATCTGTACATGATCACACAAACCTACTATTATACACTTAACAGGATTTTTTTTTACCAAAGACATGTAGCAGAATACATTTTGGCTTACATTTATGACAAAATTAGATTTAATTTTATTTCTTTTAAAATAGAAGGAAGAAAATATGGCTTTTTTTCCCAAATTTCCGCTTTTCTTTTGCTTACCGTATATACTCGAGTATAAGCCGAGATTTTCAGCCTCTTTTTTGAGGCTGAAAGTGCCCCCTCGGCTTATACTCGAGTCGCCGCTGTCTGACTGCTCGATCAGCGTATCGAGCAGACAGACGGCGGACATTAATTTTCAAAAGCCGCGCCTCCTTCTCCGCCTCCGCCTGTGATAGGCGGAACACTGAATTTCCCAGCAGTCAGTGTTCCGCCTATCACGGACATCCGCTCATTCTCATACTACGGACGAGTATGAGAGGATGTCTGTGATAGGCGGAACACAGGCTGCTGGGAAATTGAGTGTTCCGCCTATCACAGGCGGAGGCGGAATTTTGAATTGTAGAATGGCCGCCGAGAAGAGCGGCGATCCATCGGCACGGGACGGAGGAGGCACGGCACGGCACGGGACGGAGGAGACACGGGACGGAGGAGGCACGGCACGGGGGAGGCACGGCACGGGACGGAGGAGGCACGGCACGGGACGGAGGAGGCTCGGGACGACGGCGGCTCGGGACGGAGGCTTGGGACACAGGTAGGCTGGACACACACACAAGGCTGCACGGACACACACACACACACACACACACACACACACACACACACACACACACACACACACACACACACACACACACACGGATGGATGGATGGATACACACACACACACACACACACACACAGGGATGGATGGATGGATGGATACACACACACACACACACACACACAGGGATGGATGGATGGATGGATGGATACACACACACACACACACACACACACACACAGGGATGGATGGATGGATGGATACACACACAGGGATGGATGGATGGATGGACACACACACAGGGATGGATGGACGGACACACACACAGGGATGGACGGACACACAGGGATGGACAGCCATGTCTCACCCTCGGCTTATACACGAGTCAATAAGTTTTCCAGTTTTTTGGGGGTAAATTGGGGGCCTCGGCTTATACTCGGGTCGGCCTATACTCGAGTATATACGGTATATTGTAAAAAATGTAAAAATGAGTCATGAATAAATACCAACAAAAGAAAGCTCTATTAGTGTGAACAGCATTGCATGACCACGCAATTTTCATTGAAAGTGCGAGAGCGCTGCAAGTTGAAAATTGGTCTGGGAAGGAAGGGGGTGAAAGTGCCCAGTAATGCACACAAATTGCCAGCACACCATTGCCCTTTACACATGTATGGTGTTATGGTGTATCAAAATTTAAGAAGTGTTTACTCTGTCCCTTAATGCCCACCTCCTTTTTATAGGGCACACAGTGTATAGGGACATATAATGTAAAACATGGTGGTATTTCCCCACCCAGGGGAAATACAACCGGGCAGTGGCGGTGCATCCATAGAGGGTGCAGGAGTGCAGTCCCCTCTCTCCTGCACCCGTCAATCTTCATGCATTGCATGAATCTATCATCGCCGCTGCTGCCCCCTATTCAGTTGTCCGGCCCCTTGCCAGGCGCCAAGCATCTGAATTACAGGGGGTGTTTTTGGAAGTGCCTGCTTAGAGCCGTGGGCTCTAATAGGCTCCAAATTGGTAAACATCGTTTGCTTACACAGTGCTGTGTTAGGGAATCAAATAAATTGCTTCCCTAACACTGACCCGCCTCTCAGCCAATCAGGTGCATCGGGTCTGGTTACCTGTCACCTGATTGGCTGAAGCGAGAGGCGCTGTGATTGAATGCCTATCAGGCGTCCAATCATAGCAAGAGAGGACGGGAGAAGACATTGAGGACTTGGAGGGAGCGTGGAGGACAGCACTGACCCGAGACAGGTAAGTGCCAGGTGGGGGGGGGGACATTTGCAGCATTTGATGGGGCAAACTGGTGGCAGTTGATGGTTACAGTGTCTGTTTGATGGCAGTGGCACAGTGGCTGCGCTTGATGGCACAGTGGTGGCAATTTATGGGTACAATGGCTGTGTTTGATGGTACAGCGGCTATGTTTGATGACACAGTGGCTGCATTTGATGGCACAGTGATGGCAATTTATGGATACGGTGGCTGCGTCTGATGGCACAGTGGCTGCATTTGATGCGCACAGGGGTGGCAATTTATGGGTATGGTGGCTGCGTTTGATGGCACAGTGGCTGCGTTTGGCATAGTGGCTGAGTTTGAAGGGCACAGTGGCTGCGTTTGAGGGGCACAGTGGCTGCGTTTGAGGGGCACAGAGCCTGCGTTTGACGGGCACAGTGGCTGCATTTGACGGGCACAGTGGTGGCAATTTATGGGCACAGTGAGGCTGCAATTGATGTTTTATTTTATTTTTTCAGTACTTTGCGCCCCCCCAAAAAACTGCAAACATATTTAAAAAAGCACTCTTTTTTAGCAGCAAAAAATGAGAGAGAAAGAGAGAGAGAGACAGACGGGGAGAGAGAGAGAGACGGGGGGGGGAGAGAGAGAGAGACGGGGGGAGAGAGAGAGAGAGACGGGGGGAGAGAGAGAGAGAGACGGGGGGAGAGAGAGACGGGGGGAGAGAGAGAGAGACGGGGGGAGAGAGAGAGACGGGGGGAGAGAGAGAGACGGGGGGAGAGAGAGAGACGGGGAGAGAGAGACGGGGGGAGAGAGACGGGGGGAGAGAGACGGGGGGAGAGAGAGAGAGACGGGGGGAGAGAGAGAGAGACGGGGGGAGAGAGAGAGAGAGAGACGGGGGGAGAGAGAGAGAGACGGGGGGAGAGAGAGAGAGACGGGGGAGAGAGAGAGAGACGGGGGAGAGAGAGACGGGGGGAGAGAGAGACGGGGGGGAGAGAGAGAGAGAGACGGGGGAGAGAGAGGGAGAGACGGGGAGAGAGAGAGACAGAGAGACGGGGAGAGAGAGAGACAGAGAGAGAAAGTGGCTGCGTTTGAGGGGCACAGTGGCTGCGCTTGAGGGGCACAGTGGCTGCGTTTGAGGGGCACAGTGGCTGCGTTTGAGGGGCACAATGGCTGTGTTTTATGGGCACAGTGGCTGCGTTTGAAGGCACAGTGGCTGCGTTTGATGGGCACAGTGGTGGCAATTTATGGGCACAGTGAGGCTGCAATTGATGTTTTATTTTATTTTTTCAGTACTTTGCGCCCCCCAAAAAAACTGCAAAAACATAGTTAAAAAAGCACTCTTTTTTAGCTGCAAAAAATGAGAGAGAGAGAGAGAGAGAGAGAGTGGCTGCGTTTGACGGGCACGGTGACTGCGTTTTACGGGCACGGTGGCTGCGTTTGAGGACACGGTGGCTGCTTTTGACGGCACAGTGGCTGCTTTTGATGGGCACGGTGGCTGCGTTTGACGGGCACGGTGGCTGCGTTTGACGGGCACGGTGGCTGCGTTTGACGGGCACAGTGGCTGCGTTTGACAGGCACGTGGCTGCGTTTGGAGGGCACGTGGCTGCGTTTGATGGGCACAGTGGCTGCGTTTGGAGGGCACAGTGGCTGCTTTTGACGGGCACGTGGCTGCGTTTGGAGGGCACGTGGCTGCGTTTGATGGGCACAGTGGCTGCGTTTGGAGTGCACAGTGGCTGCTTTTGACGGCACAGTGGCTGCATTTTACAGGCACGGTGACTGCGTTTTACGGGCACGGTGGCTGCGTTTGACGGGCACGGTGGCTGCGTTTGAAGGCCAGGGCGGCTGCATTTGACGGGCAAAGTGGCTGCGTTTGACGGGCACGGTGGCTGCGTTTAGAGGGCACAGTGGCTCCGTTAGATGGGCACAGTGGCTGCGTTTGAGGACACGGTGGCTGCGTTTGACGGGCACGGTGGCTGCGTTTGACGGGCACGGTGGCTGCGTTTGGCGGGCACAGTGGCTGCGTTTGGCACAGTTGCTGCGTTTGATGGGTTACGGTACAGTGGTGGCAATTGATATGTTTGTTTTTTAAATATACTTTGCATACTTTGCACCCCCTCCCCCCCAAAAAAAACTGCAAAAACAAATAAAAAAAATGCACTTTTTTTACTTGCAAAAAATTAGAGAAAGAAGAGAGACGGGGAGAGAGAGAGAGAGAGAGAGAGAGAGAGAGACATACAGAGACAGGGAGAGAGAGAGAGAGAGAGAGAGAGAGAGAGAGAGAGAGAGAGAGACAGAGAGAGAGACAGAGAGAGAGATAGAGAGAAACAGAGTGACAGAGAGAAAGAGAGTCAGAGAGACAGACAGAGACAGAGTGAGAGCTTAGGGCAGCAGGGGTACCTTCTTCTTTTCTTTTCCAGGGGTGGCCGTCCTCCTATTCTCCTCGTGCAGGGTGCAGTCTAGTGGGCGGGCCGACTCACTCAAAGCAGCAGACGAAATCAGCGGTGCTGGCGCCGCACGGGACTAGCAACTAGGAGTCAGCGTCCTCATGCTCCGCCCCTCACTCTCAGCCAAATCAATGGGCGGAGGCGGAGCCAGAGCAGAAGAGGCGGAGCCAGAGCAGAAGAGGCGGCACAGGCACACACAGGCAGTGCCAGTGCATTGCACAGTGCGGCGGCCGCCGCTGCAGTGTATTGGGATGACGCTGACGCCAGCCGAGCAAGCACAGGGACAAAAGCGGCCCCAGGGCACTGAATGCAGACGGACTACCGGGAAATTTCCCGGTATCCCGGTAGGCCAGTCCGGCCCTGGCTGTAACCTCTAGCAACAAATCAATGAGCTGTAATGTGTGCTGTAACCTCTAGCAACCAGTCAGTGAGCAGTAATGATACACTGTAACCTCTGGCAACCAATCGCAATAGCTGCCTGATCTGATTCAGTAAACTGATTTTGAGTCTAGCTGCTATTTAGTGTATGTCTCAGAGCAGGTGGAGAGCAAAACTACATGGGGGGGGGGCAAGAAAAGTTTTTCCCAGTATCCAATCAATATTAAAGACGGCCCTGGCACCAGAATCGCCCAGAAGGTCATGGTATGCAGAGATCTTAAAGATGGCATTGGAGGGTCCTTGGCCTCTCCCACTAAGGCCAGACCTGCTATCACAGGGGCCGATATTCCATCCTACTTTACGAACACTAAATTTAACGGCTTGGCTATTGAAACCCACATTCTGAAGAAGCATGGGCTTTCAAGGTCTGTTATCTCAACTTTAATCAATGAAAGGAAACCAGTTTCCAGAGCTGTATATATAGAGTTTGGAAAGCTTACATTTCCTGGTGTGAATCCAAGGTTTTGCACCCTCGGAGATATATTATAGGCAGAATCCTTACCTTTCTACAATTGGGGTGAAGAGGGAGCTGAAGTTGGCCCTAAGTACTATTACGGGCCAAGTCTCAGTCTTATTGGTTTAATTTCAAAGACTGCTCGCTATGCATTCTTTAGGGGTTTTATGCAAGGGGTGATGCGGACTAATCCGCCAGTTAAATCACCTTTAACCCCTTGGGACTTGAATTTCATTTTGTCAGTGTTACAAAAACCGCCATTTGAACCATTACAGCATGTTCTCTTTTGACTAGGAAGCTGATATTTTTGGTTACTATATCCTCAGTAAGGAGGGTTTCAGAATTGGCTGCTCTTTCTTGTAAAGAGCCATATTTGATTATTCATGAGGACAGAGTGGTGTTACGCCCTCATCCAGGCTTTTTGCCAGAAGAGGTTTCAGGCTTTCATCTGAATGAAGATATTGTCCTGCAATCGATTTTCCCAAAACCATGTTCCAGGGAAGAAAAATCACTACATTGTCTTGATGTAGTGAGAGCAGTGAAAATCTATTTAAAGAAAACTACTCAGATTTGTAAGACTGATGTCTTATTTATTCTGCCAGAAGGTCCTAAAATAGGACAGGCAGCATCGAAATCCACCGTTGCTAAGTGGATTTGGCAACTTATAATTCAGACTTATAATTTAAGGGGTAAGATTCCCCCTATTCAAGTTAAGGCGCACTCTACCAGAGCGGTTAGTGCTTCTTGGGCAGTGCGTCATCAGGCCTCCTTTACTCAGATCTGCAAGGCCGCAACTTGGTCTTCAGTGCATACATTCACAAAATTTTACCAAGTGGATGTAAAAAGGAATGAGGATATCGCCTTCGAGCACAGTGTGCTGCAGGCAGCAGTATAAGTTCTCAAGGTCTAGGGGTGCCCTATGGGTTGTGTCTCCCTCCCCTCAAGTAGCATTGCTATAGGACGTCCCACTAAGTAATTACTTAAGGCTCTGTGTCCTATGATATATGATAAAGAAAATAGGATTTTTATAACAGCTTACCTGTAAAATCCTTTTCTTGGAGTACATCATAGGACGCAGAGGTCCCACCCCCTTTTCTTTTATGGGGTTTAAGTATATTGCTTGGCTACAAAAACTGAGGTACTCCTGGAAGGAGGGGGGGGTTATATAGGGGAGTCAACTTCCTGTATTGGGTGTGCCAGTGTCAACACCTGAAGGTAGCAATAACCCACTAAGTAAATACTTAAGGCTCTGTGTCCTATGATGTACTCCAAGAAAAGGATTTTACAGGTAAGCTGTTATAAAAATCCTATTCTTTGATCATTTTCTGCTGTTTTAAAAAACATTTGAAATGTCCCCTTTTTCTACTGTATCCCTCCTCTACAAAAAAGAGTCCCCAGCAAATAGCAGACAAGATTCACAGGAGGTACAATATTTTTTTTTTTAAATGTGCGCATTGTATGCCAATACCTCAGTGGAATTTTTGGCGGTGCTGTGAGGGTGCTTGAAGATTTTTTGGGGGGCTTAAGCACAACCAAGCACCCACTTGGCGCCGCCCCTGCTCCTCTGCGCCCCTGGAGGATGCCGGTCTTACCAACCTGTTAGTACACAACTGTGGCAGCTAGAAGGTTGTAATGGTGTACAATAAGAACGTGTCTTTGTGTAACTAAAAGGCAGGTTTCATCCATCCACCAGCTTGTAGACAATTTTAGGGCAATTTTTAGGCATTTTGCCAAGGCACCCCTGAAGAAACCGCAACCCCCCCAGGGTGCCTGGGCACCCTGGTTGAAAAAGGCTGCACACACCTATGGTGGTGGGGTGGACTAATTTAGTACAGTAATATTTAGATAAAAATCGAAACATCTCAGCTAAAAAAACGGCTCCCTGTATGATCCCAAAGATTAATATTCAATTATGACTGCAATATACAAGGGTGCATACAGTATGTTCATACAGGCATACCATCAGGTCCCTAGGAAACATCAGCACCTGGACCTACAAGTACAGAAAAGTACTACATTTAGTATATATATATATATATATATATATATATATATATATATATATTTTTTTTTTTTAACATTTTTGATACCACTAGGTTGTCTAGCTGCCACATGACAGTGTGAAATTACTTGACAGGACTGACAATGAAAAAATGGACTTTCATTTACATTGAGAACTTTTAAAGGTTAAGTCTAAAATTAGCCATTCATCCTCATAACAGCAAATATAATAGGATGTCATTTAGAAGAAAATCTAAAATATTGTTTTACAGCTTGTCACTAAGTTCACAATATATTTCTTCATCACAAAAAAACGTGATCCATGTATAGGTGACAGCTGTTTTTCTGGCCAGCTTTCATTAGCATATTCAGCTGTGAAAAAGTAACAAGCAATCAGAAACATTTTTGTCAGTCCATCTGCCAAATAGAATGGTAAATGATACTTTAATTGGACATCCTCAAATAGTCATTCAGACTGGCTCCATGCAAAATATGTGCTAATGCATGATCTTACAATGCTTTGTATCAACGTATCCTTTTACAAACTTGCAACATATGACAATGAATACAATCAAGTTATATACATACATGCAGGTTAATTCATATTGTTTCAGATGTCTATAGGCCAGGAATTTCTTGACGTAATTTTAGCAATCTATAAGATGTTTGTTTACTGACGTAGTTAGGCACATACATTATACCACAACAAACTGTAATTAGATCTGGATGCTATAACATTTAAATAGGCTTTCACAGCATATTTTATTTACTGTATTTATGTATACCAACATATTACTCACTGCTTTACAGCAGACGTAGTAAAATTAGCATATGTCCTTGCTCCAGAGTACAACTCCATACATTCACTCACCCACATTACAATATATACAACCACACACGCACTATAGTTGATGCAAATCCGCTGTGTGTGGTTTACATATTTACTGCTGAGTGATAAAAATCTTGTATATTGCACAATATATTTCATTTGACAAATGTGCAAAACAGACTTTTTATCTGCACATACTAAAGAACCTATTGGTTGACAGCACTGGATTCTACCATGGTGGGGAGGTAGAATGGTTTAGTTCTTATTGCAGTGGTTGTCATGTTCCTTGTATATGTTTTCTGACAAAAGCACACACAGAAGGTAAATCCCCAATGAAAGGAAATACAGTGGCATTATACTGTAGCACAGGGTGCTTAGAGAAAAGGTTAAAAAATATGTATATATTTATTATAAAGCTAGCAACTGCAATTCACCCATCATAACTCATAAGGGGTTGTTTTATAAAGCATTTGCATGCCATCCCTGCAAGGTAAAAAATGTTCTAGTATCTGTGTCACCCCCTTACCCCCCTAAATACTTACCCGAGTCCTCACTTGACCCATCGCTCACTCGATCCAGTGCCATCTGCAGCGGCTCAGTCTGTGCCAAGCCAGACTGTGTGTGAGTCTATGGACACACAAAGCAGGGCTCATGGAGGAGATTCCTATAGATTCCTATAGTGGCTCATGGAGGATAGAGCCTAGAGTACTGGCTGGGGATCCCAGAAGAGGAGGATTGGGGCTGCTCTGTGCAATACCATTACACAAAGCAAGTAAGCATACCATGTTTTTTTAATATTATATATTAAAAAAAAGAAGGCTTACAACTAGTGATGGACGAACTTCCGACGGGACGTTTCGCGAACGCGAAACGCGAACGGACACAAACGTTCGCGAAAACGACCGTTCGCCGCGGGCTCCATTGACTTCAATGGGAGGCGAATTTCGCAAACCTTTAGGTCGAATTTGCGGCCACGGGGTAATTATTAGGGGGTAGCACGTAGTCCCACCACCTGGACAATAGCATAATACATGTATGAGGTGAATTTGGGATCGATAACTACAAGCATTTTTTTTTTATTTGGGAAATTGTTCTGACAATTCAGGACTATGGAGCTAATGAAGGCAATGGAGGAGAGGGAAGGTCAGGGACCAGGGTAGGCAAACAAGAGGGTGCAGGAGATACAGAGCACTGACAGCAGCACCGTAATACAGAGCACTGACATCAGCACCGTGACATACAGCGCTGACAGCAGCTCCGTGACATACAGCGCTGACAGCAGCTCCGTGACATACAGCGCTGACAGCAGCTCCGTGACATACAGCGCTGACAGCAGCTCCGTGACATACAGCGCTGACAGCAGCTCCGTGACATACAGCGCTGACAGCAGCACCGTGACATACAGCGCTGACAGCAGCTCCGTGACATACAGCGCTGACAGCAGCTCCGTGACATACAGCGCTGACAGCAGCTCCGTGACATACAGCACTGACAGCAGCTCCGTGACATACAGCGCTGACAGCAGCTCCGTGACATACAGCGCTGACAGCAGCACCGTGACATACAGCGCTGACAGCAGCTCCGTGACATACAGCGCTGACAGCAGCTCCGTGACATACAGCGCTGACAGCAGCTCCGTGACATACAGCGCTGACAGCAGCTCCGTGACATACAGCGCTGACAGCAGCTCCGTGACATACAGCGCTGACAGCAGCTCCGTGACATACAGCGCTGACAGCAGCTCCGTGACATACAGCGCTGACAGCAGCTCCGTGACATACAGCGCTGACAGCAGCACCGTAAGCAGCCCCAGGAGGAAGTCAGCACAGCACAGGGATGGTGTGATCCCCTCATAATAAGAACCCCCAGGAGGAAGTCAGCACAGCACAGGGATGGTGGGAGCCCCTCATAATAAGAACACCCAGGAGGAAGTCAGCACAGCACAGGGATGGTGGGAACCCCTCATAATAAGCAGCCCCAGTAGAAATATGACACCGCTCAACCTCTTCAAAGAGGAGGGTAGGGGCATATAGTACGGTGTGCTTTTTTGGGTCAGGGAAGTGAGCCAAATGAATTAAGAAGGTCTGTGTGCTTGATTCCAAAAATTGTTTATAGACATATACATGGTCTACTGATCACATGTGTTGAATTCCTCCGAGATCCATGCCTCATTCATTTTTAGAAATGTGAGGTAGTTAACACTGTGGTGAGCTAGGCGAGTACGCTTATCGGTCACAATCCCCCCTGCTGCGCTGAACGTCCTTTCGGACAGGACACTGGATGAGGGGCAAGCCAACAGTTCGATTGCAAATTGGGCAAGCTCTGGCCAGAGGTCAAGCCTGCCCACCCAGTAGTCTAGGGGTTCATCACTCCTCAGAGCGTCCACATCGGCCGTTAACCCAATGTAGTCGGACACCTGACGGTCTAGGCGTTCCCTGATGCTGGATCCGGATGACACCTGTCGATGGGTCGGCTGAAAGAATGACCTCATATCCGAAGTCACCAACACATCTTCAAACCGGCCTCTTCTTGCAGGCGCTGTTGGATTGGTACCCGCAAATCCTTCTCTGGGAGTGGGAATTGCTCCTCTGCCAGCGCACGCAAAAGCAGAATGCAGCATTTCTCGAAGCAAGGCCTGGAAGTGCTGCATTCTGACAGCCCTCTGCGACGGCGGTAACATTTCCGCCATTTTGTGTTTGTACCGGGGGTCTAAGTACGTTGCCACCCAGTACTGGTCCTTGACCCTCATGCTTTTTATACGGGGGTCCCTATTAAAACACTGGAGCATGAAGGCCCCCATTTGCACTAAAGTGGAAGCGGTGTGGTGGCCTGGCTCCTGCTCATCATCCAGGATAATGTCGTCCTCTTCATTCTCCTCTCCCCATCCTCGCACAACAGGGATCCCAGAAAGGTTTAAAGCATGCTCTTCTTGCTCCTGCTCATCCGCCCCGGCACCATCCTCCTCTGACTCCTCATCAGACTCCTGTTGTTGACTTGTCTCAGATAGAGTAGCCCCCCCTGGGAATTCATCCAGCATTGCGACTTCCTCATCTTCCCGCTCCTGCTCCTCCACAGCCTGATCAATGACACGACGCAATGCACGCTCCAGAAAGAAGGCATAAGGTACCATGTCACTGATGGCGCCATGGCTGCGACTGACCAGTTTGGTGATCTCCTCAAATGGCCGCAGAAGTCTGCATGTGTCGCGCATGAGCAGCCACTGGCGCGGTGAAAAAAAACCCAGCTCCCCAGAACCGTTTCTTTCGCAGAGTTCATACAGGTAGACGTTAACTGCACGTTTCTGCTGGAGCAGCCTATCAAGCATATAGAAGGTTGAGTTCCATCGCGTCGGGCAATCGCAAATAAGACGTCTGACCGGCAGATGGTGTCGCCGCTGAATGTCAGCAAGGCGAGCCATGGCCGTGTAAGATCTTCTGAAATGGGCCGAGATTTTCCTTGCCTGCCGCAAGATGTCCTGGACCCCAGGGTATTTGACAAGGAATCGCTGCACGACCAAGTTTAAGACGTGTGCCATGCACGGCACGTGCGTGATTTTGCCCTGTTTCAATGCGCTAAGCAGATTGGCACCGTTGTCACACACCACTTTACCAACTGTCAAATTGAGCGGTGTTAGCCACTCATCTGCCTGTGAACGCAAAGCTGAAAGGAGTGCCGGGCCAGTGTGGCTCTTTGCTTCCAGGCACAACAGACGCAGCACGGCATGGCAACGTCTCACCTGGCATGTGGAATAGGTTCTGGGGAGCTTGGGCGGTGCAGTGGAAGAGACGCTAGCAGCGGAAAAGGAGGAGGCAGCTGAGGAGGAGAGGGAGGAGGATGGAGTAGGAGGAGGAGAAGAAGAGTCAGGCCTGCATGCAATCCGTGGCGGTAAAACCAAATCTACACGGGTGCCACGGGTTACATGCTTGACGGCCGTCAGAAGGTTCACCCAGTGGGCAGTAAAACTGATATACCTTCCCTGCCCGTGTTTGCTAGACCACGTGTCTGTGGTCAGATGTATCTTGGCACCGACACTGTGTGCCAGAGATACATTCACTTGCCGCTGAACATGGCCATATAGCTCTGGGATGCCCTTCTCTGAGAAATACTTCCTTCCTGGGACCTTCCATTGTGGTGTTCCAATGGCCACAAATTTGCGAAAGGCCTCCGAGTCCACCAGTTTATATGGCAGTAGTTGGCGGGCTATGAGTTCTGACAAGCCAGCCGCCAACCGTTGGGCAAGAGGGTTATCCGGCGTCATCATTTTTTTACGCTCAAACATTAGGCCCACGGAAGCCTGCCTTTTTGCAGAAAAATGTGAGCTTGGCGTGATGGAAGGTGGAGTGGAGGACAATTGTGAGGAGAGAGGAGAAGGAGAAGTAGAAGACGAGGCTGGACGGTGAGAGCCTGCAGTGTGGCTTTGTGTGTTCCGTTGCTCCCACTGGGCTCGGTGATGGCTGCTCATGTGCCTTCTTAAGGCGGTCGTCCCTAGGTGAGTATTGGGCTTACCGCGACTAACGCGTTGACTGCAAAGATTGCAGATGGCAACGCTATTGTCAGCAGCGGACACGTTAAAAAAAGCCCACACTGCGGAGCCATGTGCCGGTGTCCTGGGAGCGCCAGATGTGACCGTACATGGTCGATGACTCGCTCCTGATACATTTGCAGTCTGCTTTGTCCCTGCTGTGCAATGTAAGTCATTGCTGCTTCTCCTCCCTATCTGCTGGTCCATATCTCCCTCTGAACTCCCCTCCTCTTCCTCTCTTGTGGGCACCCACGTGACATCACTAGACACGTCATCATCAACGTCACCTTCCCCACCGCTATAAGTAGAGTAGGCAGCAACACCGGGGACCAACCTCCTCCTTGGGCTGATCTGGGTACTGGCGTCAGACTGCTGAGTAGCGCTTGTTGCTACCTCCTCTTCCTGATCCAATACCAAGAGTGGCTGCGCATCAGAAATGTCCTCTTGATATGGATCGGAAAATAATTCCAGTGACTCAAGCGGAAGGTATGTGGTGGTGGTGGTGGTGGTCGTGTTGTTGGTGGTAGTGTCTTTGGGGGTGCACATAGCAGAGAGTGAAGAAGAGGGTGCAGATCGAGAGGATGAGGAGGGTGCAGAAGAGTAAGGCTGAGCGAGCCACTCAACCAAGTCTGGTGCATCCTTTAAAGTAATTGAACGCACCTTCTGCAACTTCCCACTTTGGCTCAAGCCTGTTGCTCCTGCCCTACCCCTACCACCCCTGCGGAAGGGCCTGCCTCTTCCTCTGCATGTCATTTTTTAAATGACCCTGTGACAAAACTCTTAGTCCCTATACCGCTGAAGGACTGCTGCAGTATAGGTGAGCGGTCAGCAGTGGTGCACGTCAACCCTATCTATTGTGGACCTATAGCGGTCCTTACAGAACAGCAGACTGTACCGCACTCAAGCCTATGTACCGTAGCACCCTATACCAAGTTACCAGTCCTTATAAGAACTTTTGTGGACCAAGCAGGTTGTGTATTAGTGTTTAGCAGACTGTACGTCAGTCCCTATACCGCTGAAGGACTGCTGCAGTATAGGGCAGCGGTCAGCAGTGGTGCACGTCAACCCTATCTATTGTGGACCGATAGCGGTCCTTACAGAACAGCAGACTGTACCGCACTCAAGCCTATGTACCGTAGCACCCTATACCAAGTTACCAGTCCTTATAAGAACTTTTGTGGACCAAGCAGGTTGTGTATTAGTGTTTAGCAGACTGTACGTCAGTCCCTATACCGCTGAAGGACTGCTGCAGTATAGGGCAGCGGTCAGCAGTGGTGCACGTCAACCCTATCTATTGTGGACCGATAGCGGTCCTTACAGAACAGCAGACTGTACCGCACTCAAGCCTATGTACCGTAGCACCCTATACCAAGTTACCAGTCCTTATAAGAACTTTTGTGGAACAAGCAGGTTGTGTGTTAGTGATTAGCAGACTGTACGTCAGTCCCTATACCGCTGAAGGACTGCTGCAGTATAGGTGAGCGGTCAGCAGTGGTGCACGTCAACCCTATCTATTGTGGACCGATAGCGGTCCTTACAGAACAGCAGACTGTACCGCACTCAAGCCTATGTACCGTAGCACCCTATACCAAGTTACCAGTCCTTATAAGAACTTTTGTGGACCAAGCAGGTTGTGTATTAGTGTTTAGCAGACTGTACGTCAGTCCCTATACCGCTGAAGGACTGCTGCAGTATAGGGCAGCGGTCAGCAGTGGTGCACGTCAACCCTATCTATTGTGGACCGATAGCGGTCCTTACAGAACAGCAGACTGTACCGCACTCAAGCCTATGTACCGTAGCACCCTATACCAAGTTACCAGTCCTTATAAGAACTTTTGTGGAACAAGCAGGTTGTGTGTTAGTGATTAGCAGACTGTACGTCAGTCCCTATACCGCTGAAGGACTGCTGCAGTATAGGTGAGCGGTCAGCAGTGGTGCACGTCAACCCTATCTATTGTGGACCGATAGCGGTCCTTACAGAACAGCAGACTGTACCGCACTCAAGCCTATGTACCGTAGCACCCTATACCAAGTTACCAGTCCTTATAAGAACTTTTGTGGACCAAGCAGGTTGTGTATTAGTGTTTAGCAGACTGTACGTCAGTCCCTATACCGCTGAAGGACTGCTGCAGTATAGGGCAGCGGTCAGCAGTGGTGCACGTCAACCCTATCTATTGTGGACCGATAGCGGTCCTTACAGAACAGCAGACTGTACCGCACTCAAGCCTATGTACCGTAGCACCCTATACCAAGTTACCAGTCCTTATAAGAACTTTTGTGGACCAAGCAGGTTGTGTATTAGTGTTTAGCAGACTGTACGTCAGTCCCTATACCGCTGAAGGACTGCTGCAGTATAGGGCAGCGGTCAGCAGTGGTGCACGTCAACCCTATCTATTGTGGACCGATAGCGGTCCTTACAGAACAGCAGACTGTACCGCACTCAAGCCTATGTACCGTAGCACCCTATACCAAGTTACCAGTCCTTATAAGAACTTTTGTGGAACAAGCAGGTTGTGTGTTAGTGATTAGCAGACTGTACGTCAGTCCCTATACCAATGAAGGACTGCTGCAGTATAGGGCAGCGGTCAGCAGTAGTGCACGGCAACCCTATGTATTGTGGACCGATAGCGGTCCTTACAGAACAGCAGACTGTAACGCACTCAGGCCTATGTACCGTAGCACCCTATACCAAGTTACCAGTCCTTATAAGAACTTTTGTGGACCAAGCAGGTTGTGTGTTAGTGATTAGCAGACTGTACGTCAGTCCCTATACCGCTGAAGGACTGCTGCAGTATAGGGCAGCGGTCAGCAGTGGTGCACGTCAACCCTATCTATTGTGGACCGATAGCGGTCCTTACAGAACAGCAGACTGTACCGCACTCAAGCCTATGTACCGTAGCACCCTATACCAAGTTACCAGTCCTTATAAGAACTTTTGTGGAACAAGCAGGTTGTGTGTTAGTGATTAGCAGACTGTACGTCAGTCCCTATACCGCTGAAGGACTGCTGCAGTATAGGGCAGCGGTCAGCAGTGGTGCACGTCAACCCTATCTATTGTGGACCGATAGCGGTCCTTACAGAACAGCAGACTGTACCGCACTCAAGCCTATGTACCGTAGCACCCTATACCAAGTTACCAGTCCTTATAAAAACTTTTGTGGACCAAGCAGGTTGTGTGTTAGTGTTTAGCAGACTGTGCGTCAGTCCCTATACCGCTGAAGGACTGCTGCAGTATAGGGCAGCGGTCAGCAGTAGTGCACGGCAACCCTATGTATTGTGGACCGATAGCGGTCCTTACAGAACAGCAGACTGTAACGCACTCAGGCCTATGTACCGTAGCACCCTATACCAAGTTACCAGTCCTTATAAGAACTTTTGTGGACCAAGCAGGTTGTGTGTTAGTGATTAGCAGACTGTACGTCAGTCCCTATACCAATGAAGGACTGCTGCAGTATAGGGCAGCGGTCAGCAGTAGTGCACGGCAACCCTATGTATTGTGGACCGATAGCGGTCCTTACAGAACAGCAGACTGTAACGCACTCAGGCCTATGTACCGTAGCACCCTATACCAAGTTACCAGTCCTTATAAAAACTTTTGTGGACCAAGCAGGTTGTGTGTTAGTGTTTAGCAGACTGTGCGTCAGTCCCTATACCGCTGAAGGACTGCTGCAGTATAGGGCAGCGGTCAGCAGTAGTGCACGGCAACCCTATGTATTGTGGACCGATAGCGGTCCTTACAGAACAGCAGACTGTAACGCACTCAGGCCTATGTACCGTAGCACCCTATACCAAGTTACCAGTCCTTATAAGAACTTTTGTGGACCAAGCAGGTTGTGTGTTAGTGATTAGCAGACTGTACGTCAGTCCCTATACCAATGAAGGACTGCTGCAGTATAGGGCAGCGGTCAGCAGTAGTGCACGGCAACCCTATGTATTGTGGACCGATAGCGGTCCTTACAGAACAGCAGACTGTACTGCACTCAGGCCTATGTACCGTAGCACCCTATACCAAGTTACCAGTCCTTATAAGAACTTTTGTGGACCAAGCAGGTTGTGTATTAGTGTTTAGCAGACTGTACGTCAGTCCCTATACCGCTGAAGGACTGCTGCAGTATAGGGCAGCGGTCAGCAGTGGTGCACGTCAACCCTATCTATTGTGGACCGATAGCGGTCCTTACAGAACAGCAGACTGTACCGCACTCAAGCCTATGTACCGTAGCACCCTATACCAAGTTACCAGTCCTTATAAGAACTTTTGTGGAACAAGCAGGTTGTGTGTTAGTGATTAGCAGACTGTACGTCAGTCCCTATACCAATGAAGGACTGCTGCAGTATAGGGCAGCGGTCAGCAGTAGTGCACGGCAACCCTATGTATTGTGGACCGATAGCGGTCCTTACAGAACAGCAGACTGTAACGCACTCAGGCCTATGTACCGTAGCACCCTATACCAAGTTACCAGTCCTTATAAGAACTTTTGTGGACCAAGCAGGTTGTGTGTTAGTGATTAGCAGACTGTACGTCAGTCCCTATACCAATGAAGGACTGCTGCAGTATAGGGCAGCGGTCAGCAGTAGTGCACGGCAACCCTATGTATTGTGGACCGATAGCGGTCCTTACAGAACAGCAGACTGTAACGCACTCAGGCCTATGTACCGTAGCACCCTATACCAAGTTACCAGTCCTTATAAGAACTTTTGTGGACCAAGCAGGTTGTGTGTTAGTGATTAGCAGACTGTACGTCAGTCCCTATACCAATGAAGGACTGCTGCAGTATAGGGCAGCGGTCAGCAGTAGTGCACGGCAACCCTATGTATTGTGGACCGATAGCGGTCCTTACAGAACAGCAGACTGTACTGCACTCAGGCCTATGTACCGTAGCACCCTATACCAAGTTACCAGTCCTTATAAAAACTTTTGTGGACCAAGCAGGTTGTGTGTTAGTGTTTAGCAGACTGTGCGTCAGTCCCTATACCGCTGAAGGACTGCTGCAGTATAGGGCAGCGGTCAGCAGTAGTGCACGGCAACCCTATGTATTGTGGACCGATAGCGGTCCTTACAGAACAGCAGACTGTAACGCACTCAGGCCTATGTACCGTAGCACCCTATACCAAGTTACCAGTCCTTATAAGAACTTTTGTGGACCAAGCAGGTTGTGTGTTAGTGATTAGCAGACTGTACGTCAGTCCCTATACCAATGAAGGACTGCTGCAGTATAGGGCAGCGGTCAGCAGTAGTGCACGGCAACCCTATGTATTGTGGACCGATAGCGGTCCTTACAGAACAGCAGACTGTAACGCACTCAGGCCTATGTACCGTAGCACCCTATACCAAGTTACCAGTCCTTATAAAAACTTTTGTGGACCAAGCAGGTTGTGTGTTAGTGTTTAGCAGACTGTGCGTCAGTCCCTATACCGCTGAAGGACTGCTGCAGTATAGGGCAGCGGTCAGCAGTAGTGCACGGCAACCCTATGTATTGTGGACCGATAGCGGTCCTTACAGAACAGCAGACTGTAACGCACTCAGGCCTATGTACCGTAGCACCCTATACCAAGTTACCAGTCCTTATAAGAACTTTTGTGGACCAAGCAGGTTGTGTGTTAGTGATTAGCAGACTGTACGTCAGTCCCTATACCAATGAAGGACTGCTGCAGTATAGGGCAGCGGTCAGCAGTAGTGCACGGCAACCCTATGTATTGTGGACCGATAGCGGTCCTTACAGAACAGCAGACTGTAACGCACTCAGGCCTATGTACCGTAGCACCCTATACCAAGTTACCAGTCCTTATAAGAACTTTTGTGGACCAAGCAGGTTGTGTGTTAGTGATTAGCAGACTGTACGTCAGTCCCTATACCAATGAAGGACTGCTGCAGTATAGGGCAGCGGTCAGCAGTAGTGCACGGCAACCCTATGTATTGTGGACCGATAGCGGTCCTTACAGAACAGCAGACTGTAACGCACTCAGGCCTATGTACCGTAGCACCCTATACCAAGTTACCAGTCCTTATAAGAACTTTTGTGGACCAAGCAGGTTGTGTGTTAGTGATTAGCAGACTGTACGTCAGTCCCTATACCAATGAAGGACTGCTGCAGTATAGGGCAGCGGTCAGCAGTAGTGCACGGCAACCCTATGTATTGTGGACCGATAGCGGTCCTTACAGAACAGCAGACTGTACTGCACTCAGGCCTATGTACCGTAGCACCCTATACCAAGTTACCAGTCCTTATAAAAACTTTTGTGGACCAAGCAGGTTGTGTGTTAGTGTTTAGCAGACTGTGCGTCAGTCCCTATACCGCTGAAGGACTGCTGCAGTATAGGGCAGCGGTCAGCAGTAGTGCACGGCAACCCTATGTATTGTGGACCGATAGCGGTCCTTACAGAACAGCAGACTGTAACGCACTCAGGCCTATGTACCGTAGCACCCTATACCAAGTTACCAGTCCTTATAAGAACTTTTGTGGACCAAGCAGGTTGTGTGTTAGTGATTAGCAGACTGTACGTCAGTCCCTATACCAATGAAGGACTGCTGCAGTATAGGGCAGCGGTCAGCAGTAGTGCACGGCAACCCTATGTATTGTGGACCGATAGCGGTCCTTACAGAACAGCAGACTGTACTGCACTCAGGCCTATGTACCGTAGCACCCTATACCAAGTTACCAGTCCTTATAAGAACTTTTGTGGACCAAGCAGGTTGTGTGTTAGTGATTAGCAGACTGTACGTCAGTCCCTATACCAATGAAGGACTGCTGCAGTATAGGGCAGCGGTCAGCAGTAGTGCACGGCAACCCTATGTATTGTGGACCGATAGCGGTCCTTACAGAACAGCAGACTGTACTGCACTCAGGCCTATGTACCGTAGCACCCTATACCAAGTTACCAGTCCTTATAAGAACTTTTGTGGACCAAGCAGGTTGTGTATTAGTGTTTAGCAGACTGTGCGTCAGTCCCTATACCGCTGAAGGACTGCTGCAGTATAGGGCAGCGGTCAGCAGTAGTGCACGGCAACCCTATGTATTGTGGACCGATAGCGGTCCTTACAGAACAGCAGACTGTACCGCACCCAAGCCTATGTACCGTAGCACCCTAGACAGACCAAGTTACCAGTCCTGATAAAGAGCTTTGTGGAACAAGTGAGTTGTGAATGATTAGCAGACTGCAGCAGAAGGGCAGCAGTCAAGTATAATATTCTTTCTATATTTGGAAGAAAGAATATTATACGTGTACAAGCCTATTACCGTACCACTGATACCAGTCCTGAAAAGAACCTTTGTGGAACTAATAGTAACAGCAAGTCTTTAAAATTATCCTCACTGCCTGACACACTGCTTCCTGCCTGTCCCTATACAAATTGGCAAAAAAGAGTAGGCTGGAACGATTAGCTGGAACAGCTCTTTTGTGGACCTGATAGTAACAGCTAATGATGATGATGATGATGATGATGAAGAAAGACTAATCTGGCTGAGCTGTCCCTAAAATAGCAGCATACAGCGCTCTGTCCCTTTATCTAAACTGACAAAAGAAACTCAGGCTGCTGACCTAACACCTATACCAGTCCTGAAAAGAACTTTTGTGTACCAAATAGCTAGCGTTTTCTCTGTCCCTACTCCACACAGGATCCTTTCCCTACAGTGACAGAAGAAAGAATGTAAAATGGCCACCGGATCGGGTGTATTTATAGGTTAGGGGGAATGTCCAAGTGTCCATGAGCTGTCATGTCTCAATTGGTTGTCCTGTAACACATGATAAACGTGTCACGAAAGGTTAAAGTTCTTGTATACATTAAACACGTAAGTCCGCCGGGGCGAACGACGGAAAAAGGCGTTCGAACCCGCGGACGGCGAAAGTCGGAAATTCGCCGCGAAACGACCGCCGGGCGAACCGTTCGGCCATCACTATTTACAACCACTTTAATTTAGAAATGTGCACTTTGTTTACAGCAGATGTTATTTTCTTTAGGGTAGTTCCATCTGGAATCCTTTGTTTAAAAAGTTATGGGAAGTATGAAAAAGTAGTAAGAACATGAAGAAGGAGGAGTAAGACTCCAAAATAAATAGTCATTAGAGCCAGGAAGCACCATAAGGTCTCACCAATCTAGAACCCAAGCATGGGACTCAACCCTGCCTTGACTCTATTTATTCTGAAAATACAACTTTTGGGTGGAGTGGCCCTTTAACACTATGGAGTTAATATGCAACAGAGTTAACTTTCTGTAGCTATGCTGCTTACTGTTTAAAACAAATTCAGTTTCACGCATTTTAGTAAGGTTTTGAATTTGAAAATAAATGTGCGTTTAATCGGGATGATCAATAACTGTTGAAATAAAACCACACAATTTCATCTGATTGCAAGCCTTCATACTCTTGGCAGCTGCAGAATTTTGTGGGATTTCAGCAAGGTTATTCAATGAAGTCCACAAGATAATTTTCAGAATCATTCTTCTATCAACGGGAGCCTGATCAGAAGGAACTTAGCGAAGCTTTTGTTCCAAGCATCTGCGCTGTGTTTGAATTGAAGACAGATTCTATCTACAAAGGCTTGCTAAGGCACTTTTTTAAAAAGATTTAACATGAGAATTAGCACATGAGAGGGCATATTTCTACCTGAATAGGGATAAAAACCAGCATAACGGTATTCACATTAATCACTCTGTAAAGACATGCTTCAAATAGCAGATTTAAATATGTGGTGGGAAATGAAAGCACTTTACAAATGTTACTGATTTAAATCTCAATAACATATCTTAAATATTATTTTACTTTGCATGAACAGTGTCACATCTATTCGGTTCTAGCATTTAAACTGATACATATGTAACTGTTGGACTGTAATTACCATTCCACTGTATAATATTATGACACAACTCTCATTAGCTTGACAGGAACCTTGTACTGCCACTTATTCAGAGCAGTGTGAGGCTTATCAGATAGGTAAGATGCGTTTTATGGTCTTGGGGGTAGGGAGTGCTGGCAGGCCCTTAACATATGTGGGTAAATTGATTAGGGCACTTCATATGTAAAGGCATTTTTATTTTTTGAGCTCTAGTGTGAATTGTTTGCATTTAGCACAACCAGATATTAATTGATTCATTCAGTCATGTCAAAATGTTTTTAATACCTGATTGTTTAATCCTGTATTGGTTCAGGTTGCAGGAACCATAGGCTTAGCGGGTCAGTGTAGACCAGTCTTTCCCAACCTATATACTGTACGCTAGGGAACTTTATTAAATAATATTCACCTCTCAGGGAACCCCTTATAAAAAATTATTATATGTACAGTTCATAGTACATCAACATGATAAGGAATATATAAAAATAAATTGGAAAATGTGGCATACCTAGAATATCTGACACCCAGAGCACTTAAAGGGACACTAAAGGTTTGTTTTTGTTTTTTTTTAAATACAAACATATCATACTTACCTCCTCTGTGCAGCTCGTTTTGCACAGGGTGGTCCCAAACCTGCTCTTTTGGGGTCCCTCTGCGGCTCTCGCGGCTCCTCCCTGCATCAGATAACCCCCATGGGAGAAGCGCTGTCCTGGGGGTTACCTTGCAGGTGCGCTCCCGAGTTCAGCATTTGGGGTCCATAGACACCGGATGCGGGACTCGACTTGATTGACAGCAACAGGAGCCAATGTATACACTGCTATCAATTTATCCAATCAAGAGCCAAGAACCCCGGGCAGAGAGAGAGCGCATCCCAGTGGGAAAAGTTGGAGGGCTCAGATAAGTAAAATGGGGGGCCGGTCACTGACAGGTGTGTAGGATGCATAGGATGCATTAAGGTGAAAAAACAGAAACCTTTAGTGTCCCTTTAATTTTACAACAAATTTTGATTTAGAAGACAAATATGTTTTAAGTAATATTTATAAAATAAAGCAAGTACAAATTGTAGCCTCTGATCCACAGTTCTGCTTTTTCTGGCAGCAGGGTCGTGGGCTACTATCACTGTTATTGCCCTACACTTCCTCTCTTCCTCTTAAGCTGCTAAGGACTATATGTAACCATATAAAGAGTTGAAGGAAAGCCAAGCCTGACACCCAGGATTACTGGGGGAAACTGAACTGCTGTGGATTGTGGGAAGGACAGAGCTTGCTGGGTTCAACTATGACTTGTGAGTGATGTAGTCCCCAGATAGCCTGAGCCTATATTACAGATTGGCAATGGAACTACACATACCAGCATGGTCAGGGCTCTGTGGGGAAGAAAAGAATGGTTGGTTCCCAGGCTCCAGGCAGATGTGGCGGGGGCATTCTGGGAGACAGACCATGCTGCAAGTATGTAAGCGGTGGTATTGTAAATTAAGTAACTTTGATTGCCAGATAAGCAGCAGTGGAAAATTATATTTACAAAAGTGGAGTAAACAGTTTTCTTGTTAGCATATAAGGCACAGATTCACAGTCTGTTAACCAAAGGTACAGAATGCAGCTCAGTAAACTGGCACTGTAGTTGTTATTCCTCTCTTCAGGCACATCAGTGGTATACAAGGCATATTTTTATTACTTACCATAGGCTGGTGTCCATAAGCAGGTTCCACAGATGCAGCAGAGATGATTTAATAGGAAAATACACTATCTTTGTCTTAGATGATTTTATATCACAAGCACAGCAGCAGTGCTGATAGGCAGGACTCCTGAGGATCCATGTTCTGTCCCTACAGGCTGGAACCCTTTCCCTGAGTAAGGCCTAGCTTTCCCTCACAGGCAGTATACATTTCCCTCACTCATTCCACACACGTCTCTCAAAATGGTGGCTGGGCCTTCTTTTATATGGAAGCTAACAGAAAATGGTGTACAAAATCTTAAGAGAACTTGGTACCAATCAGAACATGAGGCTTCTCCAAGATGGCTGCTGGAGACAAGTTAGAGAACAGTTACAGCCTCAACAGGATTTCGCAAAGCAGCAAGAAAGCAAACATTCTGAATATAATGTGACATTTCTGCATGAGAAAGTAAGTATGATACAATTGTAGTCCCACTTCTCCTCTCACCCAGCAAGACTGTTCTGTCACAGTTAACTGTATGTGAGGAGGCTACCTACAAGTTGTTAGAACATTTTGCCATTGCATCAGGGATGCAGAGAAACAGAGTAGTGGATATCTCCCGATACATGAGAATGCCACTATTGCTGACTAGTGCTGCCATGTGATCATTGGGGAAACATCACTGTTGCTGACAAGTGTTGATGCATGATCTTTGCAGAGAATGCTGTTGCCGCTGACTTCACTGAGCACCTCCCGCTGCTTCTAAAAGTGAACCAGTGGGGACCACTTTTATTAGAAAGACTGGTGCCTGAGGGAAAAAATTATACTGGGTTTATGGTATCTAGCTACAGCCATAACCCCATTATTTAACGTAAAATCATGACGTATTTTTCCAGTTATGCAGTTGGCAAGTAAAGGCAATTACATTTTTGTAAAAAAAAAAAAAATAAGCCATTTTGTTTTACAGTGTTATAAAAATCATATTTCCACTTCAACCAAGAGTAGACTGGCTGACCAGGATTTGGTAGCAGAAGTTGGGTCTAGGCAGTGGCCTAGTCTGCAGAGATGATACAGAGAGTCTCACGGAGTCACAAAATTCCTGATGGCACTGAAAAGAAAAGCATGCCTGCTCATTTATAAAACGTGAGAGCCCCCAGAAGGGCCAAGTGCAGTATCTAAGAAGTTGGTAATGGGCTATATACACAATCAGAAAGAAAAATACAGTTTTCAAAGTGATCGTACGTAATCTGAACGTTAGTACACAACTTTAGAGAGCTGATCACGACAGTTCATTCAATATTATCAGATGGGACAAGCATGAAAATATTTCTCATACGATACCAAATCGGATGATTTTCATTTAATCAGTACACTTGTTGTTTAAAAATACAATACAAAGACACTACAACACATTACATCACTTCTACATTTTTATTCTGTTGTACAACAATTTTTCGCCACTTTAGTAAACGCTTCGCTTTCAATATGGAGTCTAGCATGCAAAAAAAAGGATGATCATTTGTCCAATAATGTCATTGCGTGTATCAGGTATTAGTCTTCTCCCGAACACCAAATAAGGGGTGGTGAGTTTTTCTGCTAATGACTCCCAAGTTACAGCCCTTGTAGTCACTCAAGCAGGCACTACCAGAGACCACCGAGTACAGATATCCAGGGATGAGGATTTTGCAGCACTGGGGTGCTGGGCTCACTCACTATAAAAAGTCTGTTATAGCACTGGGATACTGGGCTTAAAAGGGACGTCTGAAGAGTACAGGAGACTCAATAATATAATGAGACTGCAGGCACTAGTGCTCTGGAAATTACACAGGTGCAACTAATGGCTGGAAAATATGGGGAATCACAGAGGTGAAGGAAGATTGGATACTTGTTGGTGTGCATAAAGTCCAGGTATGCTGGTTTCAGGCTGAAGTGCACAGAGAACCACCGGAGTCCGGAATATTGGGAACTCACAGGGGTCACAGAAAATCACTGGAGACATCCTCAGGAAGGCACTGGGGGACACAGGCTTGGCGGCTAGTGTGACCTAAACATACATTTCTAGAATGCCAAACAATATGTGCGCAGGCTCTTTAAGACAGAGCTTGACCAGGGATTGGCTGCACACCAATGGCCTCATACAGGGGGTTGTGGAACAGATGAATGTGACAATAACAAAAGTGCAGAACATTGGAAGTAGAAAATGACTGCAGGAAGTAGTAAACCTGGTCATAGACAGATCTAAATTATGGGCATTTCAGCAGGGCACAGACAAGTATCGATTATTGTGTGGCCAACACCCCTGCATGAAAGAACTCGTTTGATCAACTACTGTTGAAAGAAAATATTGGAAAACTTTTTTTGAGCAGTGGCTGTAGTCAATTTGTCTACTGCCAATTTTAGGCTCCATTCACACCTGGGCATAGCAAATTACCGGCATTTTTTTTTAAGCGTTATTGCAGCTTTTTACAAGCAATTTAGAAGCGTATTACAAGCGTTTTACAGCTTCTGACATTTTTGTTTAGCCAATAAAAAGCACTAGGGGAGGAGAGGGAGAGGAAATTAGGGATGGAGAGCTGCTGTTTCAGTTAAAACAAGTGACAAAATGCTTGCAAAACACTCAAGTCAGGCATTTCTATTGAAGTCTATGGGGCCAAAAACGCTTGTAGTCTGTCAAAAATAAGCTCATGTACTTTTTTGAGCGACAGGCATTTTGGATTAAGAGACAGAACACTCAGGTGTGAACATGGGCCATTGAAATTAATGGGATTTGGCTTGTGGAACGATTTAGAGAGCTTCAAGGAGAAAATCAGATGTGAACGGGGCAGGTAGCACATTCAAAAAAAGACTGCAATGAATGTATTGACCAGGGGGTGATTGTTTTCTACCAAAACAGAAGTGGAGTTATGCTTCAAACTACACCTATTGTTTTATGTCTAAGGAGCTCACACAAAAAAAGGAGGAAAAGTACAATAATCATATCATGCAGATCAGTGGTGGCTGGTGCTAAACTTTTTTTTGGGGGGGGGGGGGGCGGCAAACAACCCCTCCCCCCGGTCTGCACTCAACCAGGTCCCAGGTTGCAGCGCCGCAGCTCCCTCGGCTTCTCCACCTGGCCAACCTAATCCACCTTCTGTCCTGAATGGCTGGGAGGAGAAGACATTTTGGGCAACACAGTGGTGTAGTGGTCAGCACTCTCACCTAGCCATGAGAAGGGTCACTGGTTCAAATCCCCACCATGACACTACCTGCCTGGAGTTTTCATGTTCTCCCTGTGCCTGTGTGGGTTTCCTCTGGGTACTCCAGTTTCCTCCCACACTCCAAACACATGCTGGCAGGTTAATTGGCTTCTGTCCAAAATTGGCCTGAGTATATTAATATGAGTCAGGGACCAATGTGGGTGCACTGCATAAATTAACAGCAATATATGGGTACCTTATATAAATAATCTATAATGGAGGAGCATCTTTATGAGATGCAATGTGCAGGGATAGGGACAATTGTGGACACTCACTCAGGATGGACTGGTGTCTTTATTCAACCTTAATAACTATGTAACTATGTAATATTGATTCGCTAGTGCCACAAGTGGGTGGGATTGGGGCACAGTGCTCTGCGCCCCAAGCACAACCCTTTTCAATCCAATTAGAGCCTCAGGCTCTAATCATGTGGCTTGAAAAAAAAAACCTATGAGTCCGGCGCCCCACGTGCATCCCTGCGTGCAAACTAGGGGGGCGGCTCCCCTGCACCCCTTATGGACCAGCCGCTCCTGATGCAGATTATAATGAAGTTTAAACATCCAACAGTAATTCACTCTGTTCTGGTTTAGTAAATTGTATCCTACAAAGTTACCCAGTAACATTATGCAGTGCTCAGATTAGCACTCAGGGTGTTAAAGTCATCAGATGCTATTTCATATACAGTCAAGATGTATTTAGCTATAGGTCTCTGTTTACAAAACATGAAGTTGGACGTAATGCTACAGGCTAAACTGGACCTATGAATTCTGTCACTAGCTGCATATCAAATTAGCATACAGGTCTCAGGAAGTTCAGCAAATGTCCAGGGCTGGCAGAACACAGAAAGGTGAGATGTGATTCTGTCCAACAGGCTTACTGAAGCACATTGTGCTGTTCCAGAAATATGAATGAGGAGTAATCTCATTTTGTCCTCAGGGGCTGGGCATGCTGGTGTTGATGAATCGTGTGTCTCATTGCTAATGCAAGAAGCAATGTGTCATCACGTTGCATCTCCCCTGGAGCTAGTGTGTCATCATCCTTAGCCTGATGTATTATGGGAAATGGCAGAAGTGAACCCTTTTATTTCACCTAGAATTATACAGTATGTGCACGCCAAGTGCAAATAAAAGCATTTAATAGATCTGAATTCATTAATATACTGAATGTCATCATTACATGCATTTTCCACATACAATTATTAGAATAAAATTCAAAATAAATCTGAAAAACAAGATTGTAAATACTTAGCTCTCTTGCTGTTCATACTGTTGAATGCTGCTCAGTTATTGTTACTGGTCGTGTTGCAAATAAAAATAATAATTCGTTGGTAAGGTTGAATAAAGACACCAGTCCAACCTGAGTGAGTGTCTATAATTGTCCCTATTCCTGTACATCACACACTCTCATCAGTCCCTGCCCTCAAGGAGCCCACAATCCAAGGTCCCCATTCATTTACTAGGGCCAATTTTGAACAGAAGCCAATTAAACTACATACATGTTTTTAGAGTGTGAGAGGAAACCAGAGTACCTGGAGGAACGAGAACATGCAAACTCCAGGCAGGTAGTGTCATGGTTGGGATTTAAACCAGTAGGGGTGCAATGGATCGTAACTGATCCGTGATCCGAACGGATCACCACGCTCGGATCGGCACATGCCGCGATCCGCGGTCTCGGCCTTAGGAAAGGCCGCGGCTTGGGTCTAGCTCCGAAGTGGCGGCCATCTTTCTAAACCCAGGCTGTTTACACTGATCGCTCTGATGGAGCGATCACTTGTAAACAAACCGGCGTCATGTAATGTTCCTCTCTCCCCTCTCTGTACTAACCTGTACAGTGGAGGGGAGAGATCCTGAGATGGAAGCAGCCATCCCTCCATACCCTGCAGTACCCAGCAATACCCTGCCAATACTCTGCAGTACCCAGCAATACCCTGCCAATACTCTGCAGTACCCAGCAATACCCTGCAGTACCCAGCAATACTCTAGCAATACCCTGCAGTACCCCAATACTCTAGCAATACTCTGCAGTACCCCAATACTCTAGCAATACTCTGCAGTACCCCAATACTCTAGCAGTACTCTAGCAATACCCCGCGATGCCCTGCCAATACCCCGCGATGCCCAGCCAATACCCCGCCGTGCCCTGCCAATACTCAGCCATGCCCAGCCGTACCCAGCTATGCTCAGCCGTACCCAGCCATACTCAGCCAATATTACAGTGGGGGAGATTGTGGATATTACAGTGGGGACTATATGGTGGAAACATTTTCACAGGTTTTTGCAAATTAAATTATTATTTGCTGATCCGAAAAATGATACGATCCGTGACTCTGATCCGAGGAACGATCCGATACATGAGTTTTTTGATCCATTGCACCCCTACAAACCAGTGACCCTTTTTTACTGCTAGGTGAGAGTGCTAACCACTACACCACTGTGCCGCCATAATTAGAAAAGTAATATTAGTGCTGAAAAAAAGTAATTTGCTGGGTTACCAATAATTTATTGAATATGAATTGTTCACGGTCTGTGTAGCTAGAGGTGTACTCTCCCCACCTGCACTATTGCATTCTGACAGGGGGACTCCCCCCTCTCAGAATACAATGATCAGTGCTGCAGCCATTGGCTGCATGTGCTGATTGAATGCTGGTTTTCCAGCAGCACTATTCGACAGAACATGATCGTTGTGAAGCCAGGTGCTTGGCTAGAGACAGAAAGCAACCTTACCTCGTACTGTATAACAACATCCTCAGTGTTTGATACAGAGATATCTGCAATAGCTGGGGTATGAGAATGCCAGAGCAAAAACTTTCCCTTTTGCAAATGAGACAAACATTTATCCATTCAACAGGATTACTGTTCTTATTTAGGAGAAATTTGTTCCTAGGAAGTGTTTATTAACCCTTGTGTGGGGAAGTCTGGTACACACTGACAGTTTTGTTTGCCTCAACCAAGTGGGGATGAACGAAATAAAAAAAGGGAGCTTGCGAGGAGCCACTGTACTCCCACTGAGCTATTGTGTTCAGACAACATTGTGCCCCCTCTAGAACACACCAGTTAGCCCAGGCACCCATCAGCTGTCAGCACTGATTGGATGCTAATTGGCTGCTGTTTTTCCAGCATACCCTTCGTCAGAAACCAGAAATTCAACCGGCTTCTGTCGGACAGGCTGCTGTACACACGGGCCAAATATTATTTGGTCAATGTGTGTCAGGCTTTACCTTCTTCTATAATAAAATCAGTTTGTGTTGCAATTAAAACAATGTCAAACACTGACTTATTTAGCAGAATTATTGTTTATATTTAGGTGAAGCTTCTCCTTAGAAAGTTTTTAGAAAGCTATTACCCCTTTTGTAGACTGTCAGTGTTATTTTCCCCCATTGTATGGACATTAACCACTTACCCACTTCCTGAACCCCACAGTACATTTACTGCGGATAGCACAGGCAAGCTGGATCACGTACGTACATGTACATACATGTACGTGATCCAACCTGTTCCAGGTTAGGGCGTGCGGAATGCTGCTCCTATGATTGCTGTGTCCACTGATTTAACAGGTTTCCAGATCCTGGTATCAGGCCGCTTTCGGCCACAATGATTTCAATGTCAACCAAAGCTGTTATGAATGAATTTCATTCATAATAGCTGTGTTTGCTATAGAGTGATGCTGTGATTGACCCACAGATATCTCATGGTACCTGAGCCAATCACAGTAGCCTGTATCATGTGATTAGGTGTAGCCAATCATAGATCACTAGTAATCACAGCTGTTATGAATGTAACCCGTTCATGACAATTCAAAACATTGATATTACAATAGTAACAGTTTGGTCCAGTCAACCCAATGACACCCAAAGGGAATAGGCACCTCATCTCCTGAAGATTATGAACATACAAGAAAGGGGGGGGGGGAGAGAGGGGGGGATTTTTAAGCGGTGCTGATTATACCAAAAATATAACAGGGTATAGGTAAAAATTCATAAAAGTTTATTAATATACATTAAAACAGCATAAATAATATGTACGAATACACAAAGGCAATATACACGCAGTTACTCAGCAAGAGGAATCCCAGAGGTGAAAATTGACAGGCTGACGGCACTTGTTCCCAACATGTTTCGCAATTAGCTTCATCAGGGGAAGTGCGCAACTAGCAATGAATTTAATAAAAAATTAGTATACACGAAAGACAAGTAGGATATTTTTTGAATACACAGACCATTATAGAATAGTATCAGTAATAGTAATGGCAAAAATCATATTAAAATGAAAGCCAATAATAAATAGGAACCCAAGTGTGTGAAATCTAACAGAATGGCGCTTACCGCTTATTGCCAGAACATCCGCATATCAGAAATCGACAATAAGATGGAAAAGGAGTGCATCACCATGGCCACATCAAAGGCTGCCCAGCAACACGGAGGACATAGACGGGGGTAAGCCGAAGCTAAAAAAATAGATAAATACAACATAGAAGGATAATAGATATGACACAGAAGAGGGAAATACCTAATAGAGAAATCAGCAGCCTTTTCAATTAAGTAATAAAATATAATGGTACGACAACCTCATATACTGAGGAAGAAGGGCGATAGCCTCAACCAATATAAAAAACTTGAAAAGAAAATATAAACGAGGACAGGAAAATATTAAGTAATGAAAGATAAAATAGGCTAAACCTAGCATAGTAAAGGGGAATGAAATAAAACCAGGAAGAAAAGGAAAAAGAAATACTGAGTGAGAATGAAAGTATACTTACTGAAGTGGAAATATTCAAAGGTTAACAAGCTTAGGTGTATCCACATCAAAAGCACTGTCTGCAAATTTTTTTAGCAGACAAGCTGAAAGATGTCCAGCCGGTTAAATGGATTTACAACAGGCTGCGCTGCCCATCACTAGGTTGCTTTCCTAAGGACAACCACAAATGAAAACTGTATAAGGGATAAACACTAAGAAGGACTGAATGTCCAAAGTTGTCAGATTGAATAAGAATGATAATTACCAGAGATCGGCGAACCGCCGCCCAAGCGTCCACTCAGAGTGTATGCATGCGTGCACTGCAGTTAAGACAGCCTGACTTATAACTCCCCCGTCCATCGAGCCGGCGTCTGACGTCACTGTGGGGAAGGTTCTGCACATGCCCGGAGCTAGGAGCGCTGATAGTGAGGCTACATTACCCAACATTCCGCTGTGTAGGAGAAGAAACTCCCACAGAGCGGCAACCAGCCAATGCTAGCAAAGGGAGATGGACATCACAGTCTCCGCCGATGCGGAAAGAGGAAAAAATGCAGGCGAACTGATCAGCCAACCAGAGCTGGTCCCCACACACAGGTGGGGGCACGCTAAGAAACCCACCCAACAAACGGGCATCCCTAACAATGAGTACATGAGGGGACACCCTGGGTGTCCGTATGTCCTCCAAAAAATTAGCAGGCAGATTCAATGGCTATATGCCAGGGTGATGCAGGGATCGATATAAATCCGAGAGGGCGCCAGCGTCAAACGGGACGCCATCATGTGGGCCCAGCTCATAGGCAGCAACAGAGATCCCAGTGTTTGAAGACAGCGAGCCGCGTCCATAGATTACACACCTTGGTGGCCCAAAAAAACACAAATTATACAAACTAAGAGAAGGTGAAACAGTAATAATCTATTTGCAAAAATTAAATACACAATTATTGTAATATGTACAGAAGAAAAATAAAAACAAAAAAAAAAGGAGGGAAAGGGGGGATATCCATCCATGCAAACCCAGAGATGAGATAAGAAGGGTTAATGCTTTAAGGAAATGTACCCACAGAGAGATTATAAAAACGATCTATAACTGATATTTTCATTAAAGCCAGGATATTGGGTGGCCTTTAAAGTAAAAATCCATTTAGCTTCGATCTGCAGGAGTAACTTATCAACAGAACCACCTCGCAAATTGAGGGGTATATGTTCCAAAGCTACGAAACGTATTAAATCGGGGTCAAAAGAGTGATAGGCTTTATGTGGTCTTTAATGCGAATTGAGAAGGGTCGTTTAGTCTTGCCCACGTAGAATCCTCCACACCGGCATTGCGCTAAATACACAACACCTGGTGTGGAGCAAGTCACGCGGGACGTAGGAAAAAACCAACTGCCATTAGGTAGTTTAACTTTACAAGAATTGCTGATATACGGGCACATCTCACAATGGCCACAGGAGTATGTACCTAGTTTAGGTGTGGTTGATATTGAACTATCCGTGAAGTGACTTTTAACTAGACGATCTTTAAGAGACTGCGATCTCTTAAATGTGATTTCTGGCAAGTCATGTATGCACTGATTAGCAATAGGATCAGCTTGTAATAATGGCCAGAATTGTCGCAAAATGTCTCTGAACCGCTTATGTTGATTGGAATATTTAGTGATAACACGTACCGTATCGGTTTTAGTCTTGGTTTTAGTGGAAAAGAGAAGAGCAGTTCTGTCCCTTTCTTTCACTCTGTTGTAAGCTCTTTTCAGAGACGCGTGGCTGTAGCCACGAATCCTGAGTCGTCTATACAGATCATTAGCTGCAAGTCTAAAGTCCCCATTGTTACTACAGTTACGCTTAATTCTCAAGTACTGACTGTACGGAATACTTTGTAATAGAGGTTCGGGATGAAAACTGGTGGCATGCAATATGGTGTTACCAGCCGTGGGTTTTCTGTAAAGGGCTGCATCAAGATTGCCATATGAATCAATTTTAATAGTTAAATCCAAGAATTCGATAAATTCTTGGCTATATTTCAATGTAAATTTTAAGTTAAAAGAATTAACAGAAATTAAATCAAAAAAACGTTTCAGCTCAGATTCAGAACCCGACCAGAAAAAGAAAACATCATCGATGTACCTATACCAGGCCGGAATGTTGTCCAAGAGTGGAGCGAGATCATCCCGTGAGAAAATATCCTTTTCCCACCCCCCCCCAGGTACAGGTTGGCATACGATGGGGCACATTTGGTCCCCATCGCAACCCCCTGCACCTGGAGGTAGTGGGACTGGTTAAACTGGAACACATTGTGTCTAAGGATATAATCCAATAGCTCAATGACAAATCCATTGTAAGCAAAGGAGGCTGAGCCCCTTTCTTCCAAGTAGGTATGATTTGTATGCCCTTATGATGTGGGATGGCGTTATATAAACACTCTACATCGATCAAGACTAACCAGCATTTTTGGGGTAGGGAAATACCTTCGAGTGTTTTTAAGAGGTCAATTGTGTCCTTGACATAAGAGAAAAGAGAAATTACATGTGGAGTCAAGTAGTTGTCAATAAGACAGCTAGCATTTTCAGTCAAACTTTCACACCTCAAGACAATAGGTCGACCAGGTGGATCCACTACCAATTTATGCACCTTGGGGAGAGCATAAAACTTTGGGAGTTTAGGGTCCTTAACGTTGAGGAATTCCCAAGTATTTTTATCGATAGTGCCAGATTTGTAGGCCTTAAAGATAATTTTACGATATTCCAAATCATAATGAGAGATTAGAGAGGTAGAGATGGGACGGTACCAGTCACGGTTTTTAAGAATATTGGAGCACATAGCAAGATATTGTGGAACATTCATGACTACAATATTTCCGCCCTTGTCGGCGGACTTGATAACAATATTCAAATTAGTTTGAAGTTGTTTGAGTGCCTTATGCTGATCATGGGTTAAATTATGAGATTTAATGGACGGAAAATGACTTTGTTCTATAGCTTTACTTACTTGTTGGGTAAATGCCCAAATATTAGGGTTGGTGTTAAGAAATGGGAAAAGTGTAGATCTGGGTTTAAAGGTCTGTGGGGGGGGGGAAGGACACGGACTTCACCATCAGACTCACAGGGCTAATTGGTCCCTGGTCCTCGGGGGTACCATGACCTTCCTCCCAGAGGTCCATTAGGTCAGATAAAGCGTGATGCTCAGCTATATTGTCATCCGTTGAAAAATTAGATGTCAAAGAACTAACTGGTGTGTTAGGTTTATGAAAAATGGTTTTGAACAGTAATCTACATGCAAATAGATGTACATCTTTGATAAGGGTGAACTTATCTATATTGGAGTCAGGGCAAAAAGTTAATCCTAATTTGAGAACATCTTTCTCATTTTCGGTGAGAGGATGTGACGATAAATTTATAATAGAAAGTTCCATACCTGTGATCAGTTCCTGATCAGTGGTTGAGCCATCAATTACGCGGGTGTCAGGGGAGGTTCCTTCCCTAAAAAAATCAGGGCCAGCCGGGAGCTCCGCTAGGTGAAATAATAATGTTTTTGTCAGTGTTATTAACTAATGGTGGGGGAGGTAATGGGGTGGTGGAGGAAGGGGTAAGGGTAGTAGAGAGGGTAGTGCTAGCAGGTGTAGGGAAATTACGAGGTGAGGGTAGTGCAGGATGATGGAACATCGTAATAGGACGGGCTAATGCCTGTTTAGAAAGAGAGTGAGTACGAGGAGGTAAAGGAGTGCTTAAATGATAATTTGGTGCTTCCGTAGCGGCGGTATCCGGATAGCCCTTTCTTCTCTTCGGAAGTCTGTCTCCTGAAAGGTCCCGGTAAATTGTGGATTGGCTTGAAGGAAGAGAAGTAGAAGATGCATTAGATCTAGTTTCATCATCGTTATTACCTCTAGCATTAGAAGGACGCAATGATCTGGAAAATTTATTTTTATTTTTACCACCAGGAGGCCATTTGTATGCCATACCATTAGAGTAGGAATTGTTATCACGTGTAAATTTGTTATCTTTAGAGCGAATAATTTCGAGAGTATAACTTTCAATGTGTTTAGACAATTCATGCTCTTTTCGTTTAAATTTGAAAGTGGTAATCAATTTTGCATGATCATCATACCATTGACCTATGGATTTGTCCAAAAGATCAATATCCTGTGCATATTGAATGGAAATCTTATTGACGATTTCCGATATGCGGGTGTTCTTGCAATAAGCGGTAAGCGCCATTCTGTTAGATTTCACACGCTTGAGTTCCTGTTTATTATTGGCTTTCATTTTAATATGATTTTTGCCATTACTATTATGCCGCGTACACACGGGCGGACTGTATGGCCTACTTAGTCCGTCGAAACACATTTCAGCCGACAGTCCGCTCGTGTGTGGGCTTCAGCGGACTTTTTCAGCGTGCAGTCTGGTGTACTAAGTATTTCGGATTTTTCGAAATTCTGTCCGTCATACTTTGGTTTCAGCGGACAATCCGCTCGTGAGTAGGCTAGTTCGACGGACTAAGAATGGCGCATGCTCAGAAAGGATTTACACGGCGGAATAGTGCATTGCTGTGTATTGGACTTCCTATTTCTAGTCCCGTCGTACGTGCTGTACACGTCATCGCGCAAGCTTTCGACGGACTGTTTGTGCATCCGTGTGTGGTCAAGTCCGTTCATTCGAAAGTATGACGGACTGTCCGTCGGATTGTATGACGGACTAAGTAGGCCATACAGTCTGCCCGTGTGTACGCGGCTTTACTGATACTATTCTATAATGGTCTGTGTAATTAAAAAATATCCTACTTGTCTTTCGTGTATACTCATTTTTTATTAAATTCATTGCTAGTTGCGCACTTCCCCTGATGAAGCAAATTGCGAAACATGTTGGGAACAAGTGCCGTCAGCCTGTCAATTTTCACCTCCGGGATTCCTCTTGCTGTGTAACTGCGTGTATATTGCCTTTGTGTATTCTTGCATATTATTTATGCTGTTTTAATATATATTAATAAACTTTTATGAATTTTTACCTATACCCTGTTATATTTTTGGTATAATCAGCACCGCTTAAAAATCCCCCCTCTCTTCCCCCCCCCCCCCCCCTTTCATGTATATTGATATTACAATGATCATCATTGCAACAGCAATCAAAGTGTAGCCCCAGAGCAGTACAGTATTAGTTTAGTGACACTGAACTACTCTGATGAAAGTATGGAAAAAAAATAAAATAAAAAAACATACCCTCAGCAGTCAGTATTCCTGATCACCACCACAACAGTCATATGATAATGCTGTACTGAACTGGTGGTGGTATGTAAAAAAAAGTGAACAAAAATGATTTTGTTTTTTCATTTTCCAAAAAAATGCAACTTCAAAAAACTCGCCATGCCTCTTACCTCAGACTGTATACTTTCCAAAAAGGTGTGTTGAGGGGCTGGTGGGATTTGTATTGTTCTGGCATTTTAAGGGTCTCAAGAAATGAGATAGGCCATCAGTACAATGAGGATTGATCAGTTTTCAAATATATATATACCATAGTTTGTAGATGCTATAACTTTCACACAAACCAATTAATATACACTTTTTGTGATTTTTTGGGGATTTTTTTTTTACCAAAGACATATAATACATTTCGGCCTATATTTATGAAGAAATACGATTTTTTCAATGTGTTTTATAACAGAAAGTAGAAAATATAATTTTGTATAGCAAAAAGTAAAAACCCAGTGGTGATCAAATGACACCAAAAAAAAAATATAAAAAAGCTCTATTTGTGTGGAAAAAAGTTCATTTTGCATGACAATGCAATTGCCAGTTAAAGGAACGCAGTGCTGAATAGCGAAAAACTACCTGATCATGATGGGGGTAAAACTTTCCAGAGCTCAGGTAGTTCATTTATATTGACTGTAGGTTGTTGTGAAGAGGAGTTTTATTGGTAAGGGTACTTGTAGCACCAGTTATATGTATGTAGCACCCTGGGGTTTAGGCAGGGTTGCTCCAAAACAAATTTACTTGCCAGGAGTAGTTATCCTGGTTGATTGCTAGAGATCTATTGATTTCTCCCTAAGTTTGGCCTTGCACTTTTCTCTTCTACCACTAGATCAAGGTTATGGGTATATGGGGTATCTCATGTGGTATTTCAGTCAATGGGCAGGGGTTTTCTTGAATCCCTTGGCCTGCTGGGAGAGCAAATATATTCGGATGGAGTCAAGAGATCTGTGTTCTGTGCCACCTGGACGGCTGTCTGGGTGGACGTGTGTTGTATTGCCCAGGCTGCTAGGCCGGAGATGGGGCCTATCCTGGGCACATCTGGCTGCTAGGCTGTCGGAGGGCCTATCCAGAAGCAAGAGAACAGCGCAAGGTTAGTACTGTGGCTTGCAGTCCAACCAAGAGTGACAGTTCTGTTGGCCCAGAGAACCTGTCGTGGTCAGAGGTAGAGGGGAAGCTGTCACCAGTAAGGGACTATCTGCCTTATTACCAGGGACAACAGTGAGTAATTGAAGAATGGAGAAACTTCAGTGGGAATCAACTCAGGGACCCAGTTAGCAGAAGTGACGCTTGCAGAGCAGCCTTGTGTGCCATACCAGGGACCGAGCAGGCCAGCAGGGGTGAAGCTTGAGAGGTATACAGAGTTAGCACCAGTGACCCAGCAGAGAAGTGAGGGTGATGCTTGAGGAAGATACCACCGTGACGATTGGAAGAGCTCAAGGGATTCAGTGGCAGTGAATCAGTGGGTCTAGTGAGAGATCGGGAAATCAGTGGGTCTAGTGAGAGATCGGGAGATCAGTGGGCTGAAGAACTACAAGAAGTGATTGTAGTAGAAGTGAAGGAACTGTTATGCTCTGTGCTAGAAACTGTTAAAGACTGTTACGATGGGAGACAGCATTCCTGTACTTGCAGATTGCAGTCTTGCTGGATGCCTTTCCCTGCATGGCTGTCCTCCTATTGAAGTCTCAGAGTCTGCCAATTAATCTTGCAACTACTTAAGGGTGTCCTGGTCTCAACCCTCTCCCCACCTCTCCAAAAAAAGGTTTGTTAAGAGAAATAAATGTTTTTTTGCATTCAAGAAGTATCTGGTGCCCAATAAGTTTAACTACTCTGCACCCACCATGCCTCACAACCCACTACATAAAGAAGGATGTCGGCTATCCCTGGCCCTGGTTCTCATTAGATCAAAGGAGGCTTGGTGTCATGTATCAGGTGTGACCAGAACTGTGTGGACAGCAACAGAGGAAACCAAATGCATGTAAGGTGAAAATATTATGATTTATTTAAGATAAGTGAAAATATAAATACAAACACCTCCAATATCACACAGTGCACAATAAACCAATATTAAACAGAGACCCACAAACAATAACAGTCAGACAAGTATATACAATAAATAGGGGAATACCAGAATCATAAACGTAGCCCGGCCAGGGTCATCAACGGGAGATCAGCAGATGGTGGCAGGGAGCAAACAGGACAGGGAGAGGATGGATAAGGCTGCAGGGTAAAGGTAACAGGGTCACAGGAGGGACAAGTTCAGGTACAAGGCACAGGGTTCAGATACAGAGACAAGATCAGGATCAGGTACAAAGCTCTCAGGTTCAGGTCATGGCGCAAGGAAGATATCAAGGCAAAGTGTGTGTCTGTGCTTGCCGGTATTTATACACATCTCCTGCAATCAGGCTCAGGTGACGCCTGATCACAGGAGATGATGTCGGCTCCACACTGCAAGGAACCACCCGTTGGTGGATGCCAGTACTGTGGCCCAAAGATCAAATAGCACCTCCAGCAGGAAAAAGCTCCCCTGACAGTTCCAGACTGCGAGGAGACACCCGCTGGTGGACATCAGTACTGCATGCCAAATATCTGAGAGCGCCACTAGCAGGTGGAACCTTTTCTGACACCTGGGACCTTGCTTAATGTGGTTTGGAAGGACACTGTGCTGCAGTGCTTTCTGTGTCTGCCAATGGACTTCAGCTGAATGGGTTAACACTACTTTTCCTCCATCCACCAGGAGGGGCTGACAAGCAGAAGGAGCTCAAGAGACTTGATGGTTGGCAGAACTGATTAATGGGAGATGAAGTTTGGGAAAGAAACTTTACCATGGCAGTTAATGTTAATTGACCATTGAGCCACAATTCCCAATGCACGACAGGTATAAAGAGAGAGAGCTGCATTTTCACAGGTTGAATACCAAGAAATGTATTCTTTGCTGCTAGGAGACCAAGGTGTTCACATTGCTGCTCCTGTGTGCATATCAACCTGCTATAAGCCCGTGGCCATGTGCTGAAGACCAGAGTTGCTCCAGGCAGATCCAGAAGTGAGCTGACATCTAAATTGTAGGACCTTTGTTGCTGTTTTGCCGGGACAGGTGAGAGGACACTATTGCCATTAATCTGTTGCTGCTAGCAGAGACTGAGCACATAGGGACTGGCTGTCTAGCTAGCATGATTATTTACTGCATGCAGACTTTACTGGGTCTGTACTCATATGCATCACCATAAAGACTACTACTTGATACTGAACCTTAACTGTGTGCAGAGTATCTATATTTGTGCTAACAGTAGCAGTAGCAGTAGGACAGAGGTAGGACATTGAGAAGGGCACCAAGTTCAGTCTCAGAAGCATCAACCTCAAGGATAAAGGGTAACGTAGGATCAGGATGTGTCAACACAGGAGCAGAAACAAAGGCAGCCTTGAGACTCTCAAAGGAGTCCGGAGACCAACTCTGTAGGTTACCATCTTTTCTGGTCATATCATTCTGGGGTTTGACCAGGGATGAGACGTTATGAGGAATTGCTTAATGAAACCTCGAAAGTGCATCTGCAACATACTCCTCCATGGCCCTAGCCTCCGAGACTGACAAAGGGTAACCTGGCCACGAGGGGGTATGGCACCAGGTTGAAGGTCAATTGTGCAATCATATGACCGGAGTGGAGGCAGACTACAGGCTTGACCTTTGTCACAGACATCTCATAAATCGCAGTACTCCTCTGGCAGGGAGGAGAGTGAAGAGGTGCACAGGACCCTAGCCACCTTCTGGAAGCATATCTTACTGTATTGTGGCAACCAGGAGAGATCCTCAGCACAAAGCCAATCAAAAGAGGGGTTGTGCCTCTGTAACCAAGGATAACCAATAACCAACAGAAATTTAGGTGAGGAAATAACTTGGAATTGAATTATCTCATGGTAAAGAGCCATGGACATTGGAGCAGTCTCATGATTCACATGGGCAGGCTGTAGAAGTCTCCCATCAAGAGCCTCAATGGCAAGTAGAGTGGCGCGCAGCTGCAGTGGAATCAAATGCTTCCATACAAAGGCAGCATCAATGAACAGGCCTGCAGCCCCAGAGTCGATTAGAGTCTGCATCTCAACGGACAACTCAGCCCAAGAAAGGGTAACTGGAACCATAGGCTTATGCTTCTGGGTAACTGGGGACGAAACAATGCCACCTAAGGTCTGTCTGTGGCAGGACTTCAAGGTTCGGGTGTTCCCTGGATGGGTAGGACAAGACTTCAAAAAGTGACCTGGCTGGCAACAATAAAGGCACAATCTCTCCCTCCTCCTAAGGGCTCTCTCATCCACAGAAAGACGTGTGAAGCCCAAGTGCATGGGTTCCCCTTCACTGACTGACTCGGTACCAGGAGGCATGGGAGGTGAGGGAGGCAACAGTGGGAATGCAAAAGCTTGGAGACAAATGCATCCGCAAGCGCTCCTTAAAAGAGAGTCTTTCTGAATCTCGAGTCAATGAGGATGGCAAATGTGATCAACTTCTCCAGCTCAGTGGGTATATCTCGGGTTGCTATCTCATCTTTGATGGTGTCCAAGAGACCATGAGGAAAAGCAGTCATGAGGGGCCTCATTGTTCCAAGCAACCTCTGCTGCCAGAGTACGGAATTCAATGACATAATCGGCAACGGTTCTCGTAATCTGATGGACATGAGGCACTTAGCAGCAGAAGCGGAGCATGTAGGAATGTCAAATACTATTTAAAAAGCAGCCACAAACTCTGGGTAACTCAGGACAATATGTTTTTGCATCTCCCATAGAGGGTTTGCCCAGGCCAAGACTCTCTCAGAAAGCAAAGATATCACTAAACCTACTTTGCTTCTGTCTGTGAAAAATGCCTGGATACATCTCAGCCTGGTTGAGAAACCCTCTGCATTGGACTGAATTGCACCCAAATCGCTGGAGAAGTGGAGCGGAACCAGACATGCCTAGAGATAATACTAGTGGCAGGTGCCTGCATAGAGACTGGCGCAGCAGCAGGAATGGCCTACAACACAGGTTGTACTAGAACAGCCACAATGGTAAATTCCAGATGAGCCGTGCAACTGTGAAGCCATGGCAAACTGATCCATGCGTGATCCTGCTCATCCAATCTGGCATACGTTTTACCAACAAGTGGATTGACTGCATCTTCTGAATCCATGGCTTTTGCCTACTGTCAGAAAACATGAATCAGACCGAGACAGAAATACAGTTAAATCACACTTGTTTAATAATAAAAGTATATAGAACAAATGTAGTCAAAACATAGCCAAAGTTCGGTAACTAGAAAGGATAGTCAGACAAGCCAGAAAGTCAGGAAGCCAGGAATCAGCATAGTGGAACAGCAAGCAGGATCTGGAGCCAGAAGGAGCATCAGCCAAGCAAGTCTTAAACAGGCATGCAGAAGAGAATCTCTGTGATGTTGACCAGGCGAAGGCAGAGATCATCTGGAATGGAGGGATTAAGTAAGCAGGATATCATCACCAGGTGAGTTACTGTGGAGAGATAGGAGCTGGCAATTAACCGACAGCTGAGCGGCCAGCTTGGAGAAGGAAGGGCTGAGCCCAGCGCTGACAATCATTAACCACTTGCTTACTGGGCACTTAAACACCATTCTGCCCAGACCAATTTTCAGCTTTCGGTGCTCTCACACTTTGAATGACAATTACTCAGTCATGCAACACTGTACCCAAATGAATTTTGTGTCCTTTTTTTCCCACAAATAGAGCTTTCTTTTGGTGGTATTTGATCACCTCTGGGGTTTTTATTTTTTGCGCTATAAATGAAAAAAGACCGAAAATTTTCTGTGACAGAATTATGCAAATTATTAATTTTTCTTCATAAATTTTGGCCACAATTTATACTGCTACATATCTTTGGTAAAAATAACCCAAATTAGTGGATATTATTTGGTCTTTGTGAAAGTTAGAGAGTCTACAAGGTGTGGTGCGAATCGCACAAAATTGATCACATCTGATGTACTGGTGGACTATCTCGCTTCTTGTGACCCGAACAAGTCAGGAAAGTACAAATACCCCCCAAATGACCCCTTTTTGGAAAGTAGACATTGCAAGGTATTTAGTAAGAGGCATAGTGAGCTTTTTGATGTTGTCATTTTTTTCCCCACAATTCTTTGCAAAATTAAGATTTTTCATTTTTTTTCTCCACAAAATTGTCATTGTAATAGGTTATTTCTCTCACGTGGCATGTGTATACAGTAAGTAGTAATGACACCCCCCAAAAAATTCTGCTACTCCTCCTGAGTATTACAATACCACATGTGTGTGACTTTTTCACAGCCTGGCCACATAGAGAGGCCCAACATGCAGGTAGCGCCATCATGTGTTCTAGGAACATAAATTACACATCTAACTTGTTGACTATTTATTACACTTTTGAAGCACCAGGACAATGACACGTGACACTGATGACAGATGGCACTGATACGTGGCAATGATGACACTTATACGTGGCACTGATGACAGATGGCACTAATATGTGGCACTGATGACAGATGGCACTAATATGTGGCACTGATGACACGTGGCACTTATACGCGGCACTGATGACACGTGGCACTTATACATGGCACTGAAGACACGTGGCACTAATACGTGGCACTGATGACAGATGGCACTAATACGTGGCACTAATACGTGCCACCGATGACAGATGCCACTAATACATGGCACCGATGACGCGTGACACTGATGACAGATGGCACTGATAAGTGGCATTGATGACACGTGACACTGACAACAGATGGCACGTGACACTGACAGGTGGCACTGATGACAAATGGCACTGATACGTGGCACTGATGACAGGCTATAGGGCGGGCGCGAGGTGGTTAAGCAGATGTGCAGATCTGAGTCTGTAGCTGTTGTATAGACTGGTTAAACAACCTTCAGTTTGGACATAATTAACACATCAATGGAGGTCATTGAAGATTTTCTTAGAAAACATGCCTGTATCAATTTCAACACTATGGCAGAAAATGCTTTAACCCACCAATAAGGCAATAAAGCGAGAATGACCACTGTTGCATGCATATTGTTGAAAATGAAAGACGTCACTAAAATAAAAACACTCCTAACATAAAGGGCCAATTGACCCTATCAAAGGCCTTTGATAGGGTCAATTGGTCCCTTTATGTTAGGAGTGTTAAAACAAATGGGCCTGGGGGATCGAATTTTGGATTGGATAGCGGGCATATATTCAAAGCCACAAGCCTTGGTGAAGGTTAACGGGATAAATTCAGAAAACTTCCCAATATCCAATGGGACGCGTCAGGGATGCCCCTTGTCGCCTCTCTTATTTGCATTGACATTGGAACCTTTATTAAACAGAATTTGACAGAACCCCAATATTAAAGGTATCCCCCTGGGGGATCAGGAATATAAACTCTCAGCATATGCGGACGATCTGTTATTTTCACTCTCTAGTCCACAAATATCATTACCCAACCTATTAAGGGAAGTCTTACGGAGATCTGTCGAATTTCAAAATAAACTACAGCAAGTCGGAGGCACTGGAGTGTTCCACTTAAAAGAATTGGAAGAATAATTTCAAGTTTAAATGGATACAGATCCCACCCAACTTAACAGATGCATATGCCTTAAAATTTCCACCTTTATTAAGGGAAATTACTATATTGTTAGAGGACTGGAGTAAATCCTCACACTCTTGGTTTGGGAGAAGTAATATCCTGAAAATGAACATAGTGCCTAAATGTCTTTATTTGTTCCAGACGCTACCTATCTTGATTCCACTTGCCTTCTTTAGTAAAGCTTGAACAGTTTTTACAAAGTTTATCTGGGCAAGTAAGCGTCCAAGGATTAACAGGAAGCTGTTAACATTACATAAAGAGGTGGGTGGAATAGCGGCACCAGATCTGTATAAATACTACAAGGCTACTCAGCTTGGTAGAATTATTGACTGGTGCCGTAATAGAGATAGTAAAAAGTGGGTCGCTATGGAACAACAAGTAAGTTAAATTCCTCTAGATAGAGCCATGTGGTGCTATGCGGCTATACCTCCTACATTAAAAGCTCATCCTTTAATAGGACCCACTCTCTGTATGGAAGCTAAGGCTGTTCAGATGCCTAGACTTTCATCAAACTCTCCTCTGTTTCCTATTCTGGGGAACCAGAATTTCCATTTCCCACCTGGCTTGGAGCCAGGGGTATTTGGGAATATAAAAGAGAAGGGATTTTTTCAGGCCTCACATTTTCTAAGGTTTAATAAATGGCCATCAATAGAAATGTTAACGCAATTAGGAGGACAATACGAAATACCCTTCTGGCAGGCACTACAGGTTAAACATTTTTTGGAAACATTGGGACCGACTAAAGGCTATGGTCGACCACTTACTAAGTTTGAAAGGTATTGTGAGGAGAAGGAGCCTCTCTCTCATATTATTAAGATATATGCCCTATTAACATCACCTTCGGAGGACTTTAGCATATTGAGTTAGATAAGTGGGAAAGAGACCTTGAACAAATCTTCACACCTGCTCAACGGCAGAAAATAATACACTTAACTTTCAAATCATCTAGATGCACTAAGATACAGGAATTAAATAATAAAGTACTAATGCGTTGGTATTACACCCCGTCACAAATTAATATATTTTCTTCAGAGTCGCCGGATAGGTGTTGGAGGTGTTGTAAGGAGAGAGGCACCAATGCCCATATTTTCCGGTCTTGCCCAGTAATTAGACAGTTCTGGGAAGAAGTTCAGAGAATTTCTCAATTATTTACTGAATATCAGGTTATGGAAGACCCAGACTTTTTTCTATTACAATGTACACAAATCCCACTAGAGAGATATAAGAATTCAATGTTATGTAACTTGGTGAATGCAGCCAAAAGCTGCATCACCATCTGCTGGAAGGAGACAGGGGCACCTCGAATCTCACAATGGTTAAATAAAGTAAGAAGAATTGGGATCATGGAGAAACTGAACCCTATGTCTCTGGAGGGAAGGGAATCTATATTGCAAATTTGGGCTCCTTGGGAGTTATTTTTACAGTCAGATGAAGGGAAAAGGTTGATTGGAGAGGAATTAGAGGAATAGACTAGTTGGTTACGTGATGTGAGTCTTATTCTCCAGTGGGCGGGGGCGACGTACTCCCCCCCCCCTTCTTTTTTTTTTTTTTCTGGGTCTTTATAAGAACAAAAAAAAAAGTGTCTCTGGAGTGGAGGGTTGCTATGGGGAATTGATAATGTTATTTGTTTGTCTATAAAATTGTCAGGAATGCATTATGTTTTTTGTTTTCAAATAGAATAAGTTTTGGTTAGAAAGTGGACTCTATAAGTAGTTCTATGTAAGCATTACTAATAACTTATGTTATGTATTCCTGCAAAGAAATAAAGAATTAAAAAAAAAAGAATTAGAGTGGTGTAAAGATAGAACAGAATTAGTAGAAAAGATAGAATATGTGACTAAGGGTATTTCAGCTATAGCTGCAATTGCAGAAGCAAGTGTTTGTGAGTGTGATGAACTGAGGGATGAGTTTGAACAACTGGTGACTGAGAATGGTTCGTTGGAGCAGAGATTGGATGAGTTGGAGGAACCATGTATGTTGAGGGAGCGGTGTATCACATCTTTAGAACAGAAAGATACTGGGAATTAAACTGCTATAGAAATACTTAAAAGAAAGTTACAGGAGTGTAAAACTCAGATGGCCCAAAAAGATCATGCCATTCTAACTTTGAAAGCACATGCAATGGATAAAGTGCACAGCCATTGTTATGCTAACAAGGATACATATCCCTTTGTAACACAGGAGCAAGGAGACAGGATTCTGGTGGAACAGCAACTAATATATTTGGCTGACAATCCTGAAGGGTCCCCAAATCAGAGTTCTTCTCTCTTTACTCCATTCTAAGAAGGGAGGGTAGCACCCAATCCACAACACTCTCCATACAACATTGCACAAATCTGTGCCAGATTTTGGGTAAATTTGACACTGGTGTTTACCCATTAGTCTTTCAAACAGGCTGGAAGCTTGGTGAAACAGTACATTTTAAACAATAGGGATGCATGCGCACTCCTCCGCACATGACTTCCATTGCAACTGTGTGAAAAACTGCAACCACCAATTGGGAGTCACAGAGGTCTATCTCCTGAGTTAAACCTCAAATTGGGACTGGGTATGGGAGTCAGATCAAGACAATAGGCCCCACAAAAGATTTTTGAAGATAATTAACAGGGAAGGGAGAGTGAGATTTGCAGGCAGGTGTTACAGATGTGGAAATACAGGCCATTTAATGAAGGGCTGTAAATTGCATAGGAGGAGCACAGCTGATAAGAAGCCTTGGCATTAGAAAGAGCATCAAAAACCTGGATCAGATAAGGTGGCAACAGAGCCGAGCAAAGCACCTGATGCTACACTATATGGTCCTATTTTGAGGGCGTAACAGAGGATAGAAAAGGGATTTAAAGAAAACCAGGGGGAATATAAAATCCCACCCCCAACCAATCCTTATTTTAAACAATAGGGATGTCAGACCCCAGTATTGTCCCTAGTATATCATCTGGATAGGGACAAAGGTGGCAGACCACGTATTCAAGGGGCGGTAGGGGGCCATCACACAAATATACTTTTGGATACGGGAACAGCTGTCAGCTTGACAAATATTGAACTTCAAAAGGATCCTTATCACGTACCTGATCGGAGGCTGAAATGCTGGGAGGGCTTCCCTTGCGACTAAGTGCAGAGAGCCCCCTGAAAGTGACACAGCAAGAGCTATACTCAAAGCAGCAGGGGTCGCTAGCTGCGGCAGGCTGAGGTGGAGAAGAGAAGTCTACTGGTAGGCAGCTGATGATCTGGGTAGACTGCTGGGCAGGGGTAGTTCAGGAGTGAGATTGTGCAGCAGAAGGAACCAGAAGCCATGTCAGGAGCCAAGCCGGAGTTCATGCACAGGACAGCAAGCAGGAGCAAAGTCAATGGAACAAGCCAGAGTCATACACAGGGCAGCAGGTCAAGTGGGTAAACAGGAACAAGCCAAGGGTCAAGCCGGGGTCAACACAGATCAGACGGGTCTAGGCAAGCCGGGTCGTTAACAGGTATCCAAGACAACGGGAACAGGAACTCAGGAACACACAAGAAGCTGAAGATCATGCAACAGTTGGCCACTGCTGCAGCAGGCTTTAAATACTGGCACCTCTCACGTATTGCATGCGCATTGGATACACTGAATTAAGTGCAGTCATTGTACCAGTGGCCTACTCCCAGAGATGTGCAGACACAGAATAAGGTTCCTGCAGGACGCTTATTTCTGAGGAGTAACCAAAAGAGAAGGGATGTATTCAGCACTATATTGGGGGGAATAGAAAGCTGGGATGGGTGTTATTAATGGAGTGGAAATCGTTCTCCTGAGGAAAAAACTCTCAGCCATAGCTTCAGATAGTAAGCGGGGCTTTGTTACTCAGAGGGAGATTAATGACATTCTTGATAACATTCAACAAAGTCACATAAATACCCAGGTTAAAGTGGCTCAAGATTTTATCCACCATTTTAAGAGGTTGGTAGAGAGTGTGGTGGTACAGGGCTAAAATATGTAATGGGCTCTGGCATGCACGCAGGGGTAGGTGGAGTTATCAACCAACATCAAGCTGATTTTACAGTCTCTGCATGATCGGTAGTGGCCTTATGAGTTAGCATCACAGCTCAGTAAGATTTTGCCAAAATACATCCTACACCAATCCAAGGTGGTGCTCCAATGCCTTGGATGGGCTGTGCTAATTTGGATTATGAGAGATGTTATGCTTCCTCATTGATCCCATATACAGAAGTGCAAATACAGAGAGAGTTAAGATGAAGAGGAAAAAGGGTAGGCCAACATCCCTGTGTACAAAATACAAAGAACAGAGTTCCCCGTTATGGGATTTTAAAGTCCCTAGTGGTGATATAACACCAACAAACACTATACATATTATATATGAACTGAATCGCCTCTAGGCGCTGTGGCGAGCTTTGATCATCTGCTAAAAGAGGAAGGTCTTGAGTTTTTTCCTAAATCCCCTGGCTTTTAGGAAAAAACTCAAGACCTTCCTCTTTTAGCAGATGATCAAAGCTCGCCACAGCGCCTAGAGGCGATTCAGTTCGCATTGTGCGCTATACAAGTATTTCATTCATTCATTCATTCATATAAAAATAGAAATGTATTATGCTATAAATAGTTCAAAAAATAGATGACAAACAAATACGTGAGGAAAATGTGGCTAATACAATTACACAACAGTATGACATAATGTAAGGGTCCTAAGACACCACAACCAAATCCAAAAACAGACTTACATGTTAGACTTACATAGAGAATGATGCTGGAGGGTATTGGTGGGAGGTAATATTCAGACATTCCAGTAAGGCCAACAGTATCTTGAATCATTTGATACATCCCGTTGTAATATTACTCATTATTGCTACAGTTTCATCATTGGTTCAAGTGGTTATGTGTTATTGAAAAGATAAAAAAATGCAGCTCTAAAAATTATTATATATAAAGTCCATCCCTAGGTAACACTTCATAAGGGAAAACTTTCACTACCGTGTACATAAAAATACTGTGAAGATATCAAATGTGTAAAAAAAATGGAAAAAAATATATATATAATATATGGAGAATATATTCAAAAATGTGCAAAAAAAAAAAATACAAAAAGGGATAGAATATGAGATCATGTCACAATCATAACATTTATCAATAGAGCAATGTCCTTCCAAATGACGATACTGTATATAAGATAATCTTCTTAACATGAAATCCCCACGTAATTCATATAACAATATGATTAAATGTACCGTATATACTCGAGTATAAGCCGAGATTTTCAGCCTCTTTTTTGAGGCTGAAAGTGCCCCCCTCGGCTTATACTCGAGTCATCGCTGTCTGCCCGCTCGATCAGCGTGTCGAGCAGACAGACAGCGGCCATTCTATAATTCAAAAGCCGCGCCTCCGGCTCCGCCTTCGCCTGTGATAGGCGGAACACTGAATTTCCCAGCAGCCTGTGTTCCGCCTATCACGGACATCGTATCATCCTCGTACTACGGACGAGGATGATACGATGTCCGTGATAGGCGGAACACAGGCTGCTGGGAAATTCAGTGTTCCGCCTATCACAGGCGAAGGCGGAGGCGCGGCTTTTGAATTTTACAATGGCCGCCGAGGCGCCGACGAAGAGGGCACGGGACGGAGGCAAGGCACGGCACGGGACGGGACGGGACGGAGGCAAGGCAAGGCACGACACGGGACGGAGGCAAGGCACGGCACGGGACGGAGGCAAGGAGGCAAGGCACGGGACGGAGGCTCGGGACAAAGGCTCGGGACACAGGTAGGCTGGACACACACACACACACACACACACACACACACACACACACACACACACACACACGGATGGAGACACACACACACACAGGGATGGATGGATACACACACACACAGGGATGGATGGATGGATGGAGACACACACACACAGGGATGGATGGATGGAGACACACACACACAGGGATGGATGGATGGATGGATGGAGACACACACACACAGGGATGGATGGATGGATGGACACACACACACACAGGGATGGATGGACGGACACACAGGGATGGACGGACACACAGGGATGGACGGACACACAGGGATGGACGGACACACACACAGGGATGGACAGGCATGTCTCACCCTCGGCTTATACACGAGTCAATAAGTTTGCCAGTTTTTTTGGGGGTAAATTGGGGGCCTCGGCTTATATTCGGGTCGGCCTATACTCGAGTATATACGGTAGTCTCTTATACAAGGAGGGGAAACACATTGTACTCCTGCTTGAATGTACGAAAGATGGATATAACTTCACACCAGAAAGCAGTAGACGAATATCAAATGATAAAGAAGGTAATGGATACTCTTACCACCAGATGTGGACCCACAAACCATACGATGCTGGTCAATCAAATAAAAAACGATTTTCCACAGTATATCTTCCAACCGGGATCGATATGGGTCAGGTATAACATAACCACAACGATATCCAGGGGAATCTGTATGGAACAAATGTCGTCCAACCTCCAAAATCCAGTGTGTTACTCCATTCATCAGTTACCCATCAGATGGATCCATTATTGCACCATTTTTAGGCTGATATTTTAAACTGTGCATATTGAAGATATAATGTATGCAGCTATAATGGTAAGGAAGAATATACAGTAGAGTTGCCACCTGGTGCCCTGGAGATCTGGAGGTTGCCCAGCAAGGCTTTGTAACATATCAGAACCTTCATCTGAAAGAAGACTCATGCCTCCTGGCAGAGGGAGTATGTGACCAAAAGCTTGGCTCCAGACCAACTTGTGTGATAAAGATTGAAATGCGTGAGTAACACATCTGCCAACAAGCTTCAAAGAGAGCAAAGGCTGCCAAGATGATTGATGAGTTGGGCTACATAAGATCAAAGGGCCAGCTGTTACTGAAGATGACCCAGATCACATAGCGCTGATACATGGACGAATGCTGCCCCTAGAGGACACTTTAACATGCCTTCTGGAGGATGGACAGATATTAGGAGGACTGCCTCTTGGCGATATTCCATTGCACAGGAGGCTAGATGGGTGTGGTGTATGAGGGGGTCTGAATGCAGTTAAAAAAGTGCACACAGAATGGAAAAATCTCTCTCTCTTGCCATTTTGAGCCCAGCTGACGAGACAATATCTAGAGGACCTCAAGGATCACCCCTGTCGCCAGTCCTCTTCAACATATACATCCGCTCTCTCCTCCAAATCATCAGATTTTCAGACCTCTGCTTTACCTCCGTATCACCGGGCAAAGAGACCATCAACAACAACTAGAAAATTGTCTCACTTTAATAGAAGACTGGATGACCACCAACTCCCTCAAACTCAACAAATCAAAAACAAAGCTTCTTATCCTTCGCGCAAACCATAATCCCCGAACCAGGACCTCCTGGACACCACCCACCCTCTTTGGGCAGACCATCTCCCCAAAGACTAAGGCCAAGAGTCTCGGGGTCATCTTTGACTCACAAATGTCAATGGATGCACAAATAGGAGCAGTAGTCAGTGGTTCTCACCATCTGCTGCGCCTGCTACGCAGACTCATCCCTTTTATCCCAAAGAATGACAAAGCAGTGGTAGTTGGATCAGTCATTAACTCACGACTTGACTACGCAAACTCACTGTACATAGGATTACCACCATATCAACTTGCGCGATTACAACTTATCTAAAACACGGCGGCAAGGCTGATAACAGGAAAACAACCCTGGGAATCAATCTCCCCATTCCCTGAGGAACCTACACTGGCTAACCGTAAAGAATCGGATCACTTTCAAGACCCTCTGCCTCACCCACAAATGCGTGCACAGAGATGCTCCACAATACCTAATTGAGAAAATAAAACACTACACACCAAACCGCAGTCTTCGATCATTTAACAAAAACCTCCTCCTCATTCCCAAATCTCGGTACAAATCAAAGGGGGAACGGAGATTCGCTGTCCAAGGACCACGGCTATGGAACGCGATACCAACCAACATCCGCCTGGAAGAAAACCACCAGACCTTTAGGAAAAAACTCAAGACCTTTCTCTTCTAGAAGTTGGACAACTAAGCTCTTCACAGCGCCTTGAGGCGATTCAGTTCACGTTGTGCGATATACAAATATTTAATTCATTCATTCATTCAGGGCAACCTTATGTAAGGTATCATTGATGTTCTTTTGTTATATGTTTTGTACTATTTTCCTTTAGTGTTTTTATGTTAGTATTTCCTAATATCTTGGGAAATAAATAAGACGTTGTTTTACTAAGTAGTGTGTTTATTTTCATAGCTAACATTATATCATTGTACTATCAGCAGTAACATTATCAGAGCTTTGGTAGTCTAGCTAATTATAGGTAATACATATATGGAATAAATAGAGGAATCCATAATCACTTAATATTTATATGAGCAGATGGGGTTGAAAAAAAAGACCATCAAGTCCAACCTATGTGCGTGATTATATGTCAGTATTACATTGGGGGTTATTTACTAAAGGAAAATCTACTTTGCACTGCAAGTGCACTTGAAAGTGCACTGAAAGTGCACTTGGAAGTAAAGTCGCTGTAGATCTGAGGGGGACATGCAAGGAAAATAAAAAACAGCATTTTAGCTTGCACATGATTGGATGATTAAATCAGCAGAGCTTACACTCATTTCAGATCTACCCCTTAGATTTAGAACGACTGCACTTCTCAAGTGCTCTTGCAGTGAAAAGTGGATAAACCCCAATGCATATCCCTGTATATTTTGAGGTTGTTCAGGTGCTTATCTAATCGTTTTTTGAAACTATTGATGCCCACCCCTGAAACCACTGCCTGTGGAAGGGAATTCCACATCCTTACTGCTCTTACAGTAAAGAACCTTCTACCCAGTTTAAGGTTAAACCTTTTTTCTTCTAATTTTAATGGGTGGCCACGTGTCTTATTAAACTCCCTTCCGCAAAAAGTTTTATCTCTATTGTGGGGTCACCAGTATGGTAATTGTAAATTTAAATCATATCCCCTCTGAAGCATCTCTTCTCCAGAGGAAATAAGTTCAGTGCTCGCAACTTTTCTTCATAACTAATATTCTCCAGTCCCTTTATTAACTTTGTTGCCCTTCTTTGTACTTGCTCCATTTCCAGTACATCCTTCCTGGGGACTGGTGCCCAGAACTGGACAACATACTCCAGATGAGGCTGGACCAAAGTCTCGTAGAGTGAGAGAATTATTGCTTTATCCCTCGAGTTTTCTTTCCTTTTTAATGCATGCCAATATTCTGTTTTCTTTGTTAGCAGCAGCTTGGCATTGCGTGTCATTGCTGAGCCTATCATCTACTACGACCCTCCAAGTCCTTTTCCATCCTAGTTTCCCCTAGAGGTTCACCCCCCTAGTGAGTAGATTGCGTTCATATTTTTTCCACCCGAATGCATTATTTTAAAATTTTCTACATTAAGCCTCATTTGCCATGTAGTTGCCCATCCCATTAATTTGTTCAGATCTTCTTGCAAGGTTTCCACATCCGGCAGAGAAGTTATTGCCCTGCTTAGCTTAATGTTGTCTGCAAATGCAGAGATTGAACTGTTTACCCCATCCTCCAGGTCATTTATGAACATTAATATGCTTTGATCTAAACCATCCCATTATAGCTCTGGCTGTATGTTTAGGGTCCTTGTGCTGCTGGAAGGTGAATGTCTTCCCCACTCTCAAGTCTTTTGCAGACTTTAACAGGTTTTCTTCTAAGATTGCTCTGTATTTGGCTCCATCAATCATCCCCACAACACGATGCTGCCACCATCATGTTTCATGGTGGGGATGGTGTGTTCAGGGTGATGTGCAATGTTAGTTTTCCACCACACATAGCATTTTTCTTTTAGGCCAAAAGGTTCCATTTTGGTGTCATCTGACTAGAACACCTTCTTACACATGTTTGCTGTGTCCCCCACATGGCTTCTCACAAACTGCAAACTGGACTTCCTATGGCTTTCTTTCAACAATGGCTTTCTTCTTGCCACTCTTTCATAAACACCAGATTTGTAGAGTGCATGACTAACAATCGTGCTGTGGACAGATTCTGCTACCTGAGCTGTGGACCTCTGCAGCTCCTCCAGAGTTACCGTGGGCTTCTTGGCTGCTTGTCTGATGAATGCTCTCTTTGCCCAGCCTGTCAGTTTAGGTGGACGGCCATGTCTTGGAAGGTATGCAGTTGTGCCATACTCTTTCCATTTTTGGATGATGGTTTGAACAGTGCTCCGTGAGATGTTCAAAGCTTGGGAATTTTTTATAACCTAACCCTACTTTAAACTTTTCCACAACTTTATCCCTGACCTGTCTGGTGTGTTCCTTGGCCTTTATGATGCTGTTTGTTCACAAATGTTTTCAAACAAACCTATGAGGGCTTCACAGAACAGCTGTATTTATACTGAGATTAAATTACACACAGGTTTACTAATTAGAGGACTTCTGAAGGCAATTGGTTCCACTAGATTTTAGTTAGGGGTACCAGAGTAAAGGGGGTTGAATATAAATGCACGTCACACTTTTCACATATTTATTTGTAAAAAAAAATTGAAAACCATTTATCATTTTGCTTCAACTTCCCAAATATGTGCCACTTTGTGTTGGCCTATCACTTAAAATCCCAATAAAATATATTTACATTTTTGGTTATAACATGACAAAATCTGGAGGGAGGTGAATACTTTTTCAAGGCATTGTATGTCAGTAAGTAATGTGTGAGGAGACTAAAGGGGTGAGGTGCAGAGTCGAGAGATATATTTGGGTGTTACCAGCATAGAAATGGTATGAAAGCCGTGGAAGTTTATCTGATGACCAAGGGAGGAGGTATAATCAGAGAAGAGAAGGGGTTCAAGGAGAGAGCCTTGTTGGACACCTACCGAAAGAGGAAATAAAAAGGAGGAGACAGAGTGGCAACCAGAAAAGAGCAGAGTCTTGTAGGCCAGAGGAGTGGAGTTTTTTTTAGGAGGAACGGGTGGTCAGCAGTATCAAAGGCAGCAGAATGTTCTAGTATCTAGGAGTATGGAGTAATGGCCAATGGTTTTCTATAGTAACAGGGTCAAAAGAGGAAAAATTTGAATGCCATTTTAAACAGGGTGGAGAAGATACAAGATACAAATTGCATCAATCTTGTTTTTAAAATGATTGCCAATCTTCTGGGCAGTGAGTGAAAGTTAAAAGTGGAGCCACCGAGCAAAGGAAGAGAAGGTGTTAATGAGAGTGATAAAATAGGTATGTTTGGCAGCATGGAGGCAGGAATTTTAGGAGGGCATATTTGTATAGGGTGAAGTTTTCCAGGGATTTGGTATTATGCTACAGCCATTCAAGAGCGCAGCTATGTCTTTTAATATTTCTAGTGTCGTCAGTTTGTCATGGTTGTAATGATTGGGGCCTAATTCTGTGTGCAGTGAAAGGAGCAAGTGTGTCCAATGAGGATGCGTGTTAACTGCTCTAGACAGAAATGACCAGGTCTGGGCAGGAGGCAGGACAGGGGAGAGATTTTGTCATAACTGTTTTGCCACTTCGAAATATGGGGGGGTGGAGACAGGACACTGTTAAACTGAAAAGGTTGTGATCAGAAAGAAGAAAGGGGGTGTTGGAGAGGCTGCAAGGAGTGTGAGATTGGCGAATACAAAGTCAAGGATGTTACTATCAGAGTGAGTAGACATGTGTGTACATTTTTTTAGGTTAAAAGAAGTGGTTAAGTTGAGAAATAAAACAAGGATATTAAAATAACCACAATTGACAGTGGGTAATTCAGAGGAGTTAAAATAGGGTAGCCAAGCAGAAAAGTCATCAAGGACAGACGATATTGGTTCAGAAGGCTGATAAATCACTGAAACCCTCAGAGAAACTGGAGAAAACAGACAAATACAGTGAGCTTTAAAAGAGAAGAGGGACTGAGGGAAAAGTGTAGGAAGGACTTAAAGAACTACTCAGTGGGGATAGAAAGGATCCAAATGTTCCCACTTTTTGTCCACTGGGTCTGGATGAGTGAGCCCAATGGAGGCCTCCATCAGAGAGGGCAGCAAGAGAGGCAGATTGAGATTCTTCAAGTCAGGTTTCAGTAATGGCAAGTAGGTTAAAGGAATTGGAGATAAAATTGTCATGAATAGGGATGAGCTTCGTGTTCGAGTCGAACGTACGTTCGACTCGAACATTGGCTGTTCGTGCGTTCAGCGAATTCCGAACGTTTTGGCCGTTCGCGTCAAAATTCGAGTGACGCGCGCGCGGACCACAATGCACTGCGTTGGCGCAGTGCATTGCTGCCCGATGATTGGCCAAGCATGCACTGTGACCCCGCATGCTTGGCCAATCGCAGCGCCGGCAGCGAGGAGAGCCATGATTGGCCACAGGCATCCTGCCTGTGGCCAATCATAGCTCAGGCTGTGTAGTGCACGCCCCACACTATATAAGGCCGCCTTTAAGGCGGCCTCCTGTAGTGTGTTACTTTGCATCTGAAGCAGTGGGTGTTCTGTGTACCTTCAACACAGTACACACCAATCGTTTTTGGCTGATTTCCTATCTTGCTGCTGTGTAGTGGTTGTTGTCTGTGCCCTGACTGCAGTATACACCACTATATTCACCTCACCTATATAGCTAGTGATCTAGCTTTAACCACTTAACAACTGCCCATTGCCGATTAACGGCTTCAGGGCGGTTGTTTAACTCAGAGAGGCCGTTAATTAACGGCCTCCCAGAATTCTGCTCTCGCGTGCCCCGAGGTGTGCGCACTCGAGAGCATCCGTGACCGCCGGGTCCATAGGACCCGGCGCATCACGGTAAATGGCCGCTCATAGCGGCCGTTTACCACGTGATTGCTCCGTCAAATGACGGAGTGATCACTTGGAAACAAACCGGCGTCATGTTATGACGCCTGTTCCTCCCTCCCCTTTCTGTACCGATCGGTACAGCGGAGGGGAAAGAGATCGGTGTCAGCAGCGATGTGGGCTGCATCTGCAGTGCCCACATCGCTGCTCACCGAATTTAACCCCTCAATTCCCTGCCAATACTCTGCAATACCAGTGCATACTCTGCAGTACCCTGCCATTACTCTGCAGTACCCCGCCATTACTCTGCAGTACCCCGCCATTACTCTGCAGTGCAGTACCCCGCCATTACTCTGCAGTGCAGTACCCTGCCATTACTCTGCAGTGCAGTACCCTGCCATTACTCTGCAGTACCCCGCCATTACTCTGCAGTACCCCGCCATTACTCTGCAGTGCAGTACCCCGCCATTACTCTGCAGTGCAGTACCCTGCCATTACTCTGCAGTGCAGTACCCTGCCATTACTCTGCAGTACCCCCCATTACTCTGCAGTAACCCCCATTACTCTGCAGTACCCCCCAATACTCTGCAGTACCCGCCATTACTCTGCAGTACCCCCAATACTCTGCAGTACCCTGCTATTACTCTGTAGTACCCCGCCAATACCCCGCCAATACTCTGTAATACCCTGCCATAAATTGCCATACCCAGCCATACTCAGAGATACCCAGCCATACTCGGTGATACCCTGAAATACCCAGCCATAGACGCCCCCCACCCCTCACCGCCCTCCGGTGCTTCTACCAACTCGTCAGTACGATCAAAGCCAGAATCTTTTTTTTATTTTTTATTTCAGGCTTCCCAGCCTAGAGGTGAGATGTGGGGTCATATTGACCCCCCAGATTTCACTGTAAAGAGGACCTGTCACCCCATATTCCTATTACAAGGGATGTTTACATTTCTTGTAATAGGAATAAAAGTGATCAAAAATATATTTTTGGGGAAAAAAATGTCAAACTAAAATAAATAAAGTAAAATGAACAATAAAAAAATAAAATAAAAATTAAAGCGCCCATGTCCCCATGTGCTCGCATGTGCCACACATGTGAGGTATCGCCGAGAATGTTAGAGCGAGAGCAATAATTCTAGTCCTAGACCTCCTCTGCAACTCAAAACATGTAACCAGTAAAAAAATATTTAAAGCGTCGCCTATGGGGATTTTTTAAGTAGCGACGTTTGGCGCCATTCCACGGGCATGTGCAATTTTGAAGAGTGACATGTTTGATATCTATTTACTCAGCATAACTTCATCTTTCACTTTATGCAAACATTGGGCTAACAAGTGGTTAATAATAGAGCTTGCAGTCAGTAGTGTTAGGAGATAGTGCATGCTGTCTGCGTGCTCTGTACCCAGTACATACCGCTATAATATAGGGCAGGCCCCTACTTTCAAACATCCAACTTACAAACATCTCCTACTTGCAAACGCAAGGAGACAGCAGCAAGTGAGATGAAAAAAGATGGACGACAAAACAAATTATACAGGGGTGATAACCCTTCCCTATGTTTTCCAAAAAGCTTAAAGATAGTTTTTTTGACTGGAGCTACACTTTAAAAATGTACCGGTTGAAAATGACAAACAGATTCAACTTAACACAACAAACCTACACAGTCCCTGTCTTGTTTGCACCGCCTGTATACTGCTGTTCTGAGTATATAGGGCCTGGGGGCCACACGCATTTCCTTTTTTTAATATGGGTACGGGGTTCCCCTTAATATGCGTACAAGACCCAAATAGGCTGGTAATGGGCAGGGAGGGCTACCCATGCCATGTTTCTCAATGATTTTCAACCATATTGCAGGAACCAGATATAACATTAAAACCGCAAGCAGTTTTAAATGGTGTTATTTCCGTTTAATGTCATTTTGTGCAGGGACTGTTCTAAACACGGGAAACACGTGGCACTTCACAGGCATACTACAGACACCCCGCAGGCACCATATTTAAAGGAATATTTCACTTTTTTTTTTCACTTTAATTGTCATTAAAATCAGTGCTCCCGCCAAAACGGTAGTTTTTAAAACTTTTTTTTGCAGTGACCCATGTCCCCTGAGGCAGGAGGCAGGTCGCCAAACCCTTTTTAGGACACTATCTTGCATATTAGCCGTTAAAATTAGCACTTTCCAATTCGAACGTTCGAGTCCCATAGACTTCAATGGGGTTCTAACGTTCGTACCGAACGCGGGGGTCGTTCGCAAGTTCTGGTGCGAACCGAACCGGGGGGTGTTCGGCTCATCCCTAGTCATGAACAGAGATGCATATGGGAAAGTGGGACTGGTTCTTGGAGCAAGGGGGTGGAAGTTAAAAAAAGTTGATTGTAGCTGTTGCCAGAGGAGGTAGGTTGTCAGGTGTGGGGGTGACATTCAGCCAGATAGCAAAAGGTTGTGAATAGGGAAGATTTTCCTAGAGAATAGGAGAAGGAGGGTGAGGAAAGTAAGGTGGGACCAAAATGTATGTCAGCGCTCATGCCTCACTGTCCTGGTGCTTGGGTAAACATGTGGATTCAGTATTTGCAGGATGTGATAAGTGCAGTAATAGGGAGTGGATAAATGTGAGGGATATATTGAGAATCTGAAGACAGGACACTGAGAATGAGAAGCCTGGAGTGGGCATATTACATTGTAAAGATAGAGAAAGTAGGAATCAGACTCAGAAAGTAAAATATGCTTTACAAAGTGTTGATTGTCTGGATGAAATGGAGCATAGCTGTTTCTTGTTTTTTATTTATTTATTTAATTTTTTTTACTTCTTTCTGCTGTGCCAAGCTGCTTGATACTTGTGAAAAAAAAAAAAAAATACTTAGGCAAAAAATCGTAACTGGGACTTTCCCCTGTCCTTCCCATAAACTGATCTAAATTTATAGGGGGCTTGGGCAGGGAGGTATTCATAAATTGATCAATTAAGGACTGATGAGAGACACTTCAATGAAAAGAAAAACGTCAAAACCAGACAGGGGCTTAACTAGAAATCACAGGACCCCATAGCAAAATGTTGTATGGGGCCCCCTGCAAACAGCCCCCCCCCCCCCACAGCCACTCTATTGTCAATGCAGCATGACCTGTGCCCCATACAGCATGACCTGTGCACAATGCAGCATGACCTGTGCCCAATGCATCGTGACCTATGCCCCATACAGCGTGACCTGTGCCCCATACAGCGTGACCTGTGCCCAATGCAGCGTGACCTGTGCCCCATACAGTGTGACCTGTGACCAATGCAGAATGACCTGTGCCCCATACAGAGTGACCTGTGCCTCATACAGCGTGACCTGTGCCCAATGCAGCATGACCTGCCTGTGCCCAATGCAGCATGTCCTGTGCCCAATACAGAATTGTCTGTACCCAATACAGCCTGCCCTGCCTGTGCCCCATACAGCCTCACCTGTGCAGAGGAAGAGGCAAGCCGCTGGATAAGCAGAGAGCGGGATTGCCCGTTGTAATAGCTTTCACTTGAATTTCCCATCTTCCCGGGTTCATCGTCATGTCCCGCATTGGACCGGCGTTCTATCTATCAAAGGCGCCGGGCCAAGAGGTGGAGCTATGTGACGTGAGTCCTGGGAACATTGGAAGTTCTAATGAAAGCTATTACATCGGGCAATTCCGCTCTCCGCTTATACGGACAGCTCGCCTCTTCCTCTCCTCTCTCTTCCCCTGGCTGGTAGACTGTACGGGTCGCTATGGCGGTAGTGCCGCCCCTGAAACCAGACCAGCCAAAGGCACAGGCCAAAGTTATAAGAAGTGCAAAATTCAAATTACTCAGAATAAGGCCTGATTTTTTTCCCCTAAATGCACATAATATAACTAGGTACTAATATTTATAGGTAAAGTTGATCCAGGGAATGTCTGATTGCCTGTTGCGGGATCAGGAAGGATTTTTTTCCCAACTGGAGCAAATTGGATCATGCTATATTTATTTATGTAAGAATAAAACACAGTACAGAAATTGAAACCAGTCAAGTTCTTCAGTGAAAAAAAAAGGGAACAAGTATTTATTTGCCTTTTTCAGATTAATCCTCTTAGTCAAAGCTGTTTGGAGGATGGAGTTTATGCTACGAGAAGGAAAAGCATCAAGATAAGACCTTGTGAACATGCCACTTTAAACAGAATGCCAGCCAGTACAAATACGCGCCTCAAATGTGCCTGGAAATTCATCAGCAGCACTAGTAAAATTAGTCTTCCAGTCAGCGGATGTTCTCAATCTTTTCTGTTCAATTTGTACATTGATAAGCATTGCCTACAGTTGTTATTTGCACACACCTGCAATGCAGGCCAGGCATTGTCACACAAAGTTATTCCCAGGCAAATGGGAATTTATTTATACAAGGATTAGGTGATGATTTTGTTGCATACGTTTAAAGCTTAAAAAGAACGCTGGTGTATTTTGTCTTTGTTAAAGGACTTGTAAACCCTCAAGGTTTTTCACCTTAACGCCTTTGGCTCCTGCTGCTGTCAATCAAATCCAATGATGCGGGGGCATGGCCAAGTCCTGCTGTCTGTTTCAATAGATGCAGCAGCGGGACACGGAAGAGCACCCGCATGAGTGCCCCGGGGGAGAGTGGCTCTCCAACGGGGCAGTCAAGAAGAGGAGGAGCCAGGAGTGCCGCAGAGGAACCCCAGAAGAGGAGAATTGGGGCCACTCTGTGCAAAGCCAAATGTACAGAGGAGGTAAGTATGACATGTCTGTTTAAAAAAATAAAATAAAAAAAGGAACCTTTAGATATCCTTTAAGACAAGTCATAGGAATATAGCTCAAGAAAATAGCTCAAGAAATAGAAATTAACCTTAAACAATTAATCCCCTAAACCTTAAACTAACCAAACTCTAAAACCAAGCCTTATAATAATAATAGCTTCCACCAAAGACTACACTATAAAACAAGTCCATGCAAACCAAACCTCTAAAACTTTGTGCAAATCTTAGCATGTCATTTCAAAAGTAGCTTTTAATGTTTTTAAATCAGCAGCTTTCATTGAAATAATACCTACTGTAGGAATACTGCCATAAAGGTCCTTGTTCCAGCACTTCCTAATAAAGGGTAATAAAGTTTTGCCCCCCTCTGCCAATTGTGCTCCTGTGATGCCATCCAGTAACATTTCTTTGTGACAGGATGGCAACACAGAAGCACAATTGAAAGGTATTATACCTGTATAGTCCATTGTTTTCTTCATCGGGAAACCCATTCCAAGACATGCCATGTTGCCATTACTGGGGTGCATGTACATTGATACAAAGTGAATGCGAGTAGACTGCGGGAGATCAGCAGCACAAAGAATGAAAAAAAAGGAACAACATATTTTATTAAACAATTACTTTTTTTATAATAGGTAGTTTTTTAGCTAATTAAATGTCATTCAGTTAAGGTTTAATTTAAGACCTAAGTCACCCATATGCCCTGTACACACGGTCGGACTTTCCGATGGAAATTGTGCTATCGGATCGTGTTGTCGGAAAATCTGATCGTGTGTGGGCTCCATCAGACTTTTTCCGTTGGAATTTCTGACACACAAAGTTTGAGAGCTGGATCAAAATCTGGACAACAAAATCCGATCATTTAAATTCCAATCGTGTGTAGACAATTCCGACAGACAAAGTGCCACACATAGTGAAAATTATAAAATTTAAACTTGCGCTGAATGGGGAAAAAACTGTGAAAAAGAAAATTAAAGCAGTGCCACACGCAAAGTGCTACTCACTAGAAATGTAAAATTATGGAAATGTGGCGCTCACAAATATTATCAAACATGTGTAACCAAGTGTAAATAAGTGCAGATGTGAATATACAAAGCAAAAAAAAACATGAAAATAAAATCCAAATAAATGTGCTGAATGTTTGGATCCTCAATGGGGAAAAAAACTTTTGAAGTGCAATGGACCACAGACGCTCCAGGACTTTTCAGGTGCAGACACGCCACCCCCACTGTCCCCACTCCCCAAATGGCGATGACCCCAGCTTTGCAGTCTGGGGGTCACTTCAGGCTTATTTGATGGTATACAGAGAAGCTAAGGAGTGGTGTTGTGCACATCAGATCAAATGATTTCTTGGAATTTCTCAGCAGAATCACCAGATACCAGAAAAGGATAAAAAAACGTAACTGATCGTGAAAAGTACCATTTGAAAAGGGATTTATTCCATATACAAATGGGTACTTACAAAATAGTTGATAAAAACAGGCATGTAAAGGGATTAGAGATGGATCCGGACGCTGCTCATGGCATGCGTTCCAGAAACCAGGAAGTGCGTTCCAAGGAGCAGGAGATGACGTCAGTGCCACCAGAAATACGTTGACATGTTTCGCAAACCTACAGGGCATTATCAAAGACCCAAAGTCTTTCATAAAAGTGCCACGTATGCTCAGAATAAATTATAAGACGTAAGCTATTGGCTACTGGCCCATTTATAGTCCCGTCGTACGTGTGCTACATCACTGCGTTCAGAACGATTGAAGTTTCTGACAACTTTGTGCGACCATGTGTATGCTAGACAAGTTTGGGCCAAAATCCGTAGGAAACAATTTGTCGTTGGAAAGTCCGACCGCATGTACAGGGCATAAGACCTCATCTAATACTAGCCCAATCTATAAAATAAGCCTTAACTCTCCCTCATAACCTGCTTTGCACTTTCCTCTTCCTGCAATAGGAGCCTGTTCTTCTTCTCTAAGCAGTTTTGCACTGTACACTTAACCTGCAAAATGAATTCCTGGCATATCATGAAGTTATTTAGAAGAGCACAGGATTGTGTGATATGAAGTGGTGTTCTTCATGAGGAACACTAGGGATGAGCTTCGTGTTCGAGTCGAACGTACGTTCGACTCGAACATTGGCCGTTCGGCCGTTCGGCGAATTCCGAACGTTTTGGCCGTTCGCGTCAAAATTCGAGTGACGCGCGCGCGGACCACAATGCACTGCGTTGGCGCAGTGCATTGCTGCCCGATGATTGGCCAAGCATGCACTGTGACCCCGCATGCTTGGCCAATCGCAGCGCCGGCAGCGAGGAGAGCCATGATTGGCCACAGGCATCCTGCCTGTGGCCAATCATAGCTCAGGCTGTGTAGTGCACGCCCCACACTATATAAGGCCGCCTTTAAGGCGGCCTCCTGTAGTGTGTTACTTTGCATCTGAAGCAGTGGGTGTTCTGTGTACCTTCAACACAGTACACACCAATCGTTTTTGGCTGATTTCCTATCTTGCTGCTGTGTAGTGGTTGTTGTCTGTGCCCTGACTGCAGTATACACCACTATATTCACCTCACCTATATAGCTAGTGATCTAGCTTTAACCACTTAACAACTGCCCATTGCCGATTAACGGCTTCAGGGCGGTTGTTTAACTCAGAGAGGCCGTTAATTAACGGCCTCCCAGAATTCTGCTCTCGCGTGCCCCGAGGTGTGCGCACTCGAGAGCATCCGTGACCGTCGGGTCCATAGGACCCGGCGCATCACGGTAAACGGCCGCTCATAGCGGCCGTTTACCACGTGATTGCTCCGTCAAATGACGGAGTGATCACTTGGAAACAAACCGGCGTCATGTTATGACGCCTGTTCCTCCCTCCCCTTTCTGTACCGATCGGTACAGCGGAGGGGAAAGAGATCGGTGTCAGCAGCGATGTGGGCTGCATCTGCAGTGCCCACATCGCTGCTCACCGAATTTAACCCCTCAATTCCCTGCCAATACTCTGCAATACCAGTGCATACTCTGCAGTACCCTGCCATTACTCTGCAGTACCCCGCCATTACTCTGCAGTACCCCGCCATTACTCTGCAGTGCAGTACCCCGCCATTACTCTGCAGTGCAGTACCCTGCCATTACTCTGCAGTGCAGTACCCTGCCATTACTCTGTAGTACCCCGCCATTACTCTGCAGTGCAGTACCCCGCCATTACTCTGCAGTGCAGTACCCTGCCATTACTCTGCAGTGCAGTACCCCGCCATTACTCTGCAGTACCCCGCCATTACTCTGCAGTGCAGTACCCCGCCATTACTCTGCAGTGCAGTACCCTGCCATTACTCTGCAGTGCAGTACCCTGCCATTACTCTGTAGTACCCCGCCATTACTCTGCAGTGCAGTACCCCGCCATTACTCTGCAGTGCAGTACCCTGCCATTACTCTGCAGTGCAGTACCCCGCCATTACTCTGCAGTACCCCGCCATTACTCTGCAGTGCAGTACCCCGCCATTACTCTGCAGTGCAGTACCCTGCCATTACTCTGCAGTGCAGTACCCCGCCATTACTCTGCAGTACCCCGCCATTACTCTGCAGTGCAGTACCCCGCCATTACTCTGCAGTGCAGTACCCCGCCATTACTCTGCAGTACCCCGCCATTACTCTGCAGTGCAGTACCCCGCCATTACTCTGCAGTGCAGTACCCCGCCATTACTCTGCAGTGCAGTACCCTGCCATTACTCTGCAGTGCAGTACCCTGCTATTACTCTGTAGTACCCCGCCAATACCCCGCCAATACTCTGTAATACCCTGCCATAAATTGCCATACCCAGCCATACTCAGAGATACCCAGCCATACTCGGTGATACCCTGAAATACCCAGCCATAGACGCCCCCCACCCCTCACCGCCCTCCGGTGCTTCTACCAACTCGCCAGTACGATCAAAGCCAGAATCTTTTTTTTATTTTTTATTTCAGGCTTCCCAGCCTAGAGGTGAGATGTGGGGTCATATTGACCCCCCAGATTTCACTGTAAAGAGGACCTGTCACCCCATATTCCTATTACAAGGGATGTTTACATTTCTTGTAATAGGAATAAAAGTGATCAAAAATATATTTTTGGGAAAAAAAATGTCAAACTAAAATAAATAAAGTAAAATGAACAATAAAAAAATAAAATAAAAATTAAAGCGCCCATGTCCCCATGTGCTCGCATGTGCCACACATGTGAGGTATCGCCGAGAATGTTAGAGCGAGAGCAATAATTCTAGTCCTAGACCTCCTCTGCAACTCAAAACATGTAACCAGTAAAAAAATATTTAAAGCGTCGCCTATGGGGATTTTTTAAGTAGCGACGTTTGGCGCCATTCCACGGGCATGTGCAATTTTGAAGAGTGACATGTTTGATATCTATTTACTCAGCATAACTTCATCTTTCACTTTATGCAAACATTGGGCTAACAAGTGGTTAATAATAGAGCTTGCAGTCAGTAGTGTTAGGAGATAGTGCGTGCTGTCTGCGTGCTCTGTACCCAGTACATACCGCTATAATATAGGGCAGGCCCCTACTTTCAAACATCCAACTTACAAACATCTCCTACTTGCAAACGCAAGGAGACAGCAGCAAGTGAGATGAAAAAAGATGGACGACAAAACAAATTATACAGGGGTGATAACCCTTCCCTATGTTTTCCAAAAAGCTTAAAGATAGTTTTTTTGACTGGAGCTACACTTTAAAAATGTACCGGTTGAAAATGACAAACAGATTCAACTTAACACAACAAACCTACACAGTCCCTGTCTTGTTTGCACCGCCTGTATACTGCTGTTCTGAGTATATAGGGCCTGGGGGGCCACACGCATTTCCTTTTTTTAATATGGGTACGGGGTTCCCCTTAATATGCGTACAAGACCCAAATAGGCTGGTAATGGGCAGGGAGGGCTACCCATGCCATGTTTCTCAATGATTTTCAACCATATTGCAGGAACCAGATATAACATTAAAACCGCAAGCAGTTTTAAATGGTGTTATTTCCGTTTAATGTCATTTTGTGCAGGGACTGTTCTAAACACGGGAAACACGTGGCACTTCACAGGCATACTACAGACACCCCGCAGGCACCATATTTAAAGGAATATTTCACTTTTTTTTTTTCACTTTAATCGTCATTAAAATCAGTGCTCCCGCCAAAACGGTAGTTTTTAAAACTTTTTTTTGCAGTGACCCATGTCCCCTGAGGCAGGAGGCAGGTCGCCAAACCCTTTTTAGGACACTATCTTGCATATTAGCCGTTAAAATGAGCACTTTCCAATTCGAACGTTCGAGTCCCATAGACTTCAATGGGGTTCTAACGTTCGTACCGAACGCGGGGGTCGTTCGCAAGTTCTGGTGCGAACCGAACCGGGGGGTGTTCGGCTCATCCCTAAGGAACACCAACTACAAGTATAAATGCATGTTCTGTAGAACATTATGGTTGAATATGCAGAAAGATAATGTCATTGTTCTTGAGGACATAATCATCTTAAGTAATTATAATACAGTATAATTACATCAGGTCCAATGTCTTCCAAAAGGTTTCAGAAGATAGACTTTGTTTTGTGATGGTTCTAAATAATATGGATGGGTTCGCAAAACATGGAATGTTTAGGTCACATAAAGCATACCTGACTCTCCTTTCTGTAGATTTACAGAACAGGATGGAAAGCTTCTGGTGAGCATAAATTGCAGTACTCTTATGTCTGCCTGGACCCTAAAATCATATACACTGCATATGGAGAATGTGGGGAAGCAAGAAATTAAATGAATCATGTAATTTCATATTAACTACTACTTATAATGGGTTAAGAAACAACTTACGAACTAGACCTCTAAATAAAATGTATTTAATTTATCCAAATTGTTCAGCAAGTCAAAACTAAAAAAAATAAAAAAAAACTTTGTCCATTCAAATAACACGGGGATAGCCCTCTAAATAAAACTAAGTTAATTTATCCAAATTGTTCAGCAGATAAAAATGTTTTCTTTTTTTTTTTTTTTATTGAGAAGAGAGTAAGCAACTAAGCATAGAAGGTTGAAGAAGATTTTGAATTTAATGTGTACTTTCACAGAGTGACACTGTGAGTACACAAGTAACAGTGTGCCAACGTCCCATTAATGGATATATATGAACTAAAAACTACAGAAAATGGACTTTAAAGGCACACAGGTAGGCCAAATAAAGGTAATTAAGTATATTTATGAGTGTAGAAATGTAATTTAAGAAAAATTATTACATATAAAAAACTTGTATTGTGTACCCCACATATACACTCTAGCACCACTTATTCAAATAGAGAAACTACAGTAATACGTCCAGCCGAGCGATAATTGCAATTCCCGTAGTATTATCCAGTTAAAGATGTGTATATAGAATGCTGTGGATCAGGGTATGGATTTGGGCACAACTTATTCACTTATTCGTTCGACATGTTACGCATAGGGATACACTTCTTCAGGAGCATAAAATTCATATAGTCATCAGACGCATAAATAGTCGTGTAATGTATGGCTGGTAAGCAAAATTGTACAGGTATGTCCAGGAAGAAATAAGCACTAGCACAGGGTTAGAGATGCACAGGTGCTGGTAATAAAGACCAGCGTATGTGTGTTTATAGGGCCTGTTTAAACATTGTAAGGAAACAGGCTATAGGCTCATAGATGCTAACACCTAAATAATCTAGAGCTGTGCCATGCAATATAGATCAATCTCCTGTTGTTCAAACAGGGTCTTGAACTTTGCTAAATGTCTCCCTACCTATCCATCCACATGCTTTAGGGCAGTGATGGTGAACCTATGGCACGCGTGCCACAGCTGGCACGCAGAGCCATCTCTGTGGGCACACGAGAGGGTCCTGGTTCACGGTGGGGAGAACATGGCAGCAAACAGCGGCGAGGTGCAGCAAATTAACTGCACGAGTGAGTGGGTGGGTGGCTCCGCAGCCTCCGTGCGGAAGGCTACAGACCTGAGAGCACGCGAGGGAGAGAAGCAAGCAGCGGCGAGGTGCGGGAAACTGTCTGCATGAGTGAGTGGGCGGCCCCACATTCACCGCGTGGTAGGCTACAGGCATGACAGCACACACGGGAGGGAGAGAAGAGCTTCACTGCTTCATTGTATGGCTGAAGAGGGGCGCAGCATCCCTGGCGCCTTCCGGAGCTTGGACTCCTCAAACCTCCTTCAACAGTGAGGCCCGGAGAACAGACTGACCATGGGCCCAGAAGACAAGGACAGGCGAGAGGCGCATGCTGTGAGGGAGCCGCTGGATGGAACAGGGATGGAGACAGGTACCAGGCACAATTATACACTGAATACCTGCAGACAAAGACTGGGGCAGGGAGGCAGAGCAGGGATTACAGATAAGGACAGAGCTAGAGGTCTCCCTTTCTCTCAGCTCTCCTCTTTTTCAGCCCCCGTGTCCCCCTCTTTCTGCTCCCCCTCTCTGTGCCCCCCTCTCTCTGTGTCCCCTCTCTCTGTGTCCCCCCTCTCTCTCTCTGTGTCCCCCCTCTCTCTCTGTGTCCCCCCTCTCTCTCTGTGTCCCCCCCTCTCTCTCTGTCCCATCTCTCTCTCTCTCTGTCCCATCTCTCTCAGCATCTCACACCCCTCCCCCTCTGTCCCCCCTCCCCCTCTCTGTGCCCCCATCTCTCTGTCCCCCCTCTCTCTCTGCCCCCCGTGTGTCCCCCCTCTCTGTGTGTGTCCCCTATCTCTATCTATCTGTCCCCCCCCTCACTCTCTGTCACCTTTCTCTATGTGTCCTCTCTCTCTCTCACACCCCCTTTCTCTCTCTCTCTCACAACCCCCCTCTCTCTTACACACACACCCTCTCTTTTGCTCAGCACCCCTCTCTCGCGAATTGCCGTGTTGGCACTTTACAACACAAAACCAACTTATTTATTTCAGTTTGGGCACTCAGACTCAAAAAGGTTCGCCATCACTGCTTTAGGGGATGCTCAGATGTAGGTGACATGAAGCATATATGGTGGACATGGCCAAAGGTCAAACGATAAGGGTCTACAATATGTTCAATTTGGTATTACACATACATTTATGAAAAGACCCTGGAAGGCACTTACAAACCGATAAAAGGCGTTACGAAACGAGAGCGCGCTCTTTTGACCCGCATATTTTCAGCCATGAAACAAATGATTGTAAGAAGGTTTGAAAAGCTGCGCCACTAATCCTATTCGATAATAAAAAAACATCTCCAATGAAATATCACTAAGGAATTAATGGCACACACAAAATGAATATTTGTTGCCGATAAAATAGCATTAACATTGCGCAAATTAATTGAACCAAAAAAACATGTAAAAAATGTATAGGTAGCATATAACAGAAAAAACAGCTTGCAGAGAGCCGGGGCTGGAAGACAGAGTCCAATATGTCAGTGCTTATCAAACCACCGCGGTGAGTCCAAACAAAACTGCAAACCAGTGCCCGTCACCAAGATTCAGATGCACTTACCAGATGCAGATTAGATAGTAGCCTTAATGGTAATTTATCCAAAACAGGTTGTAGTCTTAGTAATAAAACATCCGTATCATAATCCTTGCGTCACGATTCTACTGTCACCAGTGTAAGGCAGCATCCCAGAACAAAAACTTCCACTATCAGCAATCGGGTATGTCACCGGCATTAGCCCCAGAAAGAAAAAGATGCCTCCATAGCGTAAAACCATTCAAGTATTTTATTAAAATATAGATATTGCACTTACGTAGAGTATTCTTTAAAACAGTATTGAAAATAGATCACAGAAAGCCGGCCGGCATTCAAAAAAGTGTCCCGTCCTCCCCTCGTAGAGTGTGGTGGCGTCACTGCGTACCTTTCCGGACGCGTTTCGTCATAGATGACGTTATCAATGGGGAATCAGATGATTGCAAAAGCGTGGAAGACACCAGGTACACTGTACCCTAGTGAATGAAAAATGTACAGTGATTTAACTGATGCTCATGATACATTTCTACATACCTGGCAGCCATGGTTGAATTACATTCCATCAACACAGTCACTTACACATTTCCTGGAGCTATAATCTGTAGCAGTACACTAATATCTCTGTAGTGAGCCTCCGGGACAGAGATGGCCTCCCTCTCTCTCTCCCCCCCCTTATTTTTCTCTCTCTCCCTCTTCCTCTCTCTTTATCTCCTATTTCTGATCTTCTCCACTCTTGAATTGGCCCTTTGTCTATAGGCAAGTGCGGGACCCTCTATTGACAACATAAAAAAATAAAGGGTTACTATCGGTGGTTGGCAGCACCCCCCCCCCGCTAAACAAGATATAAAAAAAAATGGGTTATTATTGGTGGCCGGCGGTAGCATATCAGACCATACCACCCCCCCAACAAGATTAAAAAATAAAGGTTTATTATCAGTGGTCGGCAGCATGCTTTTTTTGTTTACAACCCCCACCCCCCCCCCCCCCGAATGCAGATATGTGCACTTTATAGGTTGCAGAATGCAGAAATGTGAGATTTACAGGTTGTAGATATGTGTGATTTACAGGTTGTAGATATGTGCAATTTACAGAATGTAGATATGTGCAATTTACAGAATGCAGATATGTGCAATTTACAGAATGCAGATATGTGCGATTTACAGAATGCGATTTACAGAATGCAGATATGTGCAATTTACAGAATGCAGATATGTGCAATTTACAGGTTGCAGAATGCAGATATGTGCGATTTACAGAATGCAGATATGTACAATTTACAGGTTGCAGAATGCAGATATGTGCGATTTACAGGTTGCAGATATGTGCAATTTGCAGAATGCAGATATGTGCGATTTACAGAATGCAGATATGTGCAATTTACAGGTTGCAGAATTCAGATATGTGCGATTTACAGGTTGTAGATATGTGCGATTTACAGAATGCAGATATGTGCGATTTACAGGTTGCAGAATGCAGCTATGTGTGATTTACAGGTTTCAGAATGCAGATATGGGCAATTTACAGGTTACAGAATTCAGATATGTGCGATTTTCAGGTTTCAGAATGCAGTTATGTGTGATTTACAGAATGCAGATGTGTGCAATTTACAGGTTGCATAATGCAGATATGTGTGATTTACAGGTTGCAGAATGCAGATATGTGCGATTTACAGGTTACTTTACTAGAGCCCTGTGTATAATGTGCAGCCTGGTATATGATGTGCAGAGCCCCGTGTATAATGTGCAGCCTGGTATAAGATGTGCAGAGCCCCGTGTATAATGTGCAGCCTGGTACATGACGTGGATTCTATAAGGGGCGTGGCTTGTGAGAAGTGGGATGGGCCACATATGGAGTGCGGAGTCTTGCACCACCCCCCATCCTAAAACATCACCAGCTGCCACTGCTCACACCCAATTGTAGAATCAATAGGTATGACATTATTCATAGTTATTGGTCATTGAAAGAAGGTGAGTGTATAAATGAATTGTTTTAATTGATAGCAACAAAGTTTTTATATATTTTTTATTTCATATTTTTTATATCATATGTTTTCTGGGGTATCTAAAAGGGACTTCAATTCCTAGCAATTTTTTATTGCGTCGACCCACTCTTTGCAGCTCTAAGCCATTGTACACACAGTCGGAAATTCCGACAACCAAATCCGTCGGAGTAATTCCGACGGATTAATTCCGGAAGAGGTCCGGAAGTGATGTTGCATACACACGGTCGGACTAAGTTGTCGGAAAATCCGATTGTACATAACGTGATGACGTTATTTCGTTACGACGGGACTATGTTCAGGCAAGTAGCCAATAGCTTTGGTCTAGGAATTTGATCTGAGCATGCGTGGCACTTTGTCCGTCGGAGTAGGCTACACATGATCGGAGTATGTCCGATTGGAGCATTTTGTCTGAAAATTTTACCGGCAAGTTGGAAAAGTTGGTCCGTTGGATACTCCGACGGAAACAGTCCGATGGAGACCACACACAGTCGGAATATCCGACAAAACGGTCCGATAGGACACATTCCGTTGGAATCTCCGACTGTGTGTACAAGGGCTAACAGCTGCAACTGTTCTGGAAAGCTGTCCACAAGATTTAGGAGTGTGCTTATAGGAATTTTTGACTATTCTTCCAGAAGCGCATTTGTGAGTCTCTGCTCTAATTCATTCCAAAGGTGTTCTAAACCTTGCCTTCCCAGAAGATTTGAAGCTGTTATAGCTGCTAAAGGTGGGCCAACTCAATATTGAACCCTACGGACTAAGACTGGGATGCCATTAAAGTTCATGTGTGTTTAAAGGCAGGTGTCCCAGTACTTTTGACAATATAGTGTAGCTCTATCCAGCGGCCAAATGTGGTATTTTATGTTTAAAATTAATCATTTACACTAGAAAATAACAGGTCATAGCTAATTTACATTTGTTTTTTGGCCCATTTACACAGAACAAATGTACATGAACATTCACTGAGCAAATGGCATGCAAATGCTTTATAAAAACAACCCCGTTACGTATTATATTAAATATTGAATCTTACGGACTATGACTTGGATGCCATTACATTTTACGTGCATGTAATGGCAGGTGTCACAATACTTTTAACAATATAGTGTATTTCCCGACTGGTTGATCTCTGGGTTCTATACAAATACAATCCAACTGACCCTCTGCTGGAGCACTTTTTCATGAAATGCTAGTTACCCCTTTTTTGGAACAATCTCATTGTTTAAACTTGGTAATCAATTGCATAAAATGCTGGAGCATTCAAGTACAGAATAAACACACATAACTTCTCCATAAAGTGGGTGAAGAAATACTCAAAAGATACATTGTGGCAGAAGATGGACAGGTCTGTGTGAATACTAGTGAATGCTTTCAGTGCTGTATAACTAAATGGTCAGTGGCAATGTGATAATCATTGGTCTGACATTACTTTAAATGGATGTAAACCCACTCTCGATATTTCTAATTTAATTATAATTTAATTTAAGGATATACATACCTCCTGCATAAATACTTACCTGTCATATTTCACCTCTTTAGCAGTGTAGAGCCCTGCAATATCCCCAAATCTGTGGGTGGGTCTGCTGTCATGGATCGGTAGGCAGAGTTGTGACATTAGTAGACTCCCCGCCCACCTCTACACTCCCATTGTTTACCCAGCATCATGAGGATGAGCCTTATGCCAGGGGAAAAAAAAAGTGCACACTCCTGCGCATGTGCAGATACACAGCCATCTACAGAGGACGATTCTAAAGAGCTGTGTTAGGGAGCTGTGAGAGGCTGTGGCTGTGAAATACACAGAATGCCTCTCTCATGCTCCTGCATGGGATAAGGAAATCACCTGTCATTCACAGCAAGGGGGAAGAAAGGACACCTATTTCTCTGTGTGTCTGTTTTTATCTTACTGAAAAAAGATAAGAGGACTTCTCAGAGCTGGATTAACTCTTTGTGGCAAGACTGGGCAAAGATGAAATGACATGCTCTACTCTACAAGGTACAAGTCTTAATAAAAAATAAAAAAATTCGGATTTACATCCACTTATAGAAATTAAAATAATGATTGTAGAGGCAAAATTGCAATGTTTATGTAATAACAAAAATACATTTATATTTACTATTAAAAACATTAGAGTGCACATAGAATCAAATACTTAAAGGTATATATTGTGATTATTCAAGAACAGCAGGTGTGTGAGAAATAATTGGCATTAATAAATCTATATTTATAGCTGTGTACCTCATTAATTAGGGCATGTGTATTTGCATGAACACAATGGCAGAATACCGCTGTTTTGAAGATCATGGTATAAACATGTTACATCATCATTTTAAGGAGGTGAGAAACTAAGTTCATAGGAAACATCAGTAGATCATCTTTCTTCAAGTCAAATTCTAGATATCTATGACAGCTGCAAAAGTAGTGTGAATGCCATATGGTCTTGTCTTATGAGAACATTACTACAAAAAGAAAATGTTCAAATATCATTACTTGGTTGAACAATTAATCTATCAAGAAGGCAGGTGGCACAATGGATTTATTCCGTTGTCTAAAGCCGCTGTCTTTCTTGGACATCCAAAGGTGAATATTCAGTTATGAATACTAATTCAACAAAATTGCAATCAACATCCCCAACTGCAAGGACAGCAGTTTTGGGCTCTTCATCCCCTTTTCAGGCCAAATGACAAACCCATGCCCCCTCGCTTGAAATAATACAAAAGATGCAGCTTGCATGTCCTATGCTGTGGTTATACTGGGAAGTTTTATTTGCTGGATCACTTTGGTCACTCCATCAATTTAGCACTAACGTAGGCTTTGAGAAATCACATTGACACCCAAAATGTCTACTTTTTCAGGTTTTATTTTGTTTGATTCAGAGTTGTAATCTCTCTAAGATCCAGATTATAAGCAACGGGAGCGGTCAGTCAATAAGAGGCTCTGTACTCATAGGTTTAGCACCAGCTGCCACTGATCACCAAACAGGTTCCAAATTCTAAGCAGGGTCTTGACTTTGGGCACCATACAACACCCCACCTACTGCTCTGCAGAGCAATAATACCTTAAACATGTTCAATTACATCACACGATCATACATGTTTATACCAGAACTCCTTACCACAGGGGAAGTAAACATTGTCAAATGATTGATTCCATATTTGAAAAATAGTGAATTTGATTTTTTTCAATGATCCTACATTTAATCCTACTAGGACCCTCCACACACTTACACAATCATGTGCTCAACATCACACACATATATTTCAGACCCTGTACTGATGAGAATTTTGCACTTTAAATCCTTATCTGTATTCTCATCTGATTTGAATTATCTCTAAAAAAGGTATATCTGCAGGATGTTTTTAAGTAAAAGTTCAGATCATTTAGGCAGACCTTGGCAGGTAAATGTGCCTGGATTTGCCAGCTCATATAAAAGTAAACCTCTACCTCACAATTAGATTTTTCAAAATGCAACCACCCCCTCAACTGCTATTAAAAAAAGCCAATCTTTTTAAGTTTTTAGCTCTGGCCTTCCCTCTGCCTCCCTTCTTGCCTAGAAGAGAATGACAAGTCTCTGATCCTGCAGCCTCCTGAGTCCTGGGATATTACATCTCAGAAGTTTGCAGGTGCAGGGACACACATTGGTTGGAGGGCAAACCTGGACTGGCATGTCATTGAGGGATGGCTGCAAGAATCCAGACGTTACAGCTGCTTCCTGATAGGAACAGGAGAAATGGCAATATATATTTTTAAATATAACCTTGCAATAAAGGTATGAGGGTATAGAAAAAAAAAGCATGGCAAGCAGAGTTTGAAATTAATCATTAAACGTTCCCTTTGTTTTTATGCAAACATTCCCCAACTTTATTCATTCTAATGAATTTTAAAAGATTGTAGAGTGCAGAGACTTGAGTAAATTTAGTTATTTGATACTGTGGGACATGATACACAGAAACACACAAAATATAAAACATTCTATTATGTCACTGAATATTAAATGAATGAGTCCTAGCCCCATAACATCCTTATTATAGTATGCTAAAACTTGCAGCAAACTAATTTCATAGGAAACATATGTAAAGCTCTCATGTCAGTTGGATGGCTTGGGTGCACAAATTCTTTCCTTTGGCTGCGTGCTAACTCGTGTCTATCAGATAGGCGACCCAATGGCCAACTGAACGGAGCTTGCTTTGGTGACAATTCTGCTGCTAATTGTGAGGCAGTGGCTTAGTGCCCAAACCTGACACCGGAAGTGCTGTTACAGGCACTTACAGGAACTTGGTAACAGATTCTCAAAAAAGATTTGCTTAAGAAAACTGTAGTGAGACATGATGGAAAACATTCTGAAAAATAGAATTATGGTTTATATACACTTCACATCAGAGTAAATGGTTATTACCGAATCAATATAACTGTTAGCAGGGCTTTTTTTCAGCTGGAACTTGGTAGAACTCAGTTCCACCACCTCTGGCTCAGATCCTCTGCTCACTGCTCACCACCATCACTTGTAAACACAGAAGTCTGGCTTCTGTGTTTACAAGTGACAGCTTGGCTCCCAAAGGCTCCCACAGATCTGATCTCCTAAGCAGCTCCCACCAAGTGCAGGATGAGGAAAAGGGAGATGCAGGTGTTCAGGGTGCAATGCGGATGCCAACACCCCCACTGGATGATCTCCCTGCAAGTGAAAGAGAAGGGTGAACTACAGTGTGAGGGAAGGTTCTGGATCTGGCTGGGTGCCTCAGCTTAAAACAGCAGCAAAAGTTGGACATGTGGAAGATGATGGAGCTTTTAAGGAGGGGGGGGGGGTGAAAGTGTGCAAGTGATACAGAGGTAAGCAGCTGTGGAAAAACACTCTGTGTAGCTCATCTCTGAACTTTGCACGGGGATAGTGTACCACCGAACTCTGCACATAGCGCAACCCTGAACTCTGTACTCTGTATGTAACCCCCCCTCCAAACTCTGCCATCAGTTCGTATTGCACTTCTGGCATTTAATGCTTTATTTGATGGATGGTGGGTGTGAGGGAGAAGGGGATTTTGGGGGTTGTGGTTGAGTTCCTGTATGAAGGCCTGTATGAAGGCCTGTATGTATAACATATATATATATATATATATATATATATATATAAAGTTTTAATGACTTTAACCACTTCCCAGACCACCCACCATTGTTATATGTCAGTACTTTGAAGAGGAATATTAACATAGGAATATAATATATCAGGAATAGGAATATGGGAATAGAATAGAATAGAAAAATAGGAATATAATAGGAATATAATAACCCCGGTATCCTCTTCTCCTGTGAGCGGTCCGCTTCAAAATAAAAGTGGTCTCTGTGGCGGATTCGCCGTGAGATCACTTTTATTGGCTGCGGGAGAGGGGCTCCCCTCCCGCAACGATCCGGTGCCCTCAGCCTCTTACCGGAGCTGTCGGCAGTGGCGGAGGCGATCTGATTCTTAGCCGTTTCCATATCATTGCACGGCGGAAGCAACATCAAAACGCCACACATCCATCCATAGCTCTTAAAGGGCCATTGTTTTTTTGTATTTCTTCAAATGACAACAATTTTTTATTTATTTATTGCATTTTAATGTAAATATGAGATCTGAGGTCTTTTTGACCCCAGATCTCATATTTAAGAGGTCCTGTCATGCTTTTTTCTATTAAAAGGGATGTTTACATTCCTTATAATAGGAATAAAAGTGACAATATATTTTTTTTTAAAGAACAGTGTAAAAATAAAAAATAAAAGGTAAAATAAATAAGAAAAAAAGAACTCCTCTATAATGTAAAACATGCAACCTGTAGAATTTTTTAAACATCGCTTATGGAGATTTTTAAGGGTCAAAGTTTGTCGCCATTCCACGTGCGGGCACAATTTTGAAGCGGGACATGTTGGGTATCAAATTACATGGCATAACATTATCTTTCACAATATAAAAAAAAAGGAGCTAACTTTACTGTTGTCTTATTTTTTTATTCAAAAAAGTGTATTTTTTCCCAAAAAATTGCGCTTGTAAGACTGCTCCGCAGATACGGTGTGACAGGAAGTATTGCAACGACTGCCATTTTATTGTCTAGGGATGTATAATGTTTGGGGGTTCTAAGTAATTTTCTAACAAAAAATAAATAAATATGTTTTTAACTTAACAAATCTCAGAAAGAGGCTCGGTGGTTAATTAATTTGATGGATGGTGGGTGTGGGGGAGATGGGGATTTCGGGGGTCCTGGTTGAGTTCCTGCACCTATTTTCAGAGAAGAAAGGGCCTGACTATTAGTAAGTCAGGTAGGAAGAATTTCAGTTCCCTAAATACAAGGCTGTTGGTATAAAAATAAGTATTTTTGTAACAATACAAAGCAAGTTGTTTTTTATGCTCCTAATTTGTCAAAGGGATGGTGACTGGTTTTATAATGTACTTTGTGAACATTTCATGCAAACCTAATTAACCATCAACTTATACCAGCAGGCATAAATTTTCATTATAAAAATTTGAAAGAAAGCTAATTTAATTTCTGAATTTGATCCTCTCAACATAACTGAGTTGTTTATTGTACTGGGATTTGGGTGAAAGGTATCTAATCAACTGGCTCTACAAGACTTTATTTTTTTAAATGTTATACAATAATAATAAAATCAACAAATGTATTACAAATGTGTTACTATTTTATGTTCTGTTGGAATGTGTTTTTATCGGTTTAACACACACATGACTATCTGGAGTCGTACAATATAATGTACTGGAGTATTTCGCCACACCTGCCCCATAGACAGAAATGGCTGTAAGTGACTGTATGAAGGTCTATAGTCTTTAGCGACTGATAGCAGCAATATGGATCCCCTGCAGCCACTGCGCTGGTGGAGGATCTATTGTTGCTGGGAGGGGGTTTTATATTTGCTGGAGTATCTATTGTTGCTGGCTGCAGGGGATCCATATTGCTGCTAACAAATTCTATACAAATTACTTATGCCTCATACACACAATCAAAATTTCCGATAGAAAGTTTTTCCATCTGGAAAATTGAGAACATGCTATAAATTTTTGGCTGGCGGAAATTCAGACAGCTAAATTCCGATGGAGCATACACACTGTCGCATTTTCCGATGAAAAGCTCTCATCGGTCTTTTTCTGGTCGGAATTCCGATCGTGTGTATGCAGCATCAGCACCACAGAATGATACTTGCTTCTGTATTCTCTACTGGGAGGTGGGTAGGGGGTGGAACCAAGGGACGGTGCTCGGAGGTGGGTAGGGGCGGAGACAAGGGGTGACTTAGAAGGGGTAGGTTCCTACACTTATTCTATTAGGAAAAAAGCCCAGGAGAGACATGTGCTTTTAATGTGCTGCAAAATGTCTGCAATCTAAGAACTGTTTTGTAGAAATATTTGTGCAGTAAAGTAGTTACTGTAAAATGCAAATGGACTGGACATTTAAATAACGCTGTGCTGGAGCCGATCTAAAGTGCCCTCTGCAGGGATGAATTGTCAGGGTGGTGAGAGAGGACATTTTAGGAGCAGAAAGAGGAACCTTGTGCCTCCTGACCCTTGCTTAGTGGGTCCCTCAGTTTGGATTAGAGAGGCCACAGGGACTAAGGAGGAACTGCAATTGTATGTGTGAAGAAGGTTCATCCTGTGAGTAACACCTTTGCTAAATAGATTATAACATCTAGGGAAGATGGCTGTAATGGTTGGAAGTGTTCTGCACTTGTGTGATTACTGAATGGAAAGTTAGAAGAAGAAGAGAGTTCTGCACTATGAACATTGAGACATGTACTGTTAGACCTTGTACACACGTTCGGACATTCCGACGGAAAATGTCGGGCCGCGTTGTCGGATAATCCGACCGTGTGTGGGCTTCATCTGACTTTTTCCGTTCGGAATGTCCGACCAACAAAGTTTGAGAGCTGGATATAAAATTTTCCGACAACATGATCCGATCGAACTTTGATTGTTTGTAGAGAATTCTGATCGGACAAAGTGCTACGCATGCTCAGATCAAATTACGAGACCAAAGCTATTGGCTACTAGCCTCAACGTAGTCCCATCGTAACAAACTAACGTCATCACGTTCCGAATGATCGTATTTTCCAAGAACTTTGTCCGACTGTGTGTATGCAACACCAGTTTCGGACAAAATCCGTCTGAAAAAATCGGACGGATTTTGTGGTCGGAATTTCTAAACCGTGTGTACAAGGGCTTAATGTGTTGCAAAATGCCTGTAATCTAAGAATTGTGTTGGAGTGACGTTTGTGCAGTAAATCAGCATGGAACGGGAGTGGGGATTGGGGGGGGGGGTGGAAGAAGATTTGTGCTGGGAAGAGGGAAAAGGATTTACACTGGGAAGAGAAGGATCTGTCTAGAAGAAGTTGCTGCTGCTACTCACCCTGGTCTCACAAAATGGCTGAAATAGTTAAATAATACTGTTTTTTGAGCTTGGGGAGGGTCTTATGATGTTATCTTAACTAAACGCTTCTAGACGCAAATGCGGTAAACAGGTGCTTTAAACGCCGGTTTCAAGGTGTAAAAAAAAACGTTCAGAGGACTTTGCCTCAGCGTCCCGTGTACATGGAGCCTTAAGCCGCATACACACGTAGCCGTCTGTCCGACGTACTTAGTCTGGCGGACGTCCGCCAAACTGTCCGTCGGAATTTTCGAACGGGCTACTTGCCCACACACGGCACTTTTTCAGCGGACTAATACGGTGTACTAAGTCCGCCGTACTAAGTCCGCCGTACTTTCGAAATGAACGGACTCGCCCACACACGCGGAGGAAAGGCCGCTCATTTCGAGCGCGTCTCCAGGTAGGCGGGGCCCGCGAAGGAGACGTCGCTGGCCCCGCCGCCTGGTATGGACTTAAAGGGGAACCCCAACGCCGAAAAAAATCGGCGTGGGGGTCCCCCCAAAGTCCACAACAGACCCTTGTCTGAGCACGCTACCCGGCCGGCCAGGAAAGGGGAGCGAGCGAGCGCCCCCCCCCCCCTCCTTAGCCGTACCAGGCCGCCCTCAACTGCCCTCAACATGGGGGGTGCCTTGGGGAAGGGGGGCGGTGTGACATGGCTTTATGTCACATGGGTTGGTGTCACATGGTGACCCCGCCCCCTTACGATGTCACAGTCCCCATGTGACATCAACCCATGTGACCAACCCATGTGACATAAAGCCATGTGACACCGCCCCTTGTCCCTATATAAGTGGCCGCGCAGCGCGTCCCTGGCATTGTGGCCGGAGAGAGCGTCGAGTCAACATCTCCAGGAGAAGAAGGAGAAGAAGAAGAAGAAGAAGAAGAAGAAGATCGGAAGGCGGCAGCGGCGACAGAAGACCGGGCCACCGCTTGTAAAAGAGCTATAAGAAGGCGCGGTGGCCCGGCAGAAGAACCGAAGAGGGGGACAAGACCCCCGAAGTCGGGAGAAGAGGCCGGCGGCGAGGAAGAAAGCCGGACTCCTCCGCTAGCAAAAGAGCTACAAGAATTCTAAGTCCGCCATACTGTTGGGTCAAAAAAGTATGCCGGAGGCTACACACGGGGGGAATGTAATAGTAATTTAAGGCTCTACATAATTCAGTAACAGTAGTTCCATAGTAGTTGCAACTTTGCTGTGTTAAAACAATGCATAAAATGATTGTTTCACAATGTCATGGATGGCTTCTAGTAAGGGTATACAGAGGAAACACTTGTACTTACTAAACGGCAGATTGCTGTATTATAACATCATGTTTTTAATTTGCCATAATAATATTGCTATTATCCAGCTAATGTTTCATCTCTCTTCAATTCATAAATGTGTGCATGAATTATTCTTATAATAAAATATGATCTAATTGCAGTGGGAAGTTGAGAATTTCAATTTATTATTTTAAGTCAACAGTGCTGATCATATTTGATTGAACATCTGCACCTGTCATTAACTGATGGATGACAAACACATCTCTGTTTTATTACACAGCTCTGGTGATAAAACACTGCATTAATTGCTAAAGATGCATGTGAAATACTTTCGTTAGAGACTTTTACGTGTAAAGTAGAGAAATGTAGACGTTGAAGGGGGAAAAAACTACGCTGACGCATGAGAACAGCTGGGAATGACATTGTGAAATGAAGACAACAGTAGCAAATCTGCACTGCCAACGTCATTGGCATGTAAACCTGCCTTAAACCATACCAATTACTCTTACAATGGTGCAGTTTATGTCTCATATGTGCCATAGATATATGCCAGTGGTGATCTAAAAGGGAATTTAGAAATCATTTTCATTAAGAGCCAAAAGATAATTTTCTGAGCATCAGTGACAACTGATAGATTAACTGATAGATTCGTTCATGGTTTCTACAGCAATGGAGAAAATGTTGTTATGCCTACACAAAGATCTGATTCATATTGTATACACAAAAATATAACATCTGACCAAGTTGTCCTCACAATATTAAAAGTACTGACCTTTTACATACCATCTCTGTTGGAGTTCCCACACAAAGGTAAAAGCCTAAAGACAAAAGTAAATGAGGACTCTTTAATATTTCCTAAATTCTAATGCCGCGTACACACGACTAGACTTTCCTGCAGACTAGGTCCGACGGGATCAGTCCGTCGGACAATCCGATCGTGTGTGGGCTTTCGAGAAAAAAAAAATCAGACGGACCTAGAAATAGAACATGTTTCAAATCTATCCGATGGACTCAATTCCAACAGACTAAAATCAGGGAAACTGTTTGTCTGTGTGCTAGTACGACGGACCAAATACAACGCAAGGGCAACGATTGGTTACTGGCTTCCTTGTTTAGTCCCGTTTACGTCATCACATTCAAAATGAACGTACTTTCGAGCGTACTTAGTCCGTTCGTGTGTGACCAAGTCCGTTAGTTTGGAAAGTCTGTCGGAACTCCGCAGAAAGTCAATCAGGAAGACCGTCGGACCTAATCTGTCGGAAAGTCCGGTCGTGTGTACATGGCATTATAACACTTACTGTGCACAAATGCAATATACAGTAACAACTCTGTCCTAGATAATAAACTAATTATAAATGTAAAAAATAAACCTTGCGCTAGATATTAAAATGGGATTGCTGAAACCAGATCCTGAATACTGGATATAGTAGTGTAAAAAAAGTGTGAAAAAATAAAGTGTGCTATCCCCTTACGTGAATGCCCAAACATATGTAGAGTATTAAGATAAGAACTGTACACAATTACATACAAATGCATCTCATAAAGTTATGTTTACATCAGAATTTCATAAGTATACAAAAAAAATGACCATATAATAAAAAAAGTCCATAATCATTGAATCTATATTTATCCAGGTGTTTCAAAAAGTGCTTAATGCTTCAAACTCAAATAAGGTGCTCCAGTGCAAATAAAGTGCTCTTCCAAACTATATAACTGCCTCTTACCAAACACCACTTCCTGATGCCACCTACATCTCGCCCTGGCGATGGGAACTTGGGAGCCCGAATCATCAATCATGGCTGTATCGCAGCATTCTTTGGAAGCTGTACTAGAAGCAGACCAAAAAAGCAGGCGATTACAGGAACAGCAGTGTCTTGGGAACTGTCCACGAGGTCGGTAAAGTATATACGTACATCGCTTTTGGAAACAGGAACTTGTTCATTTTCCATGAGAAACTATTATGAAACCACTATAAGCGGGCTGCTGCCAGTGAGGAGGGAATCTGAGCATGGATTAAGGGCATAATACAGTAGATTAAAATGGATTATGTACACCAATGTTTCTCAACTCCAGTCCTCAAGTACCCCCAAAAGGTCCCTCAGATGAAATGGCTGTGGTAATTACCAAGGCAGTGAAACGGATCAAATCACCTGTGCAAAATAATGGTAAGTCTGAAAACATGACCTGTTGGGAGTACTTGAGGACTGGAGTTGAGAAACATTGGTGAACACAGATACTAGTAATGAAGGTATACTCACCCTGTTACTCAAATCAATAGTATTTTTATATTTCTTGGACTGATGCAATTATCTGACATTGTCAGCTTTAACCACTTAACAACCGGCCCATAGCCGATTAACGGCTTCAGGGCGGTTGTTTAACCCTGAGAGGCCGTTAATTAACGGCCTCCCAGAATTTCGCTCTCATGCAAATGAAGGAGCGATCACTTGTAAACAAACCGGCGTCATGTTATGATGCCGGTTCCTCCCTCCCCTTTCTGTACCGATCGGTACAGCGGAGGGGGAAGAGATCGGTGTCAGCAGCGCTGTGGGCTGCATCTGCAGTGCCCACAGTGCTGCTCACCGAAAATTAACCCCTCAACTCCCTGCCAATACTCTGCAATACCCAATACCCTGCCAATACTCTGCAATACCCTGGTAATACTCTGCAATACCCTGGCAATACCCTGCAATACCTGCCAATACTCTGCAATACCCGCCAATACTCTGCCAATACCCAATACCCTGCCAATACTCTGCAATACCCTGCCAATACCCTGCAATACCCGCCAATACTCTACAATACCCGCCAATATCCTGCCAATACTCTGCAATACCCAATACCCTGCCAATACTCTGCAATACCCGCCAATACTCTGCAATACCCGCCAATACCCTGCCAATACTCTGCAATACCCAATACCCTGTCAATACTCTGCCATGCCCTGCCAATACTCTGCAATACCCTGCCAATACTCTGCAATACCCAATACTCTGCAATACCCTGCCAATACTCTGCAATACCCTGCCAATACCCTGCCATACCCTGCCAATACTCTGCCAATACTCTGCAATACCCTGCCATACCCTGTCAATACTCTGCAATACCCTGCCAATACTCTGCAATACCCTGCCAATACTCAGCCAATACTCTGCAATACCCTGCCAATACCCTGCCATACCCTGCCAATACCCTGCCATACCCTGCCAATACTCTGCCAATACTCTGCAATACCCTGCCAATACCCTGCCATACCCTGCCAATACTCTGCCAATACTCTGCAATACCTTGCCATACCCTGCCAATACTCTGCAATACCCAATACCCTGCCAATACTCTGCAATAACCTGCCATTTTTTTATTTTTTATTTTTATTATTTCAGGCTTCCCAGCCTAGAGGTGAGATGTGGGGTCTTATTGACCCCATATCTCACTGTAAAGAGGACCTGTCATGCCATATTCCTATTACAAGGGATGTTTACATTCTTTGTAATAGGGATAAAAGTGATCAAAAAATTTATTTTTGGGGAAAAAAATGTCAAACTAAAATAAATAAAGTAAAATGAACAATAAAAAAGAAAACATTTTTTAAAGCATCCCTGTCCCCATGAGCTCGCATGCAGAAGCGAACGCATACGTAAGTCCCGCTCACATATGAAAACAGTGTTCAAACCACACATGTGAGGTATCGCTGTGAACGTTAGAGTGAGAGCAATAATTTTGGCCATAGACCTCCTCTGTAACTCAAAACATGTTACCAGTAAAAAAAATTTAAAGCGTCACCTATGGGGATTTTTAAGTAGCGACGTTTTGGTGCCATTCCACGAGCATGTGCAATTTTGAAGGGTGACATGTTAGGTATCTATTTACTCAGCGTAACTTCATCTTTCACATTATACAAAAACATTGGGCTAACTTTACTGGGTTTTTTTTAAGCACAAAACTGTTTTTTTTTTAAAACGCGTTTGAATGCGCAAATACCGTGCGTGATAAAAAGTTGCAATGACCACCATTGTATTCTCTAGGGTCTTTGCTAAAAAAAAAATATATATAATGTTTTAAGGTTCTATGTAATTTTCAAGCAAATAAATGATGATTTTTACATGTAGAGGAGAAATGTCAGAATTGTCCTGGGTGCTCCAGAACGCCTGATGGTGCTCCCTGCATGTTGGGCCTCTGTATGTGGCCGCGCTGTGTAAAAGTCTCACACATGTGGTATCGCCATACTCGGAAGTAATAGCAGAATGTGTTTTGGGGTGTAATTTGTGGTATGCATATGCTGTGTGTGAGAAATAACCTGATAATATGACAATTTTGTGAAAAAACAAAAACAAAAGGAAAAAAATATCTTGATTTTGCAAAGAATTGTAGGAAGAAATGACAAATTCAAAAACCTCACCATGCCTCTTACTAAATACCTTGGAATGTCTTCTTTCCAAAAAGGGGTCATTTGGGGGGTATTTTTACTTTTCTGGCATGTTAGGGTGTGATCAATTTTCAGATATTGGCACCATAGCTTGTGGACTTTCACAAAAAACTAATAATATCCACCAATTTGTACTTATTTTTATCAAAGATATGTAGTAGTATACATTTTGGCCAAAATTTATGAAGAAAAATTAATAATCTTCTAAATTTTATAACAGAAACGAAGAAAAATTATTTTTTTTACCAAATTTTCGGTCTTTTTTCTTTTATAGCACAAAAAATAAAAAACCCAGCGGTGATTAAATACCACCAAAAGAAAGCTCTATTTGTGTGGAAAAAAAGGACAACAATTTCATATGGGTACAGTGTTGCATGACTGAGTAATTGTCATTCAAAACGTGAGAGCACCGAAAGCTGAAAATTGGTCTGGTTATTAAGGGTGTTTAAGTGCCCAGTGGTCAAGTGGTTAACAAACTCTACTGGCATGATGCTACTTTAATTGCTTGCCGACCAGCCACCGTCATTATACTGTGGCAGGTCGGCACGTTCCTGTAAGCCGCTGTAGCTATACATTGGCTCCTTTAGGCGGGTTAGCAGGCACGCATGCGCCCGCTGCACTGCAGGGGTGCCGATGCTCCTGGCTGATGGTCACAGGCATAAGAGGCAGAAAAGGATCGTGTGTGTGTGTAAACACACAAATCCCTGATCTGTTCTGTGAGGAGAGACAGATCGCGAGTTCCTAATAGCTAGGAACCACTATCTCTCATCCTCTCTAGTCAGTCCCTTCCCCCTACAGTTAGAACACACAGTCAGGGAACACAGTTAACCCCTTGATCGCCCTTAGTGTTAACCCCTTGCCTGCCAGTGACATTTATACAGTAATCAGTGCATTTTTTATAGCACTGATCGCTGTATAATTGTCAATCGTCCCAAAAATGTTTCAAAAGTGTCCAATGTGTCTGCCATAATGTCGCAATCATGATAGAAATCACAGATCGCCGCCATTAATGGTAAAAAAAAATAATAATAAAAATGCCATAAATATATCCCCTATTTTGTAGACACTATAACTTTTGTGCAAACCAATCAATATACGCTTAGCCCCTGTACACACGGTCGGAGAATCTGTCGGAATGCGTCTTAACGGACCGTGTCGTCAGATAATCCGACTGTGTGTGGTATGCATCGGACTGATTCCTTCCGAATCTCTGTCCGACCCAATTTTCCAACATGTTGGAAATATTTCCCGACCAACTGGGCCGGTCGGACCTAATCCGATCATGTGTATAGCATTTTGATTGGACCAAGTGCCACGCATGCTCAGATCAAATTCCTACATCAAAGCTATTGGCTACTAGCCTGAATGTAGTCCCATCGTAACTAAATTACGTCATCACGTTCTGAAAGATCGGATTTTTCGCCAACTTGGCCCGACCATGTGTATGCAACAGTTTCGGACACAATCCGTCGGACTAAATCCGACGGGCAAAATCCGACGGATTTGGTTGGCAAAATCTCTGACCGTGTGTACAGGGGCTTATTGCAATTTTAATTACCATTATCATAAATATGTAGAAGAATACATATTGGCCTAAACTGAGAAAAAAAATTAGCTTTTTTTAAAAAAATTTGGGGATATTTATTATAGCAAAAAGTACAAAATATTGTGTTTTTTTCAAAATTGACGATCTTTTTTTGTTTATAGAGCAAAAACTAAAAACCACAGAGATGATCAAATACCACCAAAAGAAAACTCTATTTGTGTGAAAAAAATGTTGTCAATTTTGTTTGGGTAGATTGTCGCACAACAGTGCAATTGTCAGTTAAAGTGACGCAGTGCCGTATCTCAAAAAATGCTCTGGTCATTAAGCCAAATCTTCTGGGGATGAAGTGATTAATGCTGTTGTTTCTCTCCCCAGACATTATGAATTCTCTACATGTTTTTTGTTTGTTTGTCTGTTATGCACCCTTGTAGTGTGTTTTTGTAATTTTGTGTTTTTTTGATATACTAACATCCTTTTGGTATTTAAATACAGCTATCTTGTCTTTGAATAGACCCAACCATGACTTGTCATTGAAGTAATCACTATTTAACCTGGAAACTTGTTTTCTTTTCTTTGTGATTTTCCCAGAAGTCTGCACTAAGATACAAATCATATTTTGCGCATTCCCATCAACAAAAATGTGTTAAAATCTCTGCAGTGTACATAGATCACCCAGAGGGGAGTGTTTTTTTCTCTACAAAAGTGGAGTTACTCTTTAAGGTATTGACAAGGTCTAACAACCAAAGTCATGGCTTAAGGCTTGTTTTTAAGATCAGTCACAGATCATGTTAAGGTCGGCTTGGGATAGATTTAGGATGTTTTCATATTCACTTGTATGAAAAAAAGCAATGCAATGGCAAGAGCAATAATTGATGGAAGCATCAAGTGATCCATGAGATTTAATACAAGACTGAGGGTCCCGCCACTCTTCTTTTCTGTAATGCACTTATTTTCATGTGGAGAAACATTGCAATAAGGCAGACTGTTCATTTTAGATAGCCTTTTAAGGCACCTCAATGCGCTAAAAAGATGGACATGTAGCATTATTGGCAATGCAGTTGTACCGCAACATATGGCATGTAAGTTGTAGTGTGCTTTGGCCATACTTCTCCTTTAAGGCACTTTATGGCCTTTGAACAGTAGTCAGGTGGCTTAGAAAGGCAATAATGAGGGTTGCCTCTCTCAATCAAAGTCAGGCTTTCCAGCAGCTTTTAGTCAGTATATAAGGATATAAGAAGGCTGTAGTAGATAGTAGAGTAGGGGTAACTGACATAATGTCTGCAGGGAGAAAAAGTTGCTGCTATATTATAAAGCACTGAACAGTGCTATATTTAGTCCTATACACAATTCTGTGTTGTGCTACATTTCACAGTGGATAGACCAGTCTTTTCTAGGACTACCTTTGCTGTTTAGCTGCTAGGTCCCCCTTTTCAGTTTTTTTTTTGGCTTGTGTTTTATTGTTTGTTTCTAGTTTTATTTAATATATTCTTATTTCTTTTTGGTTTTGGTGAGGTTATAAAGAAATAAAAGAATACAAAAAATACAAGGATGGGGTTTAGTGGTTTAACACTGGGGTTTAGGGTTTAGATTTTATTTTTAGGTTTTTAGTGGTTTCTGTGGTGTTTGGGGTTTTATTTCCTTGAGAAAGGTATATTATTTAATACGATTTTGCTATTTTTGTTATTTTAAGGGTAAGCAGCATGAACTGGTCTCTGATTAATGAACTTGGCCTTTGCAGGAGGATTTACAAACCCAGATGGAAATCTGAAAATGTTGCACATAATACCGAAACCCTACTGAAGTCTATGGGAGTCAAATCTTATATATATAAAAAGGGCAGAACAAGATGGGCACTGTTGTGATTAAAATGGTATTTCTATATACCTGACAAAGACCAGCTAGGTGTAACTAACGCAATTACAGTACTCACGAAACCCTTTATACTAATGCTGCAGCATTAGGAGACAACATGGAAAAAACAGACCAGCACATTTACAGCTTAGCAGTTGTCTAATTTATTGTGGGAGGGGCTGCACGTTATTTGCACTCTTATCAGCCAATCATTGCATAGAACATGGGTGTGGTTAATACATAGGCGTACATTACACATCATCATTACATATCATTACATATCATTACATATCATTACTCATGTCATCTGCTTCTGAATCACAGTCATGGGATATGTGGCTCAGACATATTGTGACACAATCTCTTTATTTAGACAGCATAGAACGAGACTGCCTATGCAAGCTATATTTCCTCATGTGCATGTTTACAGAAAAACTGCTACAGTCTGCAGATACAGAATCTAAGCCAGCTAGTAAAGTTAACCCAAGTTAATCCTATATGAACTTACAAAGATGGAGACACTCTGGTTCAGCCATATTACTACAGGCACTGCAATGAGGGACATGTAACAATGCAAAATGAAAACTAAAAAAAAATCCGCAAGAACAAGTATTTTTATTATTTGCAGCAAGAGTGAAACATGGAAGGATCCTTGTGGTGTGGATTGTCTTGTCTGTGGATCACAGAGGCATTACATATCTTGATTGATGCTAGACCTCTGTATCACTGGGGGACTTGATTGACATGTCACCGTGTGTGTTTATTTACAGTACATTTCTTTTTTTTTGTGAATGAGTAACAAGGGGGCACTATGTACCTCTTACTCATTTACATAGGGGGGAGCCTGGATATCTGGGAGCCACTTTATCTTAAAGAGCAGCTTCCATTTTCCAATAAGTTCTCCCCCCTCAGCAGACCCTCATATCTACCAGTTGAGGAATGTGGGAAAGAGGCTCTTGTCCCCATCAACATAAGGTGCCTTGCCAGAGGTGGCAAGGCCAAAAAAGCTGTGACAGTGGCATCAACGTGCTTATCTAGTATTTGTGTGAGTACAGGGCAAAGACAGTCGGGGGTTGGGGTTCTTTTCACCAGTGACTCCTGATTTAGTAGTATCTTTCCACCATTGGAGGAGATGGTGAGCTGGGACGAGGTGGTGATTAGCTATACAATCCCTCTGGTGTTTCTGCTGGGGTATAGACTGCATGGACAGCAGCAGAAGTGTGCTCAATGCTAGTGTTAAGGAGAAAGGAGGAAATTGTGCAGGCTTCCAGAGATGCATTTCACTCCTCACAAAACATTTGAGTTGTACATTATATGATTTGGCCCATGAAGGAAAGGTACCATTATTGGTTATGGTCACCCTTTTGGCACCCTAATACAAGGAAAATGGCAGATCTCATGCTGCCATCTCAAAGGGAGGAAAAATGCACCATTTGAAAGAGAACGTCTTGGTTGCAATTCCATTGTGCAGGATTCCATCTCATGGCCAGCATCCCTCCAATCCTCAGATTGTTAAAAGGAGTGTGCCTTGTGGTGCCTGACTCAGCAATGCTTGTAAGTAATTTTTTTTTATAACACATTGACCACTCTACTGGTAACAACCACTGTAACACCCGAACCACATGTTCTCAGATTATCTGGGGTCCAGGACTGCTGCAGAAACCCTTAGAACCAAGGACCTCATAGACTTTTGGAATTCAGAATGGACCACTGGCATGAGCTTGAACAATATGCAATAGAGCTTTTGGCTTGTCTTGTGTCCAACATGTTGTCAGAGAGGGAATTCAATACATAACAGTTTTTTGACAGAGAGCCCTGACTTAAAAATGACCCAAACCTAGGTCAGCAGTGATTACAAAACCCATGTAGCTGATGCTGACAATTAATATTTTTACTTGTAATCTGGCCCCCCAATTTTTTTTTAAATCTTACACTATTACCAGCTAACCTGGAATAAATGACATAAAGAAACTGGACTTCAGCACATTTACAAGCCAGTTTAAAAAAAAAAAATAACAATAATATATCAAAGTCACCTGTTTAACCCCTTGCTTACTGGGCACTTAAACACCCTTCCTGCCCAGACCAATTTTCAGCTTTCGGTGCTCTCACACTTTGAATGACAATTACTCAGTCATGCAACACTGTACCCAAATTAATTTTTGTCCTTTTTTCCCCACAAATAGAGCTTTCTTTTGGTGGTATTTGATCCCCTCTGGGGTTTTTATTTTTTGATAAATGAAAAAAGACCGAAAATTTTGAAAAAAAACGCATATTTCTTTGTTTCTGTGACAGAATTATGCAAATTATTAATTTTTCTTCATAAATTTTGGCCACAATTTATACTGCTACATATCTTTGGTAAAAATAACCCAAATTAGTGGATATTATTTGGTCTTTGTGAAAGTTAGAGATTCTACAAGCTGTGGTGCGAATCGCACAAAATTGATCACATCTGAAGTACTGGTGGACTATCTCGTTTCTTGTGACCCAAACAAGTCAGGAAAGTACAAATACCCCCCAAATGACCCCTTTTTGGAAAGTAGACATTCCAAGGTATTTAGTAAGAGGCATAGTGAGCTTTTTGATGTTGTCATTTTTTTCCCACAATTCTTTGCAAAATTAAGATTTTTCATTTTTTTTTTCTCCACAAAATTGTCATTGTAATAGGTTATTTCTCTCACATGGCATGTGTATACCACAAATGACACCCCCCAAAAAATTCTGCTACTCCTCCTGAGTATTACAATACCACATGTGTGGAATTTTTTCACAACCTGGCCACATAGAGAGGCCCAACATGCAGGTAGCGCCATCATGTGTTCTAGGAACATAAATTACACATCTAACTTGTTGACTATTTATTACACTTTTGAAGCACCAGGACAATGACACGTGACACGTGACACTGATGACAGATGGCACTGATATGTGGCAGTGAAGACACGTGGCACTAATATGTGGCACTGATGACAGATGGCACTAATACGTGGCACTAATACGTGCCACCGATGACAGATGGCACTAATGCATGGCACCGATGACGCGTGACACTGATGACAGATGGCACTGATAAGTGGCATTGATGACACGTGACACTGACAACAGATGGCACGTGACACTGACAGGTGGCACTGATGACAAATGGCACTGATACGTGGCACTGATGACAGATGGCACTAATACGTGGCACTGATGACAGATGGCACTATGTGGCACTGATGACACGTGGCACTGATGACAGATGGCACTTATATGTGGCACTGGGGACAAATGGCACTGACAACAGGTGGCACTGGGGGCAGGTAGCACTGGGGGCAGGTAGAACTGGGGTGGATGGCACTGGGGCAGGATGGCATTCGGGCAGGATGGATGGCACTGCTGGGGGAGGATGGATGGCACTGCTGGGGGAGGATGGATGTCACTGCTGGGGGAGGATGGATGTCACTGCTGGGGGAGGATGGCACTTTTTTTTTAACTTTTTTTTTTAAATCAAAACAAAGGAAAGCAGAACGGCTGCCGCAGCAGCCGTTCATCTCTCCCCTCTCACACTCTGTCTGTGTGAGGAGGGAGAGCGGCGCTGAGAGATGATCTCATATGTTTACATATGAGATCATCTCCCATTGGACACGCTGATCGCGCTGTAAACGGCCGCTGTGATTGGCCGTTTACAGCGATCTGTGTTTGCCTGTCCCCGGGGGACACGGCGAACACAGAACTTCCGCGGCGCGCATTGCGGAAGTAAACATTAGGACGTCCAGGGACGGCCTCCTGGACGAACGCGCCTGCCCTACGGCCGTCATTCGGCTATAGGGCGGGCGCCAGGTGGTTAAAAGGGAATATCATTAACTTCTAGCATGTTGTGAGAAGTCAAGCAACTCTATACAGATATTTTCATTTGCACGTAAGTTGGAAGCCCAAGTGTCACCTATGGATAATTTATTGTACCGTAGTTTGCCACCGTTCCATGGGTATGCACAATTTTAAAGTGAGACATATTTGGTATCTATTTATTTGGTGTAACATAATCTTTGCGTATTAGATGGTGTTTGTTTTTCATATATAAGTACGGTATATTTTTTCCAAAACAATTGCATTTGAAAAACCGCTGCACAAATATTGTATGACATAAAAAAATTGCAACACCCACTTTTTTTTCTCTAGAGCCTCTGCCTAAACAATATATAATGTTTGAGGGTGCTAAAAAATTTCAGAATTTGCCTTGTGGGCAAGTGGTTAAAGCACCATCTTGACAGTGTATTCATATCTGTACTGAGCACTATTCATCGAGTTAGCCATCTTCTCATGCTTGTACTAAGCCTCTCACAATATTCAGCTCACAACAGAGTTCTTTAGTCCCACAGTTGAGGGTCAGGTGTGGCAAGGTGACTCCACTTCTGACAGGATGTTCATCTGCCCCACTTGTTGGTGTTGCCCAGCTGGAAACCTCACTCTCTACTTCTTAGCTGAATTACATGGTGCTACACAGAGGTGAACAGCTCCCATACCCCACTTTCTTTGGGCCCCACCCACAGCTGGTATTATATAGGCACTAGCTCCACCCATTACATAACTACAGGAGGGGCAGATCTTAAGGAGGAACTACACCTGCCAGTAATTCAGCATCAGACCTACTCTGAAAGTTGAATGTCTTTGTTGGCTTAAAATAAATACTTCTTAGTAAGAACATGTAGAAAAGGTGGGCAAGAACAAAAGTTGAAGAGCATGTAAAGAGCTGGTGGTTGAATATATAACATTAGGTCTGTAGACGTCAACTATACTAGATAAAAACATTTTTGTCTATTTACTAATGCATATATTATTTTTACAATAAGTGTACATTGGAGTATTCTTATCATTACAAAAGCACTTCCCAGTCACAGCATTAATCAGTTCATCTTTTATTCCTGCCAACATGTATGACAATGTTAGAAAAGTTTTAAATGTTTATTGTGCGTCTATTGTATTTAAACCTGGACACTGATTTTTAAGATCGCTTCTGAGCACATGTTGCATTAACTTGCTGTGTCTTTTGTTTCAACTAACCCTATAGTAAGTCATAGAGTGATTAAGCTTTGTCATATATGTTAACAGATTGTAAAATGAGCACTGATTAGCAATAAAGTATGTACCAGGAGCTATCAGTGTTTTCTCAGCCAATAGAAGCATTATAGCTGTATATTGCAAGTATCAGGAGGGGGCTGTACATCCCTCTTTGTGTTTCCTGGTTTCTCTTTAGGCATATAAGCATCACCCTTTGTATCGGTACATTTGAATAAATCACCTTTACTTTATGACACCTGGAGTTTGACTGATCTTGGGAGAAGAGTTTTCCTGTCAGACAATTATTGAAAAAGTACCTTGGGAATAGCATTAAAACATAAGTGTTCTACATCACATTTGATTAACTTAATTATTATGATCAAATTTCAGAAGAAGGAAAGTTCACTGAAGACAGAAATGTGACAGCACAAATGTGGCTTGTTGCCAAGTAAGATATACTTTTCTAAAAAGAAAATAGCTCTATTTTCAAACATCAGATTGTTAAACTGTGTTCTTAAACTTTGAGTTCAAATGATCATGTACAGCTACCCCCTAAGGAGCCGCCTAATGTATGTTTGGTTCTGTACTCTGCCTATCAACCCCAAGAATGGTCTTAACCCCTCTGGCACATCTACTTGATAATATTAGTGTGGACCCCGGAAATAGAGAGAAAACACAGTAATGATAAGTGAAGTATATTTACCAAGGTCCTGCATTCCGTGACTTCACCAGCTGTGGTAGCAAATAGAGACTCACACACAATATCAATGAACCAACCAGAAAGTTTACTAAAGTGGATATTAAACATAATGAACAATGTGATTGGACAGAAACAATAAATGACAGTTGGTAACAGTCAGTATAGATATGAGAACGGTGGATTCATTAATCACAGCAGGGAGCATATGTAGACAGGTGTATGTGACAGTGTTAAATATGCTCCAAAACCTATATTAAACACCTTCCCACTGAGGCCTCAATACACACACCAAATTGCAATATAATGTTACCTACATTCAATAATACAATGCAATATTTAACCTGTACTCAAGAGCTCCGCCTAGGTTGTAATTCAGTGTCTAAACTAAAAAAATAGAACCGTGATGCTTTGCAGAAAATGATAAAAGATCCTTGATTCCAGATATCTTCAACTAGCCTATGGTTTAAACTGTAGTATTTGTAATCCAACAGGGCAAACGAGAGAAAGCAAACTGTGGAATAAATGGTACGTTGAAAACTGTGTAACTGAAGAAATATGGCGCTTGTAACCTCCTCCTTATAGGTGTCAGAAACCATGAATCAGACCGCGACAGAAGTACAATTAAATCACATTTGTTTATCAAACAAAAATAAAAATGTAAATAGAAAAAGCGTAGTCAAAGCATAGCCAGAGTCCAGTAACCGGATAGAGTAGTCAGCCAGGCCAGAGTTCAATAACCAGATCGGGTAATCAGCCAGGCCAGAAGTAGGATAAGGAGCCAGAAGGGATGTCAGCAAGCCAGTCTTTAAGCAGAACCGCAGGAGATGGTTTCTTGTGATGGGACCAAGGCGAAGGCAGAGGTGAAGTGACCTGGACAGCTTTAAGTAGGCAGGCCAGATGAGCATGATCAGGAACAGCTGGTAACTGTGGAGAGAGATAAGAGCTTGCAATTAGCCGATAGCTGAGCAGCCAGCCCAGAGAAGGAAGCCAGCCCTGACAATAGGTGAGTGTAATACAGTACTGACTTTACAGCACAGGAAATAAAAACCCTAGCGTTTTGCTGCATGTGGCCTGTGAATAAGTAGAATCATTTATGTGGAACTACAAGTCTCACAGTAAGCAGTGCACTTTACTGGAATGGGCAGGTGCCCTCTCACCACAATAGACTCAGAGGCTGTGAGGCTCCATCCAGACTCCCCTCCTGATGTCTTAGTCTGATGAAAAGATGGCACCGCCATGCTGTACCGCTCCTCAGATTGGCTGAAATGCAGGGAAATTTCCAGATGTCCTGGCACTGCACACGATCCGCTTTTTAAGCTAGCAGAGCTGTACACTGAAGTCTCTCAGAGGCTGGCGATCCTGCCTTAGGCCGCAGTTTCTCAGCCCAGTTCACACACACAGACCCCCTGCGGGTTATTGAATGGCATCTGGCGAGGCTGAAAGATGGCCACGCTTATCCTTTTATCTGTTCTCCCAGTAGGCTGTTTTGTGATTTGGCATTGTGGGTCCAGTAGTTCCCAAACTGAGTTAACAGCATAAGTCACTTCCTCCTTAAACTTCACATCCCACAATCCATAATTGTTGCACTCTTAATTAAGGTCACCAGGGGGAGTCAAACCCTTGCTTAACCACTTAAGCCCCGGACCAATTTGCAGTTAAAGGACCAAGCCCCTTTTTGCGATTCGGCACTGTGTCGCTTTAACTGACAATTGCTCCCAAACAAAATTGGCATCCTTTTTTCCCCACAAATAGCGTTTTTCTTGGGTGGTATTTGGAACCATTGTCATTTATACAGCAATCAGTGCTATTTTAATGCACTGATTCCTGTGTAAATTACACTGGCAGTGAAGGAGTTAACCACTTGGGGGCAGTGTAGGTGTTACGTATGACGTTATGTTTTTTTTTATTGTAGGGGACATGGCCTGGCATGTGATGTCACTGATCGTCCTTCTGTAAAAAAGGGAAGAGACGATCGGAGACAGCCACACAGGGAAGCACGGGGAGAGGTTTGTTTACACAGACCTCTCCTCGTTCTTCAGCTCTGTGACCCGATCGTGGGACACCAGCAGAGATCAGGTCTGCTGGTCCTGCGGCCACGGTCACGGAGCACAGGACCGGGTCGGGAGCACGCCGGTGGCGGGGGCACTTAAAAAGCAACTTATAGGTACATGTTTGTGCCCAGCCGTGCCATTCTGCTGACGCACATCGGCGTGAGGCGGTCCTTAAGTGGTTAAGAAACAATACATTACTTAGCATGATAACATTGGTAGCAAACCCCTGCGCTACAATTATATGTGTATTACAAATCATAAACATGGCTACCATTATTACTACTCCATTTTAAGGTCGGACAGTGATATACTGTATGCCTTGATTGTTAAGCCACAACTGGGAAGGTTATCACGATAACACATTAGAGAACAACAGTAGTAGTGGTGCCGAATGTCGCGTACACATAGTCAGATTTTCCAGCGGGAAAATGTTCGATGGGAGCTTTTTGTCAGAAATTCCAAGCGCGTGTAGACTCCATCGGACAATTTACATCGGAATTTCCGACACACAAAATTTGAGATCTGAAATTCTGATCGTGTGTACACAATTCCGACGCACAAAGTTCCACGCATGCTCAGAATCAAGCAGAAGAGCCGCACTGGCTATTGAACTTCAATTTTCTCAGCACGTCGTACGTCACCGCGTTCTTGACGTTCGGAATTTCCGACAACATTGTGTGGCCCTGTGCACCCTTATACAGTCCCTTGAAGAAAACAATGCTGCAAAATGTATTAAGAAACACAGAATCTAACACAGTCCTTAAATCTCCTAAGAAACCTCAGAGAAAGTCCATCGGTTCTCAGCTCAGGATCAGTGTTCAAATCTCTTAATCTGTGTCCCCAGCTCATTTGGACCGTGGCCCAGTGGCGTAGCGTGGGTTGTCAGCACCCGGGGCAAGGCAAGTAATTTGTGCCCCCTAACTTGCGGACTTTTAGCACTCCCAGAGTCCTGTCCCTTCCCTTCCTACAATAGTACTAACCAACCTGATTCCTATACTGAACACTACACTATACAGACCACTATACTGTTCACTATACTGACCACTACACTATAATGCCCACTACACTACACTGTCCACTATGCTATACTGACCACTACACTATACTGACCACTACACTAACCACTGTACTGTTCACTACACTATACTGTCCACTAGACTATACTGACCACTACACTATCCTACCTACAGTATTCCTATACTGACACTACACTGCGCTGCTCTTCTACTCTCTCTCTCTCTCTGGCTACTCCCTCTCCGCAGACTGTGTCCAACCAACCCCTCCCCTCCGGAATACGCCTTACCTTCTCTTCTTTGTTCTCCATTGGTCCAGAGGGGAGGAGGAGGAGGTGAAGACAGCGGTGGCTCACCTTCACGATTTCTTGTGTCCCCTGCGATCCGCCATGTTCAAACTCTGGCACCCTGTGATTGGGCTATGGGGTCATGTGCACGGCGGGGCTGGCCTGTTAACGTTGCTCCTGGAGTCCTTCCTCCGCACATGACCCCATTCTCCCAATCACAGGGTGCCAGAGACTGAATATGTGCAGAGGCGGGACTCCGGGATCTACCACGATCATGGATAGGCCAGCCCCGCTGCCGCACATGACCCCATATGCTCAATCACAGGGTGCCGGAGTTTGAACATGGCGGAGCACGGGAGACACAGCAAAGTAAATTTAGGAGGAGGCAGACAGAATTTCACCCCTCTAAATGTTGTGCCCGGGGCCACGGCCCCCTCCGCACCCCCCATGCTACGCCACTGCTGTGGCCTGATGGTTTCACTTGCCTTCATGCGGCGTTTTACTGAAATCTAAGATTTGGCTTTCCTACTGTGTAGTCTCAGGTCACCACTAGCCCTTGATTTTGTAATCGAGCTGTGGAAGGCAACAATTAGTTCAACACCCACTTGTGTGAACAAACAGATTCCTGTCAGGGCCCTGCGGCCCCCCTTCCCCAAAGCACCCCCCATGTTGAGGGTACGCGGCCTTGCATGGCTCAGGGGTCTGGGCGCTCTCTCCTCCCCACCCCCTTACCTGACCGGCTGAGCTGCATGCTCAGATAAAAGTCTGCTATGGGCTTTGGGGGGACCCCCACACCGTTTTTTTCAGCGTAGGGCTTCCCCTTTAAATCCATACCAGGTGATGGGGCTAACGAGGTGTCACTCTCGCTGATGGCGACATTCACTTCCTTCACTAGTCCCGGCTACCTGGAGCCACGTTCAAAATGAAAGGACTTTTCTCCATGTGGGCAAGTTCGTTCATTTCAAAAGTCTGGCAGACTAGCACACAGATGGGCGGATTATGAGTCAAAACTTCTTTCTAAGTCTGCCGGACTTTTGGAAAGAAAAAGTCTATCGGAGCCCACACACAGGCGGATTGTCCGGCAGACTCTGGTCAATATACGTCCTTCCGGCAAAAGTAGGTCTGCACTGTAGCTGTCATTCGGCTATAGCGGGGATCTGAACAAGTTAAACAAGTGTGATTTAACTGTGCTTCTGTCTCTGCAAGTTGTCATGGTTTCTGACAGTTCCTAATTGCAAAATTAGGTCCAATATTCCCCCATTAATAAGTATAGTAAGACAGTATCACCTAGCAGTCAGTACTCTATGTGCAGAAATCAATTCCTAGATACAATATATGTGAAACAGTGTAATTTTGTTAAAGTCCCCCAATCCAAGTGTTTTATATCCCATAGTCTCAGTGTAGAAGGGTCCCCTACATTATCAGTATAATCAGCAGCAGTAGCAGTAACAGGGCTGTGCACAGCAGCAAATGTCCCTTCTGTCAGGAACCATAAATCAGACAGACAGTAGTGCATTAAAAAAATCACACTTTTTAATAAAATGGTATAAACAGAGCAAAGTTAGTCAAAACATAGCCAGGGTACGGTAACCAGAGTGGGTAGTCAGAACAAGCCAGTGAAACAGGAAACCAGATATCAGCATAGTACAGGCAGTAAATGGGAACAGGAACCAGAAGGGATGTCAGCTAGGCAAAATTCCTTCACAGGAAAACACAGCAGAGAGTATCCGGATATATGTTGACCAGGCGAAGGCACAGGAGATCTGAAACAGGCAGTTTAAAAAAGTAGCAGGTCTAGCTGACAAGCAGGAAATGAAGACCAGGTGATTCACTGTGGAATGAAGAATACTGGCAATTAACCTACAGCTGAGCACAGTGCTCTGAGAAGGAAGGGCTGAGCCCAGCCCTGACACCTTCGAAATCTACAGGAGTTGATATCCTTAATTCTGACTTTCTTTTCTGTTTAATGCGGATCTCTGTTGCTCCTTTTTGAGGCCTTGGCAATCAAATCCTGCAGCAGTTTTTGCTCCCAGTTCTCACAGCAGCACCATTCTCCTCTCCAGCACACAGGTGGATTCCCCCCCTCGTTCCATAGGGCGCCTCCTTTATATACTGGTTAAGGGACACTCCTTCTTAGCCCCTTGAAGAATAATACAATTTCCAGAAGCTTCCTTTGCAGAAACTACTTCTCTCCAGCACACATGTGACCTCCCTTCCCCCATTTATGAATAAAACACCCAGAATCTTCTCTTCTGGAAACTTCACTGATGGCTTTTTCCTTACTAGAATCTTACACCTTCTTCTCGAGACAGAGAAGAATCTGCCAAGAATCTGTTAAAATTAGAAGAGAGAAAATTCTGCTTAGGGACTGCAACTTGCCAATTAAAAAGGGCACACACATCTTCTTCAGTCCCTTAAAGTGTTTGTAACCCTAAAAAAAAAAGAAAAAAAGGATCCTGTTCCCATAAAGCATGCTAATTGATGATTATGCTGTGTAATGATTGTGCTGTGTAATTGAGCCCCTGTATCACCTGATATACCTTGCTGATCCTGCCTGCTTCTGCCCTCCCCCCTGTAAACTGACCACAGCTTGTTATGGCTGCTGAGGCCTGACACCGTGGTCTGTTTACGTGCCTCCGTCATCTGCAGCTCTCTTCTGTCCTGTCTTCCTCTCCCCCCCCCCCCCCCGCCTCTCAGCTCTTACCAGTGCCGCTCTGCTCCCCTCCCTAATAAAATGATGTGATGTTAATACAATGCCCTCCGTTAGATAACATGTGCCCCAGTGTCTGTGGTTTATTAAAAAATATGAAGATTTCTACCTTACTTCAGAGCACCACATTTGTGGAATAAAAAAGATATACATTTCATTTGGGTACAGCGTTGTATAACCACACTATTATCAATTAAAATAATGCATTTCTGTATCACAAAAAATGGCCTGGTCATGAAGGGGGCTAAAATGGTTAAATGAACCAACACTGGGCATTTATTACCCTCTATTCGGAACAGATCAGCCACATAATATCTATTAAATGGTCAAAAAACATCACTTATGCATCAATAAGGCAAAGAGGGTTCTGGGCTTTTCCACATCATTTAATCAAAGTGACTTATACATTGTAATATGTTTTTCTGCTACTGCTTACTTCTGGACTCTGACATGTCAATAGACATCAGTGCAGCAACCAGCATGGTTGTCTCTGAAATCGCCCCGAACCCGGGACTGGCATGCAGGAATGAAATTGTGAACTCACATGATTTCATTCCTGATGTCAGTGTGAACCTGGGCTTACGGAGCTTATGGGATCGTAGACAGTACTTAATTAATCCATATACAGTGCCTTGCAAAAGTATTCACCCCCTTGCCATTTCTTGTGTTTTGTTGCCTTACAACCTGGAATTAACATGGATTGTTTGAGGATTTGCATAATTTAATTTACAGAACATGCCCACAACTTTTTTTTTATCGTGAGGCAAACAACAAATAGGACAAAATAAGAGAAAATGTCAATACTTTGTAGAGCCACCTTTTGCGGCTGTCGCAGCTCCAAGTCGCTTTGGATAAGTCTCTGAGCTTGCCACATCTTACCACTGGGATTTTTTCCCATTCCTCCTTGCAAAACTGCTCCAGCTCCTTCAAGTTGGATGGGTTGCACTTGTGAACAGCAATCTTTAAGTCTGATCACAGATTTTCTATTGGATTGAGGTCTGGGTTTTGACTAGGCCATTCCAACACATTTACATGTTTCCCCTTAAACCACTCAAGTGTTGCTTTAGCAGTGCGTTTTGGGTCATTCTCCTGCTGGAAGGTGAACTTCCGTCCTAGCCTCAAATCACACACAGAGTGGTACAGGTTTTGCACAAGAATATCCCTGTATTTAGCACCATCCATCTTTCCCTCAACCCTGATCAGTTTTCCAGTCCTGACTGCTGAAAAACATCCCCACAGCATGATGCTGCCACCACCATGTTTTCACTGGGTGGTGGCAGCAGCCGTTGGGTTTGCGCCAGACATAGCTTTTGTTTGATGGCCAAAAAGTTAAATTCTAGTCCCATCAGACCAGAGCACCTTTCTCCATACAGTTTGGGAGTCTCCCACATGCCTTTTTGCAAACTCAAAACATGCCATTTTGTGCTTTTCTGAAAGTAATGGCTTTCTTCTGGCCACTCTGCCATAAAGCCCAACTCTATGGAGCGTACGGCTTATTGTTGTCCTATGTACAGATACTCCAGTTTCTGCTGTGGAACTCTGCAGCTCCTCCAGCGTTACCTTAGGTCTCTGTGCTGCCTCTCTGATTAATGCCCTCCTTGCCCGGTCCATGAGTTTTGGTGTGTGGCCGTCTCTTGGCAGGTTTGCTGTTGTGCCATGTTCTTTCCATTTGGTTATGATAGATTTGATGGTGCTCCTAGGGATCATCAAAGATTTGGATATTTTTTTTATAACTTAACCCTGACTTGTACTTCTCATCAACATTGTCCCTTACTTGTTTGGGGAGTTCCCTGGTTGGTTAGTGGTGCCTCTTGCTTAGGTGATGCAGCCCCTGGGGCTTTTCAAAAACAAAAAGGTGTGTATTTGTAATGACAGATCATGTGACACTTAGATTGCACATAGGTGGACATCATTTCACTAATTATGGGACTTCTGAAGGTAATTGGTTGCACCGGAGCTTTTTATGGGCTTCATAACATAGGGGTGAATACATACGCACAAGCCAATTATCAGTTTTTTATTTCTGAAAAATAGTTTTTTTGTATATATTTTTATAATTCTACTTTACCAACTTACACTACTGTGTTCTGTTCCATCACATATAATTCAGATTAAAAAAAATTGAACTAAAGGCTGTAATGGAACAAAATAGGTAAAAAGCCAAGGGGGGCGAATACTTTTGCAAGGCACTGTAATACCCTTCAATAACATAATTAATAAAAAACACTACACATACTTTTAATGGATTGAAATTGGCCGCAGCCCTTTATTATTGGCAATAAATTATTTGATCTTTAATCCAATATCATAACACACCTTACATTCTTGTCTTATCACCAAATATTTTCACACCAAACCAAAATGTATTATATAATGTACACACATCATAAATCCATATCTGAAAACTCATCCATTACAGCTCGAGTTAACCATTTTAACCAAAAACTGTCCCCTTTCACAACAAGGTACGCAACAAGGGAGGGAGGGTGGTAAGCATCATCTTATCCTGCTGACCGCCGACTGAAACTGTTGCGCAGATTTTTAACATTTAACCACTTCCCACCCGGGAAATGTACATATACGGCCGGGTGGGCACTCTCTTCTTCTGAGTGGACATTCAGGAACGTCCTTCACAAGGAGGGGGATTGCACACGTGTGCCCGCGCAGTGGCACAATCCTGATGCGCTCGTGTCACCCGAACACGCCGCATCTCCGATCGGCAGGAGGGCTCTGTGATTGGCCCTCCTGATCACATGACGGCCATGTCCGATGTAAACACAGATCCAGTTGCTAGGCAATTGGCTCTCCTCTCCTCACATGGAAGTTGTCGGTGAGAAGAGAGCATATTGCTGCAGCTGGCTGGTGCTCAGTGAGTATGAGCTGTTTTTTACAGCATTTTACTCACTGATCACCAACCTAGTGTAAACACACATGTCACTACTAGGGATGAGCCGAACACCCCCCGGTTCGGTTCGCACCAGAACTTGCGAACGACCCCCGCGTTCGGTACGAACGTTAGAACCCCATTGAAGTCTATGGGACTCGAACGTTCGAATTGGAAAGTGCTAATTTTAACGGCTAATATGCAAGATAGTGTCCTAAAAAGGGTTTGGGGACCTGCCTCCTGCCTCAGGGGACATGGGTCACTGCAAAAAAAAGTTTTAAAAACTGCCGTTTTGGCGGGAGCACTGATTTTAATGACGATTAAAGTGAAAAAAAATGTGAAATATTCCTTTAAATATGGTGCCTGAGGGGTGTCTTTAGTATGCCTGTGAAGTGCCACGTGTTTCCCGTGTTTAGAACAGTCCCTGCACAAAATGACATTAAACGGAAATAACACCATTTAAAACTGCTTGCGGTTTTAATGTTATATCTGGTTCCTGCAATATGGTTGAAAATCATTGAGAAACATGGCATGGGTAGCCCTCCCTGCCCATTACCAGCCTATTTGGGTCTTGTACGCATATTAAGGGGAACCCGGTACCCATATTAAAAAAAGGAAATGCGTGTGGCCCCCAGGCCCTATATACTCAGAACAGCAGTATACAGGCGGTGCAAACAAGACAGGGACTGTGTAGGTTTGTTGTGTTAAGTTGAATCTGTTTGTCATTTTCAACCGGTACATTTTTAAAGTGTAGCTCCAGTCAAAAAAACTATCTTTAAGCTTTTTGGAAAACATAGGGAAGGGTTATCACCCCTGTATAATTTGTTTTGTCGTCCATCTTTTTTCATCTCACTTGCTGCTGTCTCCTTGCGTTTGCAAGTAGGAGATGTTTGTAAGTTGGATGTTTGAAAGTAGGGGCCTGCCCTATATTATAGCGGTATGTACTGGGTACAGAGCACGCAGACAGCACGCACTATCTCCTAACACTACTGACTGCAAGCTCTATTATTAACCACTTGTTAGCCCAATGTTTGCATAAAGTGAAAGATGAAGTTATGCTGAGTAAATAGATATCAAACATGTCACTCTTCAAAATTGCACATGCCCGTGGAATGGCGCCAAACGTCGCTACTTAAAAAATCCCCATAGGCGACGCTTTAATTTTTTTTTTACTGGTTACATGTTTTGAGTTGCAGAGGAGGTCTAGGACTAGAATTATTGCTCTCGCTCTAACATTCTCGGCGATACCTCACATGTGTGGCACATGCAAGCACATGGGGACATGGGCGCTTTAATTTTTATTTTATTTTTTTATTGTTCATTTTACTTTATTTATGTTAGTTTGACATTTTTTTCCCCAAAAATATATTTTTGATCACTTTTATTCCTATTACAAGAAATGTAAACATCCCTTGTAATAGGGATATGGGGTGACAGGTCCTCTTTACAGTGAAATCTGGGGGGTCAATATGACCCCACATCTCACCTCTAGGCTGGGAAGCCTGAAATAAAAAATAAAAAAAAGATTCTGGCTTTGATCGTACTGGCGAGTTGGTAGAAGCACCGGAGGGCGGTGAGGGGTGGGGGGCGTCTATGGCTGGGTATTTCAGGGTATCACCGAGTATGGCTGGGTATCTCTGAGTATGGCTGGGTATGGCAATTTATGGCAGGGTATTACAGAGTATTGGCGGGGTATTGGCGGGGTACTACAGAGTAATAGCAGGGTACTGCAGAGTATTGGGGGGTACTACAGAGTAATGGCAGGGTACTGCAGAGTATTGGGGGTACTGCAGAGTAATGGCGGGTACTGCAGAGTAATGGCGGGTACTGCAGAGTATTGGGGGGTACTGCAGAGTAATGGGGGTTACTGCAGAGTAATGGGGGGTACTGCAGAGTAATGGCAGGGTACTGCACTGCAGAGTAATGGCAGGGTACTGCACTGCAGAGTAATGGCGGGGTACTGCAGAGTAATGGCAGGGTACTGCAGAGTATGCACTGGTATTGCAGAGTATTGGCAGGGAATTGAGGGGTTAAATTCGGTGAGCAGCGATGTGGGCACTGCAGATGCAGCCCACATCGCTGCTGACACCGATCTCTTTCCCCTCCGCTGTACCGATCGGTACAGAGAGGGGAGGGAGGAACAGGCGTCATAACATGACGCCGGTTTGTTTCCAAGTGATCACTCCGTCATTTGATGGAGCAATCACGTGGTAAACGGCCGCTATGAGCGGCCGTTTACCGTGATCCGTGATGCGACCCGGCGGTCACGGATGCTCTCGAGTGCGCACACCTCGGGGCACGCGAGAGCAGAATTCTGGGAGGCCATTAATTAACGGCCTCTCAGAGTTAAACAAACCCCCTGAAGCCGTTAATCGGCAATGGGCAGTTGTTAAGTGGTTAAAGCTAGATCACTAGCTATATAGGTGAGGTGAATATAGTGGTGTATACTGCAGTCAGGGCACAGACAACAACCACTACACAGCAGCAAGATAGGAAATCAGCCAAAAACGATTGGTGTGTACTGTGTTGAAGGTACACAGAACACCCACTGCTTCAGATGCTAAGTAACACACTACACGAAGCCGCCTCAAAGGCGGCCTTATATAGTGTGGGGCGTGCACTACACAGCCTGAGCTATGATTGGCCACAGGCAGGATGCCTGTGGCCAATCATGGCTCTCCTCGCTGCCGGCGCTGCGATTGGCCAAGCATGCGGGGTCACAGTGCATGCTTGGCCAATCATGGGGCAGCAATGCACTGCGCCACCGCAGTGCATTGTGGTCCGCGCGCGCGTCACTCGAATTTTGACGCGAACGGCCCAAACGTTCGGAATTCGCCGAACGGCTGAACAGCCAATGTTCGAGTCGAACGTACGTTCGACTCGAACACGAAGCTCATCCCTAGTCACTACACTGTGTAAACACATGTTCCCGCACAATGTCCCCAAAACACATGTCCCCAAATAATAAAAACATCTGTCCCCCACATATGTCCCACTAAAATCACATGTTCCAATGATTATCTGCACACATATGTCCGTGATCACACAAACCAATTATTATACACTTAACAGAATTTTTTTTACCAAAAACATGTAGCAGAACACATTTTGGCTTAAATTTATGACAAAATTTGATTTTATTGGATTTCTTTTAAAATAGAAGAAATTTTTTTTTTTACAATTTTCGCTCTTTTTCCGCTTATATATCGCAAAACATTAAAAATGGAGTCATGAATAAATACCACCAAATAAAGCTCTATGAAAAAAAAATTCATTTGGGTAGAGTGTAGCATGACCGCATTGAAAGCGCAAGAGTGCTGAAAGCTGAAAAACAGTCTGGGAAGGAAGGGGGCGAAAGTGGCCAGTATTGAAGTGGTTAAATAACTTCTATTAGCTCTCCCCTGGCAGTTGTGACCATGTGATCTCCTGGACCAATTATATTGCAACAATTAAAAAACTGCTTGTTGTTATGGGCTTTAACCACTTGGGTACCGCGCTATTGCAAAATGACGGCAATAGCGCGGACCCACATTTTCGGGACTACGTCTATTGACGTAGTCCCGGTTACGAGCGGCCTGCGCGCCCCCTGAGGGGCGCGCGCGGCACGCTCTGTGATCGGCGAGTCCGTGAGACTCGCCTGATCACCGATCCGTGTAAGGGGTCGATCCCGACCCCTTATCACGTGATCAGCTGTCAGCCAATGACAGCTGATCATGTGATAAAACGGAGCCGGTAATCGGCTAGTATTCCTCCTCGCGCTGAGAGCGCGAGGAGAAAAAAAAAAAGCCGATCGCCGGCGGCCGTGTTCGGGACATCAGTCCCGATCACGGCCAGCAATTTAAACGGACACCTGCCCCCTGCCAGTGCCCACCTGCCACCCGCAGTGCCATCCTGAAATAAAGTAAGTGCCCCCCTGTCAGTGCCACCCAGCAGTGCCCATAGTGCCCACAGTGCCACCCAGCAGTGCCCACAGTGCCACCCAGCAGTGCCCACAGTGCCACCCACAGTGCCACCCAGCAGTGCCACCCACAGTGCCACCCAAAATCTGCCTCAAAGGTGCTGCACCCCAGTGCCGCCCATCAGTGCCCAGCAGTGCCGCCCATCAGTGCCCAGCAGTGCCGCCCATCAGTGCCCAGCAGTGCCACCTATCAGAGCCACCTATCAGTGCCACCTATCAGTGCCCATCAGTCCCATCTATCTGTGGTACCTATCAGTGCCCATCCGTGCCACCCATCCGTGCCACTTATCCGTGCCACCCATCCGTGCCATCTTATCTGTGCCCATCTTTGCCCATCAGTGCCGCCTTATCTGTGCCCATCGGTGCCGCCTTATCTGTGCCTATTAGTGCCGCCTTAACTATGCCTATCAGTGCCCACCAGTGCAGCCTATCAGTGCCCACCAATGCAGCCCATCAGTGCCCACCAATGCAGCCCATCAGTGCCCACCAATGCAGCCTATCAGTGCCGCCTAATCAGCGCACTTCAATGAAGGAGAAAAATGACCCGTTTGCAAAATTTTATAACAAACTATTAAAACATGATTTTTTTTTTTTTTTTTTTTGCATCTTTTTTTGTTTGTTTAGCAAAAAATAAAACTCCGAGCTGTAACTAAATACCACCAAAAGAAAGCTCTATTTGTGGGAAAAAAATGATAAAAATTTCATTTGGGTACAGTGTTGTATGCCCGCGCAATTGTCATTCAAAGTGCATCAGCGCTGAAAGCTGAAAATTGGTCTGGGACTGAGGGGGGTTTAAGTGCCCAGTAAGCAAGTGGTTAAAATATAATTTATAACTGTCACGCTCCCATTGATGTGCGAGGCAAATGAATTGCTCGCACATTTCTTATTCACATACAATGAGTTTGCAGTTGCTCTTTATTGCTTGATATTGCACACAGATGGTTTTCTACTTGTATTAGTGAAGCCAGTTTCTTCATTTTCCAGTAGAGAAGATAAATAATACCTTAAAAATACCTTTTTTAGCTATGAAATACCTTAGCGGGTCCTGTCCCTTCAGCAAATTTTGTGAGTACAGGCAAATGTCTGTTGCAACAGTCCACCACTGAAAACCCACAGCAGCAAGCCAATCACAAGATCAGAGATGACATTTCCAGGAGTGTTCTGGACACAAACGCTATACACAAAATCCCCAGCATTGGCATGGTTGGCATGGCTCCATGAAACCACCATTTGAGGAACATTTGAGAAAATCATGACTTTCCACAGTAATTATTTTTAACAATAAATTTGTAATTGATTTCTGCTGCAATTACATAAGTTATGTATTTTTAATAAAAGTGTATTTTTTAAAAGCAAATATTACTATAATAAGTCAACATACAGTATGTCAGTATGTCCTCACTAAATGTACATTCAATTTTCGCTTTAAGTGTCTTTAACTCCTGATGATATTCAGAGTAATACTTGGCCAAGCATGGCGCCTTTGTTCTCCAGAGCTGCATAGTCTATTTCCAAAATACAAGCACATGTCACAATCACCACGGAAAAGAGCAGCTCATCAAGACTGTAATTTAAGACAAAATGCAACATGATTTAAATACCTATGGCCTCATCATTCTCACATCATTCTCACAGCTTATGCTCCCATTTTCAGAAGCTTTGTGCTGGTGATTACCGGAAGCATCATTAAAGATTATTTCACTTCTTGCAGGCTCTGGCCAGGTGCAAATAGACCAAGTCCAAAGCTCAATGAACAATCTGATGACTAAATACTTGTATTAAATGACACAGTCTTTCTATAACAAATGTAATAGAAGTTAAAAAAAAAATTATTCGCAGCTAAAATAAGACGTTTATATCTTTAACAGATTTATCAAAAGAAATGTCAATTTTTCTTCTAAATTGGCAAGCTATTCGTTACAAATCTGCCTTCCCTGTTTTAGTATGGTCCAGCTGTCAAAATAATTAGATGTCAATAATCTTTAAAAGACATCTGTTGTAGTGGTCTCTCCATGTGGCTGGAGAAATACAGGCGATGAACTGTAGGGTTGAAGGTAGTCAGTCATTGATGCTCATCATGGACTCTTTTGTTCTTCTCATAGGAGGTGGTAGGTGGAGACAAGTGTTAAAGCAGTTACTACTTGCTGGAGGAATCACAATCTGATCAATTATTACATATCACAGTTCCCTGGTCCTTACACTGGAATTTGTAGAAAAAGTAGGTTTTGGTATTTAAAAGTACAAATAAAATGAGGTGGAGGCAAAATAGCCATTGTTCTAAAGAACCCAATCACACCGCCTACACTTGAAGGGATATCCAATCATTAGTAAAGAAAACAAAATTTTAGAGTTTTGCCCCTCACTTAAAAGCACACTTTAACCACTTGATCTTCCGTAGATTTACCCCCCTTCATGACCAGGCCACTTTTTGCAATATGGCACTGCGTTATGTTAACTGAAAATTGCGCAGTCATTCAATGCTGTACCCATATAAAATGTATGTTCTTTTTTTCCCCACAAATAGAGCTTTCTTTTTGCGCCATAAACAAAAAAATACCAACAAGATTGAAAAACAAAAAACAATATTTTTTACTTTCTTCTATAAAACATATCCAATAAATAAAATTTATTTTATTCATAATCGAATCAAATTTCTTCATAAATGTAGGTCAATATCTATTCTGCTACATCTTTTTGGTAAAAATCCTAATAAGCATATGTTGATTGGTTTGCACAAAAGTTACAGTGTCTACAAACTATGGGATATTTTTATTTATTTATTTTTACTAGTAACGGCGGCGATCAGCCACTTATAGCCGACTGTGATATTGCGACGGACATTCCTACACTAACTGACACTTTTGACACTTTTTGGGAACCAGTGACACTAATACAGTGATCAGTGCTAAAAAATATGCATTGTCACTGTACTAATTACCCTGGCTGGGAGGGGGTTAACGTCAGGGACGATCAAAGGGTTAACTGTGTGCCTAGCCAGTGTTTTACTACACTGTGTATTCTGCTTTTACTAGGGGAAGAGATTGAAATTATTCCCTGCTTTGCAGGACATAAATTCCATCCCTTCTCTCTTGTCAGAGTGGTGATCTGCCTTGTTTACATAGGTAGATTGTCGTTCTGCCTCTCTGTCCAACGATCAGTGGGTGCCAGCGGACATGGGGTATCATGCACACACCTATTGACTTCTGCTATGTGTAATCACAGCAAAAGCTTATCCGGGCACCCTACCCGGAAGTGTCAGATCACGTACATATGCATGATCCAGTGCACGGGTGCCATCCTGCTATAGGGTGGTCCAGAAGCGGTTAAGACAATTAGAAAGCTGCCACTAAGGTGTGTCTAATTCAGCACTAAGGTCTGATAATAGGTAGCACTGGTGCCCCATGTGACTTAACAGTGCCAGTGCACCATGGTAGGTAACCAGAGGTGCTCCACAAACAAGCAAAAAACTTGTGGAAATTCTAATTCTGGATGTATAAAAATGCTCATTATCCACAGAATTAGCCACAGTATAGAAATATATAGGGGGCGGAACTATCAATCATCCACCTGTTCTCTATTTATAGATCCTGTTTCAGTTGAATTATTGGCTTTTATGAATGGTGGAAATGGTGGACATAGTCCGGCACTCTGTCACAGCCCCCTAGTTCTTTTAATCCCTATCGCACTGAAAGATTACAGATGTCAGGGTGGGGGTTGCATCAGAGGAGAAAGATTTTGGTGAAAAGAGGCAAAGCAGCACAAGGGACATATCCCACTGAAGGTACATAATGTCCCTTGTGCTGTTTTTTTTTTCTTTGTTGTTTTAGGCAAACTTATGCTTTAAACAAAACATAGGCTGGCTACAGCCCAGCTGCAATCAGAAATATATTTAGCTCCAGCTTAAGACAGGGTCCCTATACATGTCTTTGCATATGTATATATTACTGCCGGTATTTTTATGTTTTTGCAGCCAGCAACTGGATTTCTCATGATTACTTTCCAAAGCAGTGGAAGGGGTCCCCCCTCAACAATGTTTCCAGGGTGTACCACTTTTACTGATTCAACGGGTCGTGCGGCTGGCCATAGAGGTCACCAGAGAACAGGTCTGGAGCAATGTCATGGCGTCACTTCTGGCCTAGGGTGGAAGTAAACAATTTATTTATCTTTTTCTTTTAAAGGTACATTTCCTGGTGCCTCCATGGCAGCATACCTGTGACAAGCTCCGCCTTGGCTCCTCCCTCAGGACTAGTGAATATTATAAAAGAAATGGTTAGTACGGCCCCCGCATTGTCCTTTTTTCCCTCATACCTCATGGCAGTGAATTCTGGTCAGTGTCCTTACCTTCTGCATTCGGCAGCTTCCGTCCGGGTTCAAGCCTCTCCCGGACGCAGTTCCTTCTCTTGGGCAGCTAAATGTGCTTATAAGGTTGGAAGTCCCTTCTGTAGGATCTTTTGGGACAAGCAGTTTGTCTCTTAACTAAGAGCTTTATCTGCAGTTTGGGTATTCTGGCTTCAGCTCACTCATGGCAGCAGAGGCGGCAGCTATTTCTATATTCCTTTTTCTGTCTCTCTCTTCCCTCCTGTCCTCCTTATCTTTCCTTTTCCCTTTATTTTTAGGTTTGCAATCTGTCTCTTGCCTCTCCTTTTTCTTTTCTCTTCGGTGGATCCGGAGGCTATGGCGGCCATTTTTTCTGAGGGCAGAGTGTCACCCTCAGAGCGTCAGGGGTGGAGCACAGGCGTGCCCCCACCCCTCCTCCTCCTATTTTATCTCCCTAATAGCCTCAGTGGGATGCCTGTGGCTGTGGGGAGAACTACACTTCAGAGCTCCAAGGAAGCTATACCCATTCATCTAAAGGCAGGCAAATAAATAAATAAATATATATATATATATATATATATATATATTGTATTAAATAATATAAATAATATAAATAAATAATATATATTAAATTATCCATATAAATGTAAATTAATAAATTGAATGAATTAATTAAATGTTCATTTGCGGTTCCAAAAAAAAAAGGGGAAAGTCATTTATGCAGGTAAATTCCCTCTTTCTAGGTAAGTTAGGGCACAACCAGTTGATGCTTCTCCTCTGACTCTTTTCCTAGCTGTTGCCTCTGCTAAACTGCCTAACGTGAGCCTTTCGCCGCCCGCACAAGATCCTACTCTACTCCCAAGGTAAGGACCTACGTCCAAGTAAGTCATCTTAAAAAAAAAAAGAGTGCACTGAGGATGGTACTTTTATGTACTTCAGTCCTGTACGCCAGAAGACGTCTAAGAGGACCTCAAGGCGATATGAACACGATGATGACTCTAGTCACAGTAGAGACAGGTCGCCCAGGCGTGGGGATTACAGAAGTGGCAGGAAAGCTTCGGCCAAGAAGCGCCGTCATTCGCGCTCCCCGAGACCTAGACCCACTAGATGTCAGGCCTGTGGAGGTACCCCACTTCCAGACAAACTGATTTGTCTAAATTGCCTTAAAGACTATGCAGTGGACAGAGAATCTGAGGGTCTGCAAGTGGCGGATCTGCTTAAAAAGGCAGTAAAAGACTCCCTTGCAGAATTGGTAGCTACAATGCCGACGCAACAACCAGCATCCCCTCCTCAGGAGCAGTTGGCTGAGGCCTCCATTCCTGGGCCATCCACGAGTGGAATTTTTCGTCTGACGCCTGCATCTTCCTCTAAGCATCAAGATGAGATTGCCATTTCAGAGGAATCATCTGATGACCTAGATGCCTCCGGCTTTGCCTTCGCCATGGTCCAGCCTTATGTACAGGCGGTTAAACAAGCGATCGGCTGGGAAGAGTCCAACACAGAGGTTAAGAAGTCTAAATCATACTTCCCCTTTCTCCAGCGCCAGATCTCCTTTTTCCCTCTTATGGAAGAGATCAAGGAAGTGATCGAGGAAGAGTGGAAGAGGACAGAAAAGAGATTTTCCGCTTGGGAAAATTATACCCTCTCTCAGAGGCGGATTCCGCAATGCTGGAGGGTTCTCCAGTGGTCGATGCCGCAGTGGTAAGGCTGGCAAAGAATGTCACTTTGCCCCTGGAGGATTCAACTTCTTTCAAGGATCCTCTGGACAGAAGGATGGACCTTGACCTTAAAAAGGCTTATCAGATGGCAGGCAATGCCTGTAAGCCTGCGATAGCCCTGACATCAGTGTCTGATGCATTACGTGTCTGGACGGATAACATAGAGTCGGCAATCCAACAGGACATCCCAAAGGAAGATATAATTAAGGCCTTAGATGAGCTGAAGCTCTCAGCAGACTTTATTGGAGAAGCCGCCATTGACTCAATTCGTTGCTCTGCAAGGGCAATGCTCCACTCAGTAATGGCCAAACGGGCCCTGTAGCTGAAACCGTGGGCAGCGGACATTGCCTCGAAGCAGAACTGGTGCAAGATACCTTTTGACAGTAAAACCTTGTTTGGGGAAAAGCTGGACAAGGCCATCTCTCGGGTCACTGGCGGAAAATCAGGCCTACTTCCCCAAGATAGGCGATCCAGACGCTCCAGGTCAATCGCACCCAGGTTCCAATACTCCAAAAATAAGGATTACCGACAGTCCAGGCAAGGGAAAGGCTTCAGGCATAATTGGAAAAGCACACAGTCTACGTTTCTCAAAACCCGAAGACAGAGACCAGTGCCTACCCCACAGGATTCAACTAGATCCTTTTGACGCCAGGCCAGCCCAAGTGATCCCTGTAGGGGCCAGGTTAAAACAGTTCTCAAAAGTGCAGGGATCCTTGGGTAGTTGCCACGGTCAAACACGGCCATTTCTGGTCATTCCTAGACAAACCTCCCAAGGACTTTTTCTCCCCGACAAGGGTGTCAAGGTCCCCCAAAAAGCAGAAGCGCTAAAGCGATTTCTTCTCTCCCTGCAGGAGCAACAAGCAGTAGTTCCAATGCCTCCATCAGAGAGATTTTCGGGTTTTTACTCCACCCTGTTTCTAGTCCCCAAGAGAAACGGAGGGTGGAGACCCGTGATAGACCTAAAAAGATTAAATCGCTATATTTTTCTAGAAAAATTCAAGATGGAGTCACTACAGACGATTATTCGTGTAGTCCAACCAGGGGACTGGATGTTGTCAATAGACTTGCAGGACGCTTACCTGCATATACCCATACTCCCTCCTTTCCAGAAGTATCTGAGATTCGCGGTGGGGCAGGTGCATCTCCAATTTCAGAGCCTTCCATTTGGCCTCTGCACGTCGCCAAGAGTCTTCACAAAGACCCTGATTGCCATCATAGCCCCTCTGAGAGAATTGGGGCTTCGGGTATACCACTAATTGGATGACCTTCTACTCCTGGCGAAGGATCCAGCCCAGTTAGTGGAACACAGGAGCATTCTTTTGACGACGCTAACGGAATTCGGATGGAAGATAAACCAGGAGAAAAGTCACCTTTCTCCAACCCAGGAGATGGTCTATTTGGGCGCTCTGTTCAACACAAGGAACGGAACAGTGGCTCTCCCACCTCAGAAGGCAACTTCCATTATTCAGCAAATGAAGAGAGTGAGTACGAGATCCTACCTGACAGCCTCAAACTGCTTGAGCCTGATAGGCCGGATGTCGTCATGTATCCCTATGGTTCCCTGGGCCCATTGGCATTTGAGACATTTCCAGCTGGAGTTCCTAAGACTGTGGAACAGATGGTATCTATCCCAACCCATACACTTGACGACCTTGATGCTCAGGAGTCTACATTGGTGGATGAAGAAACAGACACTTCTGAAACCACGCCCGCTAGGGCATGTCGACTGGATCACAATTACTACCGATGCCAGTGCAGCTGGTTGGGGGGCACACTGCAACCAGACCTCAGTACAAGGAAGATGGTCCTTCCATACAGCAAGCATGGTGTCAAACAGGGTTGCGGTATCTTATGTGCATCGACAAGGGGGGACGCGCAGCAGGTCCCTCCTGAACGAGGTGGAACCCATAATCCTCTGGGCAGAAAGGAATCTGAAAGACCTAAGGGCAGTCTATCTGCCCGGTCATCTCAACTCGAGGGCCGACAGTCTTTCCCGCAAGTTCGTGGATACCAACGAATGGTCTCTACACCCGGAGATTTTCAACTGGATAGTGAACTAGTGGGGTCCCCTCGAGCTAGACCTCTTTGCGACAGCATTCAACACCAAGCTTCCAAGGTTCATCTCGAGGCTTCCCACCCCCAGGCGGAGGCAATAGATGCCCTCTCAGCCCCTTGGGCGTGCAAGCGGGCCTATGCCTTCCCTCCGCGGCCTCTCATTCCAAGGTTCTTGTCAAGACTCGTGAGGCAAACCATGACGGTGATAGCGTTCCTACCATACTGGCCAAGACGTCCTTGGTTCCCCACGGCAATGGATCTGAGCACCTGGCCTCCAGTCAAGGTTCCAATAATACCTCTTCTCCTGTCGCAAGGGTGTCACACCCATCCAGATCCCCGCAGGCTGGACCTTCACATCTGGCAGCTGAAAGGGAAAGGTTCCAATCCCTTGGGTGCTCCGACAAAGTGATCGCAACCCTGCTCAAAGCAAGAAAACCATCCACAAACGACATATACGATAAAGTGTGGAACAAGTTCAGGGCCTTCATGCTTGACAGAAGCTGTGATCCAGCTTCCCCATCATCCTCTCAAATTCTCGAGTTTTTGCAGACAGGTCTGGATCTAGGACTTGCATTAGGTACACTAAAGGTGCAGGTATCGGCGATCTCAGCAGCAACCAGTAGAAGATGGGCAGAGGATCCATTGTTAATCCAGTTCTTCAAAGCTGTCACAAAGATCCAACCGCCAACCAAACAATCTTTTCCCACTTGGGACCTTGCTGTCATCCTGGAGTCCTTGGCCATTCCACCCTTTGCTCCTTCGGAGTCGGCATCGCTCTGGAATCTAACCTTGAAGTTAGCCTTCCTGATAGCTATAACCTCTGGCAGACAGGTTTCGGAGCTCCAAGCTTTAGGAGCAGATCATGATCACATTATATTCTATCCAGACAGTGTAGAACTCAGAACAGTGCGAGGATTCATTCCAAAGGTCGCATCATCCTTGAACATGTCGGAACCTTGGGCACTCCCAACATTTTCGGAACAGGACTCTGGTTCTCTTCATGAGCTAGACATTGCCTCCACTTTGAGATGCTATCTGCAGGCCACAGCATCATTCCAGGCTTCCATCAGGCTGTTTATAATTCCCTGGGGTAAAAACAAAGGCAAGGAGGCATCAGCAAGAACGATTGCCTCATGGATCGTTAAACTCATCCACAAGGTGTACAGGACAAAGGGACTGGAACCCCCTTCGGCGGTCAGGGCGCACTCCACCTGCTTCTTGGGCAGCAAGAGCAAATGTGTCAATTGAAACTATCTGTTGGGCAGCGACTTGGTCGTCCCAACATACGTTTCTGAAACATTACAGGGGAGACCCAGGAGCTCTCTCTTTGGTGGAGTTTGGCAGACAGGCAGTCACTTCAGCCTTCACTTCTTCTAAATAATAATTTCTTTAAAATAAACTTCTAAGCATCCCACCCGTCTCAGCTAGTTATTTGTCACAGGTATGCTGCCATGGAGGCACCAGGAAAACAGAAAATTGTACCATACTTACCGTAATTTTCTTTTCCTGCTGCCTATCCATGGCAGAATACAATCCCACCCTCGGTATTCTATATTACGGAGAATACGGGGGCCGTACTAACGATTTATTTTATAATATTCACTAGTCCTGAGGGAGGAGCCAAAGCGGAGCTTGTCACAGGTATGCTGCCATGGATAGGCACCAGGAAAAGAAAATTACGGTAAGTATGGTACAATTTTCGTTTTTTTAAAGGTAGATTGAACCCAGATCTCTCCATAAAGAGGACCTGCCATCTTTTATTTCGATTACAAGGGACATTTACATTCCTTGTAATAGGAATAAAAATGATCAAAAATAAATACATTAAAGGAACAGTGTAAAAAATAAAATAAACGAAAAAATTGAAAGCACGCAGAAGCAAATGCATACGTAAGTCACGCACGCATATGCAAACAAACGAACGCCACAAGCGTTAGCGCGAGAGCAATCATTTTAGCACTAAACCTCCTTTGTAACTCTAAACGTGTAACCTGTAAAAATGTTTAAAGAGTTGCCTATGAAGATTTTTAAGTGTTGTAGTTTGTTGCCATTCCACGAGCGTGCATAATTTTAAAGTTTGACACGTTAGGTATCTATTTACATAGCGTAACATCGTCTTTCATATTTTGTCACATGAAATATTTCAATGATCACCATTTTATTCTCTAGGGTTAAAACAACTTTTTTGGGGGGTTCTAAGTAATTTTCTAACACAAAATACTGATTCAAACTTGTAAACAAAAAGTGCCAAAAATGGCTTGCTTTTCAAGTGGTTAAAATGTTAATGTTATATAAGCATTATCACAAGGTAGTACTAAAAGACCAGCGAACCACAATAAAAATGTTCATTTGTACATTGCATAATGTAGCAAAGCTTAGATGAGAATTACTGTATAAAATAAAAATCTGATTATTATTGTCCTCGCATGTATTAACTATTCAGTCTGTAAAGCTCTTTGCAGTAGTTATAAATTTTGTAATTATTTCCACTTCTAAAACAAGCAATATTCAATCTATACGACTTCCTTTCAGTGACATTTCAATGGGCATAATTTTCAGAATAACATTCTTTGCAAAGGCTGTAAGTATTTTAGATTAAAAACAAATGTTCTAGTTTTGCTATAAAATTGACTGTCATCTATTTCTATATACATAAACATGGCAGTAATTACAGCGTTTTCTTTTTCATGTTGAGTGGCTATATACAAAAATACAAGATATTTTTCGTCCCTCTCTACCTAAAAGAGTCAAATGAAGGTGAATTTGCATTGTTTATATCATTTTTATTGTTTTATTTTGGCATCATGGTTCTCTTTTAAATATGTAGTAAGTAAAAAAAAAAAAAGTTTAAATCAACTAAGTACTCCAGGCGCATCAAAATAAAACATGTGCAAAGTTTTATTCGATTTTTTTTTTGTATATAAAAAGCAGCCACCGTCTCAGTAGAAAAGCCCATTCCCTTCCAGCATGCTGTAGAAAGGAACCCTTGCTCTCTGTGTAGAAGCAGTGATCTCTTTCTAGAGCTCTCTAAGACAACGTCGGTTTTGCGTGATTGCAGAGCCTTAGGTATAAAAAAAGACAAATTGTAAGACTTTGCACAGCCTTTATGAAAAAATAAATTTGGATGGCTGCACTCCACAGATCCTCCTTATGCCATCTTTATTTAGACAACAAATTGATAAAAGCAACCAAAACTTAAAGTGGGGGTAAAGAGAAGCGATTGAAGCATTTTGCACTCAACGCTTACTAATAACGTGTCAAACCATCTGGCAGCTCACCTAATATACACACACACACAAGCGATTCACGCAGGTGGAAGCAATTAATCCATGACTAATTCTTTCTCCAAGAGAAACTACATATTTAAAAGAGAAACCATGGTGCCAAAATAAAACAATAAAAAGGATATAAACAATGCAATTTAACCTTCATTTGACTATTTTAGGTAGAGAGGGACGAGTAATCACAGGCCTCTATAGGAAACCCTTGTCTAGCAAAACACTATCCTGAGAGTAAATTCTGGGCATCCCAGCCACACCATTAGAGGCATACCGGTGGGCCAATTTCTTAGACTGAGCAGGATATACAGATGTGTGGTCATTTTCACCAGTTAGGGTACTATGAGCCAAGATTAGAAAGAACAGTGAACATAGTCAGGGCAGTGGATAGGAACTATTTGTAATGGAATGGAATCCGAGTTGTTGATCACCGGCAAGCATCAGTATTCTCTGCAGCATATAGTTTGGCGTACAAAAAGATCAAAAGTATTGTAGAGCACAATCTTCTTGAGCTGTACGATAAACATGTCTATGCTTGTATTCTATCTGATGGGATTAGAATTGTTTCCAGGCGGGAAGCCACATTTTCCTGAGTTATTGCGCATCAAGGGTGACACAGAATAATACTTTGTTCAACTTTTAAGGTTACTATAGATGTGGGGAGAATGCTCATGTTGTCCCCACATTTGTAGAGGGGACAGTTTTGTGTCAACTGTGAACGCAAAGATATAAAAAAATTTTTTTTGTATTATTGTAATGCCTGGTACCTAATTTACCTGATGTGCAACATCTGTTCCATTGAGTATGTAGAGAGAACCACTGGGAGGCTGTGGGATCGCCCCCATGTTCATGTCTATAATGTAGAGAAAAAAACATTTACCCGTGTAGTGAGGCATTTCAATGATCTAAATGGGGAAAATCCCTCACCCTTAAAGATACAGGCTTATAAAAAAAGTTGTGATCCCTAAAAGAGGAGCAGATCTTCTATGCAAGCGGGAGTTCTTTTAGATATTTTACCTACAGAGCGGATTCCTGGAGGTTTGAATATTGAATGGGACCTCACTCATTTTTTAAGATGGACAGTTTCCATTTTTGTTTACTCTTTTAATATATATTTATTTAAGGTGGATGTTTGGGTTCTCTTCTTACTGAATTTGGTCATGCACAGTTCTTGATTTAGGCATGTGGTGACATGTTTTTATATGTATCATTTGGGATTCAATATTTGTTCATGTATAGTATTTTGATGGCAATATATGACACAGCAGATGAATTTTAAAGGTGTATTTGCATTGCTTATGTATCGGCCATTTCTCGTTGCAGGGCCACCTTGAATTAATGGGCTTACTGGTTACCTTCTACTGGCCTGCTCCTCCACGTCTAGAAGTTCCCAGGGTTGATACCCAACGACTTGTACACTGACACAGATAAAGTCCTTTCAAAAGGTTTTATTTTGCAGTAGAACTTTCACAAAACACAGTCTCTTTGGGAACAGAGGGCATGGGTGAAGAACTCAGGTACCTTGAAATGCAGGTTTAACAAAGTCTCTACTTCCACCCAGAGAGTAGCCACTCGCAGCTGGGTACTTCAAGGCTGAACAGACCTCTAGCCAGAGGTCATGGCAGTCAGCATGTTGACTCAAACTTGAACAATCAACTGAAGATGAACAGGAATCTTTTTCCAACTGTACCTGGAACGTTTCCCGCTTCCTTTGAGGTACTGGAAAAGTGTGGACTCGTCAATGTCCTTCCCAACTCAGTAACCAGGCACTTCTCAGGATGCCACTTGTCGGCCCTCCTCCGAAGAGTCCTCCCCCGGTCACTTGCACGAGCTGTGGTGCCCCTCCAAGCCGAGAGCACACCCGGACACTCTGAATCCTCCCTCAGTTACAGCGCCTCGGACCTGCAGGTTCCGAGACTCAGGAACAGACGGATCCTTAACCCAGACCAGTTGGGTCTAACATGGGCCACTGACAGGAACATGTTGCGGGATGTCAAACACCCTGTGACTGGGACTCCTCGCGGGGCTACCCCAGTCCTGGAACCAGAACAGACCACACGAGTCTCATGAACAACTCCAGAACCCCGAACACGTGACCCACACCTGCTTAAGTACCCCCTCCCAGACTCCTCAGCAGGTCAGGCACTCCCGCTGATTGGCTCCGAGAGGGCCATACCCAAACATCCAACCAAGCCTGGTTCTCGCCTGTCATGTGCACCTCACCGCTCACATGACCAGGCAGAACATCAATCATGGCCTGGCCAGACTGGTGTTAAGGCTTACCTACACAATTAACCCTCAGTACTGTAAGGTCCTCAGGCAAAAACTAAATTTACAAAGTGCGTGACATTTGGTCCCAAATGTCACCCGATACACTTATATTGTTTTTTGGATATATTTTGGCTTCATGGTTTTTGTTTCTAAATGTGTAGTTTCTGCTAGAGTAGAACTAGTCATTGATTGCTCCTGGGCGAGCCCCTTGTGTGTGTACAACAGGTGAGCTCCTCAGATAGCTTGACAGGCTAAGCTCAGCACAAAATCCGTCAACTATTTCTCTCTCCCTCCACTCTGAGTTTTGGCTGCTTTTATGGATTTGTGGTTTAAATATGGATGACATTAAGAGGATTTGTGGAATGCAGCCCTTTAGACTTCTTTTTCATGTTGGAGCAGTTGCAAGCTGGGCTGGCACCCTTTGTATGCTGGATCTTAAGTCTTGTGGTGTGGGCCAACCTGAAGTGTTCTATCACTAGGTTTTACACAGCCTTTATTTTGATGTGCCCCAAATGTACTGTATTTAGCTGATTCAAAGTGAAAGTCAAATTGTGCTTTAATGGCATTCAATCTGATTTGTAGCTCAAAAGTTTAGATTAAAATTTACAGTCAACTTTCAAGCCCTTCATATTAAAGGACTGGAAGCTGCAATTCTGTAACATTGGTGTGTGGTGGAATGCTAATATTCAAGTTTGTTGCTATGCCCTGTATAGATCTAATGAGGTGCCTTTTAAAATGCTTTTTATGCATTCTTGTGTTGCATAATCCTGGCAGTGCAGCTCCAGCTGTGTATATACACTGTCAGCCTTAAAATCCACATTAGGTGCCAGTCCAGAAAACTCCTCTCCGAAACTCGGGCAGTCATCTACGGAGTCCCTCAAGGCTCTCTTTTGTCACCCATTCTCTTCAACATTTACATTCGCCCACTCCTTCAAATCATCAGATGCTCAGATCTCTGCCTCCACTCTTACGCTGACGACACGCAACTTTATTTCCGGATCAATGGAAAAAAAGATCGCCAACAACAACTTGAAAACTGCCTCAAATCAATAGAGGACTGGATGACCACTAACTCCCTCCAGCTGAACGAATCAAAGACAGAGCTTCTTATCTTACACCCAAATCATAAGCCCGCAACCAAAACCTCCTGGTCTCCACCAACCGTCTTTGGGCAGACTATCTCCCCAAAGACCAAAGCCAAGAGTTTCGGGGTTATTTTAGACGCTCAAATGTCAATGGATGCACAAATAGGAGCAGTAGTCAGTGGATCTCACCATCTGCTGCACATGCTTCGCAGACTCATCCCTTTTATCCCAAAGAATGACAAAGTAGTGGTAGTTGGAACAATCATTAATTCATGACTGGACTACGCAAACTCGCTTTACATAGGATTACCACAATATCAACTTGCGCGATTACAACTGATCCAAAACACGGCGGCAAGGCTGATAACAGGAAAAAAACCCTGGGAATCCATCTCTCCTTCGCTAAGTAGCTTACATTGGCTAACCATAAAAAATCGGATCACGTTCAAGACCCTTTGCCTCACCCACAAATGCGTGCATAGAGAAGCTCCGCAATACCTAATGGAGAAAATAAATCATTATACACCAAACCGCAGTCTTCGATCAGCCAACAAAAACCTCCTCCTCGTGCCCAAAGCCCGGTATAAATCTAAGGGGGATCGGAGATTCGCTGTCCAAGGGCCTCGGCTATAGAATGCTCTACCAATCAACATCCGCCTGGAAGAAAATCACCTGGCTTTTAGGAAAAAACTCAAGACCTTCCTCTTTTAGCAGATGATCAAAGCTCGCCACAGCGCCTAGAGGCGATTCAGTTCGCATTGTGCGCTATACAAGTATTTCATTCATTCATTCAATCCTGAAAGGAGTATTTCCCACTCCACACAGACACTGATGCATTTCATCCTGATTGGGCCTAATCATAGCGTTAGCAGTGGAAGGCATTTATACACCACAAGCCATTGACAAGCCTGTCTGTGCTTGTGCCCAAAATTAATTGGGCCAGTCAGGTTCAAAATGTTACAATGTCTTGATGTTGCACTGTGTCCTCAGGTTGACCTGTGAGCTGCAGTAAACTAAGCTGGAAGGTTTAGCATTTTTCTGACATTTTTAGCAAGGTTGCCATCCCCTACAGCAGGGGTCAGCACTTTCCACTTAAGGGTTAGATTCAATGTATGTAAGGGCCACATTCACCTGCTAATAAATGAAGATAATAATAAGATACGTAACATGTGGAATGGCGACAAACTACGGTACTTAAAAATCTCCATAGGCAATGCTTTAAAATTATCTACAGGTTACCAGTTTAGAGTTACAAAGGATTTCTTGTGCTAGAATAAATGCTCTCGCTCTAATGATCGTGGCAATACCTTACATCTGTGGTTTGAACGCTGTTTACATTTGCGGTTATGACTTACATATGCGTTCGCTTCTGCGTGCGAGCACGGAGGAGTGGGTTACTTAAAAACTGTACTTATGAGTACTGTGGGTAAAAACAAATCAGAGCAAATTCAGATAGCAAGTAAAATAATTTTCAACACTTATCTAAAGTAAATCTATGACATTTTATTACCAATACATTGCTTGTTTCCATACCTGGTTACTTTGAAAGTCTTCCATAGACAAGGCATACACTCATCATATCACAGCGTTTTTCTCTTTTCCTAGTTAGATGTTGTTATGTACATAGATACTCTGGTTATCTGTGTTTGTTTTCCAGTATCCTACACTATGGAAGAACACAGTTTGTATGTTTTTCAACCCTTATAGAAACTTTTTTTTTGGAGGGGGCTGCAATTCACTTCCCGACACAGCTAGATCCCTTGAGGGGTGTCAGGAGTGAAATTTCCTTTCCTCCTTCAGAGTTCAAAGAAGTACTAAAAACCCCATTGAGGATGTATAGGATCTTGTTGTTTTCTGAATTATTGATTTATAATATGTTTGTGCATACCTGATGTAATGAAACTGTTACACCAATATCTGTGTTATAACGCTTTCACTGAAAATTCAATAAAAACGATTGAAATAAAGTGTAATTAAACCCAAAAATAAACATTTAATATATTGCCAAAACTGTATATATATATATTTATTTTTTACACTTTCCCTTTGAAAAAAAAAAATTATGATCAGTTTTAATTGCTGTCATAAGGAATGTAAACATCCCTTGTGACAGTAATAGGCAGTGACAGGTACCCTTTATGGAGGGATCTGGGGTCTATAAGACCCCAAATCCCTCCTTTGCACTTAAAAGCATTCAAAATGCCAAGTTTAGCAGTTTTGAATACTGTCATCTTTTAAAATGTGGCGCCTTTAAGAGCCCTTTCACACTGCCAGTGCGGGGGCATCGGCTTTACCATAGTTTTTGTGGCACTTTTCAGGCACTAGTGGGGTGCTTTTAACCCCCGCTTGTGGCCGAATAAAGGGTTAAAAATGCCCACAAATCAAAGCTGCTTGCAGTACTTTTTTTGACGTCCTGCCAGAGCAGCGCCCCATTGTGACTGCAGATGAGGCATTTTTTTCAGGCACTTTACAGTCGCTATTTTTTACTGCTAAAGCGCCTGAAAAACGCCTCCAGTGTGAAAGGGGGTGATGTCATGACATTGCTTCCAAGTTACCAGATCCAAGACCCAATCAAAGGCAATTCCAGCTTCCTTCAGGCCTCTGGCCAGCCAGCGAACGTGCCTGCTGGCAGCTCGGGCTTCCCTGTGGGACGGGAGATCCGGGAGAGTCACGTAAGGTGGATGGGGGGGGGACATCCCCTCCTGATGCTTGGGATAACAGCTGAGCGGCTTCTTAGCCACATAGATTGGTATCCCAAGAAAGCCAACCACAGGCTCTACAGGTTGGGTGCACATGAATTCATCACGTGCACTGAGGGGCCAGAAATTTTGTGCCAGCAGGTCGGGTTATTGCCAACCTTGCCCTACAGGTTATACCATATCAAACCTGCCTAATATGCTAACACTAAATGTGAAAGCCCCAAATACAAGGATACATAATAACATCTATAAGCCATATGTTCTAGTGTTTCCATAGTGTAAGGGAATATTCATGTGTGTTGCAGTAACACATGTTAAAATGCACAGTTTACTTTGCATTACTGCAACATACTAGTGTGAATGGGCCCTTCATTTCCAGAGAGGACTAGTGGTGACATTTCCCTACTGGAAGCCTCACACCTTCAGCTGCAATAGGGCAGTCTCATCGGCTGCATTCTACGCAAACATAAATCCAACAGAGAGAAATTTTAAAATTGGCACAGCGAGTGGGGAGTGGGGGTGGTGGACAAATGTCTAATCACTAGATCCTTGAGTATAAAAGCCTGTGAGCAATTGTCTTATGCCATGCTTGGGATGTTCAGATTTTTCTTATATTTTTGCTGGAGTATCCTTTGTGTGCTTCATTTCATTGCAGCTTCTATATAACATAAGCTGCAAGCACCAGCTATGCCATTGTATATCACATACAATAATTACTACCTACAAGCATCATTACAAGGCCTTGCTGCAACACATATGTTCAGCCTGTGGCACAATTACACATCTTTCTACAGGTGACAATTACTTTGCAAATCAGAATAATAGTTGCATAAAACTACCGTAATTCCCTTTTATAGAATTTTCTAAGCATAAGAATCCTAAAATATCAATTATAATTTATTTTCTGGAACAGCCAAATGCAGCCCAAAATGCTTTTCATTTTGTCAGTTTCCAGACAATTTATTTAAGAAAAAAAGAGGACATAACACCAATAATTAATCTGTACACTCAGGTACCATTGAAATAAAATAACTCCTTGCCAACCAAGAAAAATACATTATGCTTTCTCTCTTGAGAGGATTGCTGGTCAATTAAAACTAATAAGCAGGTCTCATTCCAGAGCTGAAGATAAATATCTAACTAGCCCTTAAACCCGTCACCTCTACCTAATGGACAATTAAATGCTTTCTATGGTCTGAGCTTTCATGGCTTGGTGTCAGAATCCCAGGATGCAAATTCCTGAAATCTAGGAACAGTAATGATACTTGACAGTATACGGTTTAATAATGCTTTCTCAGGGCACTTGTGTAGAGTGATTCAAAATCAATTTACTTTTTACAGAAATGTGAATTAGACAAGAAGGATTGGAAAAATACAACTCATTTAATTAACCAGGTAATACATGTTTTACATTTATATTCTTTTTATCTCTTCACTACTGACAGGGCTATAATAGCAGCTTGGTATTTGGGGCTGTGTAGGAGGACCTTGAAATTTTAAAGCTGAAATCAAGGTAAATAGCCTAATACAGCCAAAATACAGTGCCTTGAAAGAGTATTCATAGCCCTTGACATTTTCCAAATGTTTTCATGTTACAACCAAAAACTTAAGATTTATTTTATTGTTTTTTTTATATGATAGACCAACACAAAGTGGCACATAATTGTGGAAGGCATAAAAATGAGGGGTGGGGCATAACATGCCCCCACTCCCACCACATATGGGATCATAAGAGGCTATGAAATATGTATAAAGATTTAATAATAAAAAAATAAATAATAATAATAATATAATACTTACCTGAGATTGGAGAGAGGTGCTGACAGTTATCCAATAAACGGTCCTCAGGTACGAGCAAGTAACTATATAAGAAAGAGGATGCGTCATCATACAGGCAGATGGAAGAAGACACAGAAAGAAGATTGTCCCACCCGTCCCCTCCCTGTTGTGGTCCTACAGGTACATGATTTATTGGCATTGATCTTTCCTGTTGTTGTTTACCGTCCCTAAGCACTTGAAAAGGGCTTTTATGTTGGTTTTTAAAGTATTAGCTCAAGCTTATAAAGCTGAGCTATGAGTATGTTATGCAATATGTTATATATAAGTATTGATTAATTAAATTTAAATTAAATTGAATATTCTTAATGATTCATTTATGATTTATTATTATACCTATAATAAAGGGCCCAGCCTATTCAAACCACAGGTTATTGAGTCTTAAATATTATTTGGTTTGAGCTATAGAAGTTCTATCTATGATCCCAAATGATAAATGGTTTTCAATTTTTTTTTACAAATAAATATGTGAAGTGTGGCGTGCATTTGTATTCAGTCCCCCCGAGTCAATACTTTGTAGAACCACCTTTCGCTGCAATTACAGCTGCAAGTCTTTTTGAGGATGTCTCTACCAGCAATTTACTAGTCTTACCACAGATTGTCAATTGGATTTAGGACTGGCTTTTGACTGGGCCATTCTACCATGAATATGCTTTGATCTAAACCATTCCATTGTAGCTATGGCTGTATGTTTGGGGTTGTTGTCCTGCTGGAAGGTGAACCTCCGCCCCAGTCTCAAGTCTTTTGAAGACTCTAAGGCCGCGTACACACGGGCGGACTGTTCGCCCAACTTTGTCCGCTGAACAGTGTTTCAGCGGACAGTCCGCTCGTGTGTGGGCTTCAGCGGACAGTTTCAGCGGACAGTCTGTCGAACAAAGTTTTTCGGAATTTCCGTAAGACAGTCCGCTGAAACTTGTGTAGGCTTGTTCGACAAACTAAGTTTCGCGCATGCTCAGAAAGGATTTACACGGCGAAGGTTGCATTGCAGTGTATTGGACGTCGAATTTCTCGTCCCGTCGTACGTGCCGTTCACGTCATCGCGCACGCTTTCAGCGGACTGTTCGTTCATAGTGTGTGGTCAAGTCCGCTCATGCAAATTTTGAGCGGACTGTTTGTCGGATTGTTTGACAAACTAAGTTGGGTGAACAGTCCGCCCGTGTGTACGCGGCCTAACAGGTTTTCTTCTAAGATTGCCCTGTATTTGGTTCCATCCATCTTCCCATCAACTCTGACCAGCTTCCCTGTCCATCCATCCATGGTTCCACCCATTTTCCCACCATGTTTCACGGTGGGGATGGTGTGTTCAGGGTGATGCACAGTGTTCACAGCTGCATGGTACTAATGAGGAAATCTGCTGGGCCTTTTTTTCCTTTAGACGTGCTTCTATTGAAAGAATCGCTCCAAAAATTAAATGTTTGTTGCAGGGGATCCCTGAGATCTGACTTGTATCTTAGGCAGACTTCTGGGAAAATTGGTGAGCCAATCATACAAGCAGGAAATTATGTTTCGGGGGAGTGGTCAGTACACACTTTGTGTACAGAACAACTCCAGGTAGCCATATTGCAATGCATTCTCAGAAAATGACAGTGCTGCAGATTAAAAAGGAAAGATCATTTTTAAATCACTTTTAATCACAATACGATTAGTGTCACAATTATATGTGCTATATTATTTTTACTTTATTTTTATTTTTTTCCACACAAAAGTGGAGTTACACTTTAAATTTTGGTCTCATCTGACCAGAGCACCTTCTTCCTCATGTTTGCTGTGTCCCCCACATGGTTTCTCACAAACTGCAAATAGGACTTCTTATGGCTTTCTTTCAACAATTGGCTTTCTTCCTGCCATCTTCCATAAAGGCCAGATTCTCCCACCTGAGCTTTGGACCGCTGCAGCTCCTCCAGAGTTACCATGGGCCTCTTGGCTGCTTCTCTGATTAATGCTCTCTTTGTCAGTTTAGGTGGATGGCCATGTCTTGGTAGTAGGGTTGCATACCATCTTTTCAAGTACTCGCCGATACCGATTACCGATACTTTTTTTAATATCAAGCGACAGTTTTTAAAGCGCAATACAGACTAACAATATCTTCTTTATAATTATAAAGAACTGTAACTTGCGGTACTGATGGCTGGCACTTATGGGCACTGATAGGTAACACTTACTGATGGGCACTGATTTGCAGCACTGATAGGTGGCACTGACTGATGGACACTGATATGCGGCACTGATGGATGGCACTTACTGATGGGCACTAATATGCAGCACTGATGGCTGGCACTTATGGGCACTGATAGGTGCCACTGGTATGTGGTACTGATTTGCAGCTGATAGGTGGCACGTATGGGCACTGATAGGTGGCACAGATATGTGACACTGACTGATGGACACTGATTTTACAGCACTGATAAGTGGCATGTACTGATGGGCACAGATTTGCGGCACTAGTTGCTGGCACTGATATGCAGCACTGATAGGTGGCATTGACTGATGGCCACTGATTTGCGGCACTGATGGCTGGCACTTATGGGCACTTTTAGGTGGCACCGATATGTGGCACTGACTGATGGGCACTGATAGGTGACACTGACTGATGGACACTCATATGCGGCACTGATGGCTGGCACTTACTGATTGGCACTGATATGCGGCACTAATGGCTGGCACTTATGGGTGGCACGTATGGGCACTGATAGGTGGCACTGGTATGTAGCACTGATTTGCAGCACTGATAGGTGGCACTGACTGATGGACACTCATATGCGACACTGATGTCTGGCATTTACTGATTGGCACTGATATGCGGCACTGATGTCTGGCACTTATGGGTGGAACTGATAGGTGGCACTGGTATGTGGCACTGATAGGTGTCCCTGACTGATGGAAGCTCATATGCGGCACTGATGGCTGGCACTTACTGATGGGCAGGGGCATACCAAGAGGTCGGCCAGACTGGCGCCTGCCAAGGGTGCGGGCCGAGGGGGGGGGCGCATATTGGCAGTTTCCTACTGCTCTTCTAACTTGTTCTCACACACACAGCCCGCCTTCACATCACCTCACATGTTTCAGATGCAGATGCATGTCTCCCATCCCTGCAGCCTTTCTCTCACACACACACACAGGAGAAGGAACCTGTCTCCTCCCCCTCCCCCTTCTCATTCAGCTCTGTATACACACAAGAGGAGGGGAGCAGGAACACGCGCTAACTTCAGGTCTGTACAAACTTTTCTATGCATTATAGATAGACAGGGAGGAGGGGGAGAGAGTGGCTGGGATTGGGAAGGAGGAAACTAAAACAATGTACAGCCTGTAAATACAGTGCAGCCTGGGATAGAACTACAGGTCCCAGCATTTTCTGCACCTCCATGGCAACCTGTGATAGAACTACATGTCCCATCATGCTCTGCACCTCTCTTGCAGCCTGTCATAGAACTACAAGTGTCAGCATGCTCTGCACTTTCAATGCAGCCTATGCTCTGCAGGAGCATTACAGCCTGTAATAGGGCTACAAGTCCCAGCATGCTTTACAGTGGCGGGGCAGAAGACCAGGGGGGTACAGAGGTGGCGCTGAAGACCAGGGGGGTACAAAGGTGGGGCTGAAGACCAGGGGGGTTACAGAGGTGGGGCTGAAGACCAGGGGGGTACAGAGGTGGGGCTGAAGACCAGAGGGTACAGAAGTAGGGCTGAAGACCAGGGGGGTATAAGGCTGGGACAGATGTGCAGGAGGTACTGTGTTGGGAAGAAAAGTGTTGGGGAAGAAAAGTGTTGGGGAAGAAAAGTGTTGGGGAAGAAAAGCAGGGGGTGTAAAGCAGTGGGGTAGATGTGAAAAGAGGTGTATTGGTGGGGCAGATGAGAAAGCGGGTTACATTGTTGGGGCAGATGAGTTCAGTGTTAAGACAGATGAGAAGGTGATTAAGTAGTGAGACAGAAGAGCATGGGGGTATGGCGGTGGAGCAGATGTACAGGGAGGTAAAGTGGTGGGGCAGATGAGAAAATGTATACATTGATGGGGCAGATGAGCAGGGGGGTTACAGTGGTGGGACAGATGTGCAGGAGGTACAGTGGTGGAAGGGATGAGAAGGGGGTTTAGCGGTGGGACAGAAAAGCAGGGGTTACAGTGGTGGGGCAGAGGAGCAGGGGGGGCAGTGATCTGTGGTGTGAAGATGCATGCATTGGGGCTGATCTGAGGCATGAGAGTGCAGGCTGTTACTACTAAAGTCGTTTACAGCATTTACTTTATAAAAAATCCTTTTAGTGATTGAGAATGTGAAGTTGACATTTTTTTGTTATAAAATCGGCACTCTCAATTTCTTTGAAAACATTTTTTGCCACACTGTGCTCAAAACGTTGCCTACGTACTGCTGTACTAGAACATGTATTATTATTGTACAGAATTTATATAGCACCAATAGTTTACGCAGCACTTCAGAAAATAAAAGGGAGACATTACAGTTATAATACAATAACATACAAAAGGATTAGGAGGGCCGTGCTCAGAAGAGCTTCCAATCTAAAAGCATTCCACTTTTTATTTAATTTGGGTAAATAAGATTTTATTTTTTTTCCGGTTTCTTTTCTCTTTTTTACCGACAGCCTATTCTGGATTGTTTGGCAACTGTGACACTAATACCCATACCCTGTCAGGAGAATATGAACAGGTGATGGTTCAATAACAGTGGCAGGTTTTATGGTGCAGCTGATTGTATAGAACACAGGACATTCCCAGGAACCTATTGGTTTAAATAGAACATTCATTCTAGATCGACATCTACGCTGGGAAAGCCCACAAAAATCGCATGCTTTCCCAACACACAGGGAAATGCACTGCACTTGAGTGGGGGTGCCACTAATTGTCAATGGCACCCCCCATGTATCTGCAAACACACATCCTAAACTGAATGGTGCTGCAGCAGAATGCAGTTCTATGCAGCATGTTTTTAGAAAAGAGTCGGGGACTTCTTTTCTGTGTTTTTCACATGTAGGGGAGTGCATTAAAATGAATGGGCTGTCCTATGCGCAAGAGCATGCAGCAATAGTGTCAACCAAGCCCATTCACACAATCCTGCGTTGAGCTGTGAGGTGTAGCGGATAGACGGGTAATTTTCTTTGTGTGCCATGTGTTCAGTTCACACCACTGAAGTGAAAACAAGTAGGATGTTCTTTATTAGTATACTGTTTTTGGCGCACTACATCATTGAGTGCTGCGGTGCATAAACAGGAATGATATGTCAGTTTGTGACATTTCAAAAAGCTGCAAAATGAAAAAAAAAGAAAAAGTTGAATAATGTGATGCATTGCAATAAGCACATTACTCTGTTCCCTTCCCAGCGCACACCAGGGACCTCTTCTGATATGAGGTCACGTTAAAATTTTAGATAGCCAAGCTAAGCACAATATGAAGCATAAGCATATGCATAATATGAACACAGATTCTTATCTTTTATTTTATTTAGAACCTATAAAAATGTAAAATTAGTTATATTAGAAAAATATAAAACCTATTAACCGGTTCCCGACTGGCGCGCGCATATGTACGTCGGCAGAATGGCACAGACAGGCAAATGGGCGTACAGGTGCGTCCCTTTAAATTTTCCGCCGTGCCATCGCGTGCGTGCCGACGGCCGGGACCTCCGTGAGTCAGGTCGCGGGTCCCACGGATTCTATTCTATTCTATCGCTGCGGGGATACCCACGCTCGTCTCTCGGGGAGGAAGAACAGGGAGATGCTAATGTAAACAAGCATCTCCCCGTTCTACCTAAAGACAGTGTCACTGATCTCTGCTCCCTGTGAGTGTAGCCACGCCCCCCACAGTTAGAAACACGCCCCAGGACACACTTAACCCTTACCCTGCCCCCTAGGGGTTAACCCCATTCACTGCCAGTGTCATTTACACAGGAATCAGTGCATGTGTATAGAACTGATCGATGTATAAATGACAATAGTCCCAAAAATGTGTCAAAAATGTCCGACGTGTCCGCCATAATGTCACAGATACAATAAAAATTGCAGATCGCCACCATTACTAATAAAAAAAATTACTAAAAATGCCATAAAACTATCCCCTATTTTGTAAATGCTATAACTTTTGCGCAAACCAATCAATAAACGCTTATTGCGATTTTTTTTTTTTAACAAAAATATGTAGTAGAATACGTTCAAGAGATTTGAGAGTATAGCCTCAAATAAGTGAAAATTAAGGAATGTACCATCATCCATGAATTAATTCAAAAATTGAGTTTTTTTTGGTTATGGAGATAATAGGATAGCTGTGCATGCTAGCCATTCATATCAAATCAGAACAAAAGATACAAAGTATAACAATTAAAATTCTAATACACCCCAGATTAATGCTCCGCGAAACTAGTTGAGGAACTCTTCATCTACGCCACCAGAACTGAACTCTATTATGAGTATCTGTACACATTAATCTGGGGTGTATTAGAATTTTAATTGCTATACTTTGTATTTTGTTATTTGTGTTAATTATTAAACTTGTGTTAAATTTTATTACTATCTCCAATCTTTCTCTTACCTTTATATATAAAGTACCGGTATAGTCCAACACCAACTCTTTGGTTCTGGTTTGATATGAATGGCTAGCATGCACAGCTATCCTATTATCTCCATAACCAAAAAAAACTCAATTTTCGTAGAAGAATACGTATCAGCCTAAACTGAGGAAAAAAAAGAGGTTTTTTTTATATATTTTTGGGGGATATTTATTATAGCAAAATGTAAAAAAAAATGCTTTTTTTTCAAAATTGTCACTCTTTTTTTGTTTATAGCGCAAAAAATAAAAACTGCAGGGGTGATCAAATATGACCAAAAGAAAGCTCTATTTGTGGGAAAAAAGGATGTCAATTTTGTTTGGGAGCCACGTTGCAATTGTCAGTTAAAGCGACGCAGTGCCGAATCGCAAAAAGTGTTCTGGTCAGGAAGGGGGTAAAATTTTCCGGGCTGAAGCGGTTTAAGTTTATAAAGTTTTATATTTCTTCTGAATGTGATACCACATTTTTATCCTAAATCTCATCTGACTACTATGTTTATATGCAATATCTTTTTTCAAAAGTCAAAATCATTGAAAAGGGACTGTATAGCCTAAACATTATCTTTAATGGATATGCAGACAATAAAAAATTAAAGGAAATTGATGTAAAAAAAACAAACAACTGAAATTTAAACTCTTTAATGAAGAGGGGGGGGGGGTTGCTGGGGGGGGGGGGGCACCGATACAGATTCTCGCCAAGGGTGCTGGAGACCCTAGGTACGCCTCTGCTTATGGGCACTCATATGCGGCACTGATGTCTGGCACTTATGGATGGCACTTTTAGGCACTGATAGGTGGCACTTATAGGCACTAATAGGTGGCATGATACAGTAAAATCGACTATAAGCGATGACAGAGTGAGTACAAGAGCCCATCTTGATACACCCTGCTCTCAGCCTCAGTAAGGCTAGTCAGAATGCAGCAGCGGACATCTTGTTACCCCCAGCCCATATATCTCCCCAATTCTATCCCTGATCTGTCTGGTGGATTCCTTGGCCTTCACAATGCAGTTTGTTCATAAGATTACACTTTGTTCAGGTCTATACACCACAGCTTGTTAACAATACTTTAAATCACACATAATGCACAAAAAGTCCACTCTTAAAGGATATTACATTTTTCAGACAGAATTTCACTTTTCAGAATAAATAGAAGCATTTTCCAATGCTATTTCTGGCCCAGCCATCCCAATGTGCTTTACTTACCTTATTCACGTGAGGTTCAACATCTTGTCATCTTGTTTATATGAATTTTTTTAATGAATTCCAGATTCCATCACTTCCTGTAGATCATCTCTCAGCATTCACTTTCTGTAGGCCATCTCCCAGAAGCCTTCACTTCCTGCTGCGTCACAGAAAAGAGTGTGATAGGATGTGTTCACCAGTCTGGACCACAAAAAAAAAAACCAAAAACATTGAAATACATGTGTCCGCCACCGGTTTAAACAACACACACATAGAAAACATGTACAAAACGAAAAGAAAGCAAGTGTTTTCTATGTGTCTTTGCATTGAGCCTCTGGTGATCAATGCAGATCATCACAGCTCAACAGAGATAAAGTTAATGGCCCTAACAAAAAAGTCTGGTCTCTTAGTTAGTGCCCCCTGGAACAGGTGTCATTAATACTAAGGCCCCTTTCCCACTGGGGTGGTTTTTAGGCGCTACAGCGCTTAAAATTATGCCTGTGTAGCACCTGAAAAAAAGGCCAGAGGGCTTTCACACTGGAGCGGTGTGCTAGCAGGATGGTGAAAAAAGTCCTGCTAGCCGCATCTTTGGAGCGGTGAAAGGAGTGGTGTATTCACTGCCCCTAAACTGCTCCTATCCATTGAAATCAATGGGGCAGCGCAGCTATACCGCTGGCAAAGCGCTGCTGCAGTGGCGCTTTGCGGGCAGTTTTAACCCTTTTTTGGGGGTTAAAACCACCCCACTAGCGGCTGCAGACCGCCGCTAAAACGACGGTAAATCGCCGCTAAAAATAGCGGCGCTTTACCGCCGACACCCGCACCGCCCCAGTGTGAAAAGGGGCCTTATGGAAGATTACTCCTCAACTCTGCATCCCTGTGTTAATGGTCATGAGGACTAACAGAAAGGGTAAATCCTCCAGAAATAATCATATATAGTATTAGAAACCTGTCTTGGGTTCTAATGGTTTAAAAAAAAAAAAATTGGAGCTAGCGATACACTTCTCTATTTAACACTCTCAAACCATAAACCTTTCAGTAACTTTACAATGCTGCATGAAAATTGAAATTTGATTGGTTGCTTATCACTATCTTGTTATATAAACCGTTCTGTGTACCTGCACAGTATCCTATAGTTATGTAGTCTACAGTCAGTTATTGTACAGTCATTAAACAGTGACATAATTGTCAGTGTCAAAAACATGAAAGAAATCTGTGAAAGCCTCACCCCAGATGTCAGAACACATACTCCACCACTTCTTGCACAGGTCTTAGCCATGGAACCACAAAAACGAAACACCTTAGATTAAACTGAGTTTTAGATGGAGTTCAATTAACATTCTCATTTTCAAGATCATATGACAAGTACACTTTGAGGTCTAACATTTAAAAAATGTAATTAAAGTAGACCTTCAGTCATTTTGTCATCTTTCCATCTATTAAATCTTCTGTCCTTGTTGTTTTACCTTTTGATAGTAAAACATTATTTTTCTGCCAGTAAATATCTTATACAGCCCACTTCCTGATTCTTGTCTGGTAAAAAGCCTAGGCTTATAACATCATGCACAGCTCTCTCTCTCTCTCATTCGTGAGAGTTTTCCAGGAAGGGAGGCAGGGGAGTCATAAGAGGGCAAATGAGAGCTTCAGAGCTGGAAGTGTGCCTCTGTGTGTGTCTGTGTAAATCCAGGAGGTGAACAGTCAGCAGCTTCAGCTGCCCATGGTTAAAATGGATGCAGCCAGACTTAGTGGAGGGTGATTTCTGCAGCATATTTGGCAAGTACAGAATCACAGTATATATAAAATAATATGCAAAGTGGTTGGAGGGAAGCTTCAGAATGACAAAGATGTTTTTATTACAAATTATGTGAGCAGACTGCAGTTCCTCTTTGAGTTCAGTTCCTTGATCATTTCGCCAGTAAGAAAAAGAAAGGGAATCTGACACTCTCACTGTGAATACAGCTTGATGGAAAAAGCCCATAGCACTGTGACAGCCCCACATTTTTAAAGCAGGAGGAACACTATATAAAGACATTGACAAAAAAATGATAATTAAGACTGGCTGTAATAAATCTCTGTGACAGAAACCGTGCATAATAATTATCTTGGTATGATCAGATTTGTCTCTTTAATTTGTTCCTCTCTGGATTGTATTTTCTGCTGCTGATTCCGTTATTACTATTCTTAAGTTCATTAGAAAACTATAGAACTTACAAAATGTTAACTATTAATGAACAAATAAACTGCACCAATTTATATGGTCTACAGAAATGTTGCCTTATTTTGAGGTGGTATTCATTATTAACCAATTCAGCCAACTCGGTTGATTGACTGATCTTCATAAAGATGAATCAGTCTTGGATCACCACCAGCTACCAAGCACCTGAAGCTGATGTAACAGAATATTTTTTTTTTAAATGTCACATCCCTTCAAGATTGCCTATGCTGATGCTGAGTGACTATCCTGTTATGTTTACTGACTATCCTCTTCCTCCTCAATGATCCTACTGATAGCTTGGAAGAAAATTTTTGGTTCTGGGTGATGCCACCAGTGGCTAAGGCACAATTTTTCAGCCCCTGTTTAACAGGGGCATGCAATTACAATTTGTCATGCAATGCTTTGCAGCAGGGCTCATTCCTGCACTCCAACTAGAGTATCTGGGAGAGGTTGCAGTGTCGTGGCACCAGCACCTAAGGCCCAATTTGTCAACCCCTGTTTAACAGGGGCATGTAATTACAATTCTTGATATAATATTTCACAACGCCCATTGAGAGTAACTGTGAGGACTTATAGTTTTGTGGCACCAGCACCACCACCACAACCACCAAAGGCCCTATTTTTCTACTACTGTTCAACAATGGCATGTAATTACAATTCTTGATATAATCGTTCACAGCAGGGTGCTCCAGCGCCCACCAAGAGTCACTTTGAGGGTTTACAGTGTTGTGGCAACACCAACACCTTAGGCCCACATTTCTGCAGAGCATATAGGGCAGGCCCCTACTTTCAAACATCCAACTTACAAACGTCTCCTACTTGCAAACGGAAGGAGACAACAGGAAGTGAGATCAAAAAAGACGGACAGCGCAAAAAATTATACAGGGGTGATAACCCTTCCCTATGTTTTCCAAAAAGCTTAAAAATAGATTTTTTGACTGGAGCTACACTTTAAAAATGTACCAGTTCAAAATTACAAACAGATTATACTTAACACAACAAACCTACACAGTTCCTGTCTTGTTTGCACCGCCTGTATATTGCTGTTCTGAGTATATAGGGCCTGGGGGCCCCACGCCTTTCCTTTTTTTATTTGGGTACGGGGTTCCCCTTAATATCTGTACAAGACCCAAAGGGGCTAGTAATGGGCAGGGGGGCTACCCATGCCATTTTTTTCTCAATGATTTTCATCCGTATTGCCGAAACCAGACATTACATTAAAACCGCAAGCAGTTTTAAATGACTTTTGTTCCGTTAAATGTCATTTTGTGCAGGGACTGTTCTAAACACGGGAAACACGTGCCACTTCACAGGCATACTATAGATACCCCCAGGCACGATATTTAAAGGAATATTTCACTTTTTTTTCACTTTAATCGTCATTAAAATCACCCAAAAAACTGCCATTTAAAAAAAAAAAAATTGGCATTGATCCATGTCCCCTGGGGCCGGAGCCGGGTCCCCAAACCCTTTTTAGGACAATATCTTGCATATTAGCCATTCAAATTAGCACTTTATTTCGAACGTTCGGGTCCCATAGACTTCAATGGGGTTCTAAAGTTCGTACAAATTTTCGGTCCGTTCAAAAGTTCTGGTGCGGTTCGGCTCATCCCTACTAGAGACAAATCCAATCCTGACTGCAGGAAACAAAGGATATCCTGAACCTCTGGAGAACCACATGGATTAGGTCTAGAGGACATGTGTTCTGAAAACGATCCAGATCCGTTCATAAACTATTCGTGCTCTTTCTTCTGGCATCAATAAGAGTCGGAATGGCATCTTTGGGACAACCTAAGGCTTCAAGCCTTCCCCTCTCAAAAAGCCTTCCCCTCTGAAAAACCAGACCCTGGGGTGTAGGTGAGCAGGACATGGATGCAACATTGTGCCTTGAAACAGAAGATCTGACCTGAGAGATAGAGGAATTGAGTCTCGATAACTGAGGAGAGTTAAGAGGGGAAACCATGGCCTGTTGGGCCAAAATGTTATTACTGCTATGACTTCCACATCCTCTGTCCTGAGCTTGCAGAGAAACTGAAGTATCATAGGTACCGGAAGGAAGGTATACACCTTGCTGAACCTCCACCGGTCCGTGAGGGCATCTATCCCATAGGCTTGAGGATCCCAGAACCTTGAATAATACTTGTCAGCTTATAATTGCATGGGCATGCAAACAGATCCACTTCTGGGGACACTCCCAGTGTTAGGAGCCATTTGAACACCTCTTTGTGTAGGGATCACTCGTTGTTGTCCATTTGAATACGAGATAGAAAGTCCGCCTGTACATTCGGAACTCCTGGACTGTAGACTGCCGAAATGTTGGACAAATTCTTCTGAGCCCAGTTTATGATTGGCTCCACCTCTCGTATGAGAGACTAGCTGTGAGTTCCACCTTGCTTCCTTATGTAAGCCACTGTGGTTGTATTGTCCAACCGGAGCATCACTGAGGAGTTCTCTATCAGATGGTGGAAGGACCTGAGCACCTGAAAGGCAGCCCGCAGTTCCAGTATATTGGATGCAATCCCTTGAGATGGTGAGTTCCATCTGCCCTGAGCCACTTCCAAAAGGCAATGAGCGCCCCAGCCCAGATTGCTGGCATCTGAGGTTATTGTAACCCATGTGATGGTAAGGATCGAATGGCAGTTGCAGTGATTTTTCCCTTGAAGCCACCAAAGGAGAGATTCTCTCATGGATGGAGTGAGAAGGATGACTCTTGCTGGGAGAATGCCATTGTTGGAGAAACCCTTTTTGGAATGGGCGAGTGTGCCATTGCGCCCACTTGACCATGGAATTGGTGGCTGCCATGGTGCCAATCAACTTCAGACATTGAAGAGCTGTCAGGCGAGATGAAGCAAGGGTTGAGTGGATCCTGCCCGGGATCACCAAAATCTTCTCCTCGGGCAGTGAGATGGTGCTTTCCACCGTGTTAAAATGGGCACCTAGAAATATAGGAGAATATAAACTTGGAGATCTGGTCCCCAACCAGAACTACCAAAAGGAGAGGAGAGCTAGTGGACTATTACAGTACATGTTAAGACTATAGTAAATACACTTTATATAGGCCAATATGTAAAAACATACATCAATGTATTAATACAATAAAACCATTTCACAATAACAAGCTGGTACAGGTGGTGAAGTATTTCTCCTAGTTTCGCTATATCTTAGCTTCTTCAGGAAATACATACATCTGTAAAAGAGTATAGACATCAGCAATGATAGCAAAAAACAAACACTCATAAGTTTTATTAAGTAATATATGAAACAAAGAACAGGGGGGGAAAGGTTAATATACATCATACATCACAGATTCTTACCCCACTCAATGCACCAGCAAAGTGCATGAAACGCCCAGGAGAGCCTCCCCCGGCAATTGGGGGAGATGTTAAATAGAACAGGCCGGCGTCTGTATGGAAGATAGTAATGTATATACTTGTCTTAGAACTGAGTAGTAGTAAATGGCCATGGATCCTGCCAGAGTACTAGATGGTAGGATCAATACACCATAACCAATGCAAAACCACATATATAAACGATCTTTGTGTAGTGCAAAGCATGCTTGATTCCAAAGTGACCATCAGTTAAACCAAGGATACAGAAATTATGTGAAAATCCAAGACAATGGTGTATTGTAGTGAGGATAGCAAAAATGAAACATTAAAAAAAAGGAAGGAGAAGGGGGCAATAAGTGAAGGAAAAGGAGAGGTGGGAACAGAAAAAGGGGAGCAAGAAAAGGAAGAGACAAAAAAATAAAAAGAATAAATAAAAAAATGTTGGTAAAAAAAGGGGTAAGAAAGAGGAGGGGAGGAAGGAAAGAAGGGGGGGGGGGGACTGAGATGGATTCAGGTGACTTTTCTCCAAATTCAGGAGCCACCCAAACTCTTGGAGAGTGGAAATTACTAGACTCCTGTGCTCTAGAAGCTGACCTTTGTCCTACGCTAGAAGGAGGAGGTCGTCTAGATAGTGGTGAAGACAAACTCCTTTTCCTAGGAGCAGAGCAACAACAGCTAACAGAACCTTGGAGAACACCTGAGGTGATGTCGTGAGACAAAATGTAAGGCAAGTAAATTGTAAGTGTTGATCGCCCACAGCAAAGAGAAGAAACTTTTGGAAGTCTGCCACCTCTGCAAAGTGAAAATAGGCATCCTTCAAGTCTATTGACACCAACCAGTCCCCTAGTTGAACCGACTGCTGAATCATTAATAGTGATTCCATCTTGAACTTTTCCTTTTGGCTAAACTGGTTGAGATGAGTCAAGTCTATGACTGGCCTCCATGTGCCGTTCTTTTTCTGCACCAAGAATAGAGGGGAATACATAACTTCGCCTTGTTCGCCATCTGGAACAGGAATGGTTGCGCCTTGAACCAATAAAGCTTTCGCATGCTAAAAGAACTTGTTTCTTTTCCTCTGAACTTGGAAGATTTGTTGGCATAAATCTTAGTCTGGGAGTGCTGTTGAAAACCCAGGTGTGTCCTCAGGAGACTGTCTTGATGGTCCAGAAATCCCGAATTGAGGCCACCCAAACATGCCGGAAGTGGAGAAGGTGAACCCCCCACCTGACATGTTTGAGCGGGCCCAACTTCAAAAGGACTTAGTGGAATCTTGGTTACCAGAGGAAGCCCCTTTTGTGGGCTTTTTAAAAGATGACTGACTGGATTTCCACGATCTTGTAAATTCACGACCAGGTCTGTAGCTGCGTGCTTCCCTAGCACGATCGGTATTCTGTGATCTTAAAAAGGTGCGTTTCTGGTTCTGTAAACGCCTATCCTGAGGGAAGAACCCCAACTTACCACCCGTGGCCCGGGTCATGGCGCTATCAAGCTTGTTGCCAAAGAGAGACGTGCCCTCAAAGGGAATACGGCACCAAGTTTCTTTAGAAGCTGGATCCACCAACCAGGGTCTGAGCCACAAGGCCCGACGGGCGGTGACCGCTGACAACATCACCCTTGCCAATAGGCGAACAACATCAATAGATGCCTCCCCCAGAAAGGCAGAGGCCAGCCTGATTTCCTGAATAGGGGAGCCCTTGGCTACCTCTTCAGAGATACCTCTAAGAGACTCGTTCACATTGTCTGACCATGCCTCTAAGGCTTTAGAGACTGCTGCTAAGACCATGACTGGTTTTAAAACTGTGCTTGCTGTCAAATAAATCAGTTTTAGGTTGGAATCAATCCGTCTCTCCAAAGGATATTTAAATGAGACCGTATCTTTGAGAGGAAGAGTCACATACCTAACAAGCCTCATTAGTGCTCCATCCACCAAGGGAGCTGACTCAAGGTATTTTACCTCTTCTTCCTTGAAAGGGTATAGTTTTGAGATTTTAGATTGCATAGAACTTTTTCTATCCATCTTGCCCCATTCTTCAGAAATTATGGCTCCTACTTCAGTGAGAAACGGAAAATATTGATGCTCCTTACTGAGCTGTTTGAAACATTTTCTCTGTTTAGGAGGATAAATTACTGTGTCTTCCCAATTCAGAGCTTCTTTAACAGCTTTAACCAGAGAAGGAACTGAGGCGTATTCAAAGCCCATCCCAGGATCATCTGCTTCTGACCCACTATCTGAAGGGGCGGCTGACTGGTGACTAGGTTGGGAAGACTTCCACGTCTCATGGACTTGTCCTTCTCCTGACAGGGGAATCAGTGGATCTGGAGGGGAATCAAGAGGCTTTCAGGTGACTTTCTCTTGTAGCGACTCTTTCACGACCTGCTTAATTAGTGCTTCCAGGTGTTGATCTGCACCTTCCCTCTCATTAGCTGCTTTAGAGAAACAGCGGTCACAGAGATACTTGCTAGCAGGATCTCGGGCCCTGCATCCCCAACATGATCTCTCTGGCCCCTTATTGTGGGATGAGGGGGGATGAGGAAAGCTTTCTTTGGACTTAGAGGAGGACTTAGAGGAGGATCCATGGTGTCTAGAACCAGAAGAGGAGTGCCGGTGGTGTGATTTAGAAGACCCGCTCCTTCTGTGGGAACTGCTTTGTTGTTGGTCAGACCTAGAAGGGCTGAGGAGAAAAGGAAAAGACAGAAATAGAGATAGAAAGGCACAAAGTCAGGAATAATGCCCTACACTTCACTCTCTTCCCCCCAGGAGGAGGAAAAAACTGTTTCCAAATCGTACCTGCTGCAAGAAGACTGGCCACCAGGAGGCAGTGAAGAGTCCATGACTGATACCAAAATCACTGCAGGTGGAACAGGCAATATATCAGTTATCAGCAAGTAAAAGACAAAATTCAGACCCATCTGAAAATTGCACTTACCTGGGGTAGGCTCTGCAGGTGCTCAGGGAAGTCGTCGCTATGCCCACGATCATTCCCGAAATCTACAGGCCTCCCCCGGCTTTTAAAATTGGCACCGTGTGACACCACGGCCATGCCAGGCCTGCGATCTTCACGCTCATGCGCGGACCAGGCCTCTCTTTCGCTCGGGACCGCACATGAGCAGAGCGCAGACAGAACCCGGAAGTAAGAGGGAGCGGCGGCTGGAACGCACAGGGAGCCAGCCGCTGCTTAGACAAAAATATGAAAGGACAGGCAATGCAGAAAAAAACAAACTACAATCACAAACACTGCTGCCATGAAGGCAATCGCTTACTACCACCTACGATTGACTCGGCCAGGACATCCATACACGCACCAGTCTTTCAGGGCAGATAATGGCCACCTGCAAACTGCTAGGCAAACAGGCCTGTGCGCACTTGTCTTTCCAATAGTAGACATGATTCCAGCTCTTCAGCGCTTACTCTGCCATATAAACATATGGTCCTACGGAGGAGGACAAAAAATAACACGGCTAGGAGCTCACAGCTGAAATTTATAGGGAGGGGTCCTATTGGGTAGTTATGGAGGTGGGGTCAACCCACACGTATGCTGCCATGGAGCCTGACAGGAAAACTATATTTTTTACTGTGATAAATATTCCACAAAAATATGTAAAAAAAACAAATTCTGTCTCCGTTTAGGCCGACAGTCTTATTTTCTACATATTTTTGATTAAAAAAAATCGCAATAATTGTATATTGATTGGTTTGTGCAAAAGTTATAGCGTCTACAAAATAGGGGATAGATTTATGGCATTTTTATTATAAATTTTTCTTTATTTGTAATGGTGGTGATCTGTGATTTTTATCAGGACTGCGACATTGCCCTGGACAGATTGGACACTTTTGACACTTTTTTGGGACCACTGACATTTACACAGTAATGAGAGCTAAAAATAGCCACTGATTACCATGTAAATGTCACTGGCAGGGAAGGGGTTAAACACTAGGGGGCAATCAAGGGGTTAAATGTGTTGCCTCAGCATCTTCTATTTGTAGATGGGATGGGCTACATAGGAAATGACAGAGATCACTGCTCCCGATGACAGGGAGCAGTAGATTCATGTCATGTCAATAGGCAGAACAGGAAAATGGCTTGTTTACATTTCCCGTTCTGCCTCTCCTTGTCACGTTCGTGGGCCATCGGCGGACATTGAGTTTGTGGGACCCAAGGGCATGCTCCCGCGGCAAGCAGCGGGCACATGTGCATGCTAGCCCGTGATTACGAAGGGACGTACGGGTACGACCTTTTGCGTACCTGTGCCATTCTGCCGACGTACAGCAGCGCGCGGCGGTCAGGAAGCGGTGAAATAAAGTTGCATAATTTTCACCTTTTTAAATTCTAAAAGCATATCAGAAGTTTACCCCCCCAAAAAAAGATGGAAAAACAGACAACGAAAAATGTGATATAATGAACTCAGGAGCAGTTGCCCATCTGTGAAAGATGTTGGTAATGCTTACTCAAAGAAGGGCACATGAGTACATCTGTTGAGGCACACCCACTGATCCACTCAACCCCTTACCTAAATATATACACAGGTATAAGTGTAGCACCCTGGAGTTTAGGCAGGGTTGCTCCTCAGAAATGTACTTGCCAGGAATAGTTATCCTGGTTGTTTGTTAGAGATCTATTGATTTCTCCCTAAGTTTGGCCTTGTTGCACTTTTCTCTTCTAAAACTAGGTGACCGGGTACTTGGTGGTACTAGATACGAGATGGGCACTCATAGGCAGCACTTATGGGCACTCATAGGCAGCACTGGCAGGCATTACTGATGGCACTCAATTCCTATCGGGAAAAACGTTGATCTGTATGCTGGTCCAACGGACCAAATACGACGTAAGGGAAGCTATTGGCTATTGGCTATTGAACTTCCATTTTTAGTCCTGTCTTACATCATCACTTTCGTTCACAAAATCTGTCGGGAAGACCCTCGGACCTAGTCTGCCGGAAAGTCCGGTAGTGTGTACATGGCATACGAGTTTAATATGCTTGCAGTGAAACAGGCTAAAGTGTTTACTATATTATTACTACTCCTGCAAACACTGTCTGCAGCCATTAATGTAACATATGTAATTGGTGTTCGTGCCATACATGTGAGGCATCACCATGAATGTCAAAACGAGAGCAATAATTCTGGCACTAGACCTCCTCTGTAACTCTAAATTGCAACGACCGCCATTTTATTCCCTAGGGTCTCTGCTAAATAAAAATATATCTATATAGGCATTCATGGCTACTTTCATGAGATATTCATGGCTACATTTGAGAGAACATCAGAAAGAGAAGGTTGGCCCCCAGACCAGTGGGCATGTATTGTTGCTCCTTTTCTCACTGGGGATCCCCAGAAGGCATATTTTGATTTGCCGGCTGCTGATGCCAAGGATTATCAACGGCTCAAGGCTGAAATTTTGGCCTGCCTTGGGGTGACTACTGCTATGCAGGCCCAAAGGGTACACCATTGGAGGCACTGCCTGGACTGTCTGCCACAGGCTCAGATGCATGACCTGAGTCACCTGGTAAAAAAATGGCTGCAACCCGAGAAGTTAACGGGGTCCCCAGATGGTGGAGCGGGTCAAATTAGACCTTTACCTAAGGTCACTGACAAATGACCTTCGGTGCAGGGTGAGTCATGGGGATCTCAAGACAGCAGATGAACTAGTGGAAATGGTTGGAGATATGCTGTGATGGAAGATCTCGAGGATCATTGCCAAGTCATCCACAAACCAGGAGATTCAAAGAGCACCCACCCCAGTGTCCCAGAGCTCTGCTTCGGCACAGAGGAATGAGAACGTGCTATGCTGGCGGTGTCACTCCCGGGACCATATCCAGGCCCGCTGTCCCCTGCAGGAGGAACCCATGGAGTGTGGCACTCTACAAAGGATGTCCTTTTATGCCCAAAATGTCTGTGCTGCCCACCCACACCTGACTGAGGGGCAATTTTAATGTGACCTTTGGGTGAACCAGCTTCACATCACTGTTGGACTCCGGAAGTATGGCAATACTTGTGGGTACCTGGGTAGCTAGGGAGGTGAGTCCAGTAGCAAGACCCCCGAGGGAGGTGTGCATACATGGGGACACCAAGGAATACCCCCTGGTATCAGTGACACTCACTACGGCCTGTGGCACAATTGTCCAGGAGGTTAGGGTGGTGCCCAACCTCATCCATGATTCTATTATAGGAAGGAATTGCCCTTTATTTGTTGAACTTTGGAACTATGTGAACCAAGAACTATCGGGACAGTTGAACTGCTCTGTTCCCTCTGTGGGGCTGGACGCCAACACTTTAGAGAACATTAATAGAGTTTCATCTGGGGCAGATGGTCCACCAGCTAAGGGGAACCCACTCTTATGCAGGTCATGGCTGGGGAGAACATAGAGGAAGCCTTCCTTCTGCAGGTTATGACCGAGGAGGATGAAGGAGAAAGCTCCTCTAGTCTTGCCAACCCTGATATCAAGGTGTCACGGGATGCATTTTCTTCTGCTCAAAAGAGGGACCCCACACTGGAAAATGCCTGGCAACAGGTTACCATAATTAATGGGGTTTCATAAGTACCTGAGGCTGAAAAAAGGTTTCCCCATTTTGTGGTCATTGGTGAGCTGCTTTATCAGGCTACCAAGGTCAGGGGAGACGTGGTCGACAAGTTACTGGTTCCCCAGACCTTCAGACATAGTGCTTGACCTGGCCCACAATGACGCATGAGGGCTGACAAGACAGAGGCACGAATAACAGACTGGTTCTACTGGCCAGGAGTGACAGCAGAGGTGAGACATTATTGCAGGTCATGTCCCACCTATCAGCTGACCGCACCGATGCCCCACTTGAGGATCTCATTGGTGCCGTTGCCTATTATGGAGGTACTGTTTGAGCGTATTGCGATGGATTTGGAGGGCCCTTTGGTGAAATCAGCACGGGACCATCAATACATCCTCGTGGTACTCGATTATGCCACCAGATATCCAGAGGCAGTTCCCCTAAGACAGGCTACTTCAAAAGCAATTGCCAGGGAATTGTTTAATATGTACTCTAGGACAGGATTCCCAAAGGAGATCTTAACATACCAGGGCACCTCTATCATGTCTCAGGTGATGGCAGATCTGTGCAAGTTGTTCCAAATCAAATGGCTGAGCACATCTGTTTATCATCAACAGACAGATGGACTGGTAGAGCGATTCAATAAAACTCTCAAGTCAATGCTTAAAAGGATTGTACAACAAGATGGTAAAGACTGGGACTGTCTACTCCCAGCACTAATGTTTGTTATTAGGGAAGTGCCTCAAGCGTCCACATGTTTTTTCCCCCGTTCGAGTTGGTGTATGGGCAAAGACCACAGGGACTGCTTCAGCTGCATCCAATCAGATGTAGGCATTATCTGGGTACAGTTGAGCTTGCTGAGTGTCAGAATACAGTAGACAGCAGGGGAGGTTCGCCCATCTGCACTGTATGAAGTGGATGGAAGAATCTGTTAGATTTCTTTCACGCAACATGCAGACTGAATCAAATACATTCTTATGTGTATGGCCAGCTTAAAGAGGTTGTAAACCTCAGAAAAAAAACCAAGAAAAAAACAAGAAAAAAAAATCCCTGTAAAACAGAAACATAATGAGCATATGCATCACATACTAGCTCATAATGAAATACTTACCTTAGAACTATGCTCTCTCAGCGGCGCCCGCACACCCCTGAGACGGCCAACATTTTCCCCGGAGTTTCTTCCAGGTTTGTGAGCTCCTGCACTATGATTGGCTGGAGCCGTGATGAAGTCACTCCTGCACATTTGCAGCACGGGATTTGGCTGTTCCTTCAGACGCATTTGCTAGTGATGCCACTGGTTGCATGCAACATGCACGTTTAGGGGATAAGATATTTTCATGACCTATAAGTAAGCCTTATTATAGGCTTACCTATAGGTAAATGTCAGCAGAGGACGTTTACTTCCTCTTTAAGGCAGAAAGGGACCACAGGCAAGGTAGCCGCTTTAACCCCCCCCCCCCCCCCCACCCCATCCATTTTACTGACATCAGTAACATAACAATAGCAAAGAGAAGTCACACATATGTATTGCCTCTACAGGCATGGCCCCATCAGGCATCCTCTTTCTACAGGAAGGTGTACAGCTTTGACCAGCTACGCTTTTTCCTCTGGTTTACTGAAGGAACATGATGGTTGTAACCTAGGTTCCCTTGTAGATGACCCAGTTCTGTAGCCAACCCACAATACTTTGGCTTTGTTTACCTAGCTGACTAGGTATAGTACTCTACATGCTTCAGTCAGTATAATGGGCTACCCAAAAATCTGTTCACCGATTTCAGTAATGAAATGAATAAGTCGGTTTTATATTTAAGTGAATTTCAGCTATGGCTGAAAAAGCCATCCTTGGTATAACCCTAAAAGAATACTTGAAACACTGCAATGATTGTTGGGAGAATGCTTGATTGCCACCTTTACAGGCATTTTACAGGAAAATGTGCAGAAATGTAAAATTCGATGCGTATGTGTAGTCACATACCTGTCAACTTTTGGAGATAGGAAAGCAGGATACTTTTAATTGCCAAAATGCTTTTATAGAAGACAGGCCCTTGCTAACCCCCCTTCTATGTATCATCATTTCCTAAAGCCCAGCATGAACAAATTCAATTATATTTGTAAGAATGCTATAAAACAAAAACATCTATTTTATTGGTTGTCATGGTTACTGGTCTGCTTTTGCTTTATACTAGTGTTGATGCTACATAATCAAGAACAGAATGGACGCAAACATAAAGAACAATATAAACACATTGACAGTTTAATAGTACATGTAATTGTTACACTGTATCTATTTTTCAAAAAAGACAGTTGCCAAGAGAAGATGCCAAAGAGATGCAGAGAAATTAGAGTGCAAAAAAAGATCTGTGCCACTAAATTAGGAACAGTTAGAAACAATAGTCATGGGGAAATAAAGAAAGTTATCTTCCCATGATGCGGGATAATATAGCTTTCTGCTCTGATCCTGTTGGGCCCTGCATAATTTGCCGATTAGCTGTCCTCTTATTACATAAGAAACAGTTATACTGCTGCAGGTTGGCTCTCCTGCGCGGTGCCGGTGCCCGATCACAGTGCACTATTTTTTTTAAAAGGCATTTTTTTTTTGTCACTAGCTTTGGGGGTTGGTAGTTTCCATGGACTCAACATGCCTCTCAGCAAATAGCTTGGGGTATCTACTTTCCAAAATGGGGTCATTTGGGGGGGGGGTTGTGCTATCTGGGCATTTTATGGCTTTTGAAACGAAGAGGTGATCAAATACCACCAAAAAAAGCTCTATTTGTGGGAAAAAGGGACACAAATTTCGTTTGGGTACAGCACTGCATGACTGCGCAATTGTCAGTTAAAAGGCCACAGTGCCAAATTGTAAAAAGTGCTCTGGTCAGGAAGGGGGTAAAATCTTCCGAGGCTGAAGTGGTTAAGAAAAATCAACAGCTAACGTATTTGTAGCAGCTGACTTTTAATTTTTTTCAAACAAGTTGTAGAACCTCTTTATTTACCTCTTGAAGTAAACCCATCAGGAAGTAAACCTGATGGGTTTACTTCCTATTTGATTCCCTGCAAAGGTAAAGCATAATGAGTTTACTTCCTCTTTCATTCCCTGCAAAGGTAAAGCATAATGGACTACTATGCATCACATAGTAGTCCATTATGTGTCACTTACCTGACACAGGAGCCAGCGAAGTCACCGCTGTCCCCTGTAGTCCGGCGCATCCATCTTCTCAGTGGGTCTCGCTGCTCCGCCGCTGTCATTCGGCCAAGCCGCGATGACGTCACTCCCGCACATGAGCATGGGAGCCGCCACTCATGGCATATCGCCGCTGACCGCGGGGCGCTCAGTGCGCTTGCGCGCCGCTGTCTATGGCGCATGCGCCGTAGACAGCGGTGCCTGTCTTTCGGCAAATATCTCCTAAACCGTGTAGGTTTAGGAGATATTTCTTGGAGCTACCAGTAAGCCTTAATCTAGGCTTACCTGTAGGTCAAAGTTAGTTGTAAGGGTTTACAACCACTTTAATGGAATTCCTAAATTACCTCCATGCCTCTCCTTTCTTGGTAATATCATCCAATCAAGGCACTAGGGTGTTCTATTAGAAGGAGTCTACCCTTTTTGAGCAGAAAAAAAAGGGAAACCAGAACCTTCTTATACCCAATGTGATATACCCATCAGGGTTTACTTCCTCTTTAATATTAACATTGATGTGTTAACAGTCCGTTTCTATCCCTGCTACACACCTGCCTTCTGTGTTATTATGAAAAACAATATTTTCAACTTTTCTAACTGTAAAAATAGTCCAAATGAAGAAAAAAATAATATTCATATAATGCATAACTCCAATATTCTTCATTAAACATTTCTTATAGTCTGCCCTGCAGGTCATGTCTAAACATGACTCAAATATTTATTTATACTTTAACACAACACTGATAACCATAAGCAAATAATACAGGATTTGCTACATATTTACATACCACACTGAAAACTTCCATCTAACCATACTGCAGATAACTAAATGACAGAAATATTGGAATAATGCAATAGTTCCTGTAAGCCCTTATCTTTGAGAAGCGGCAGTAGAAACTAGGTTGGTTTGGCCTGTGGGGCAATCAGAGTTGAGTGGCTCATGGCAGAGACGCAGTATCTCCATGTTTACAATAACAGGCAATTATGAGAAAGTGCAGGGGAAGATAGCCCTTATGGTTCAACAGCTATTTTTCCCTGCTGAATTATAAATTGCCTTTCCTTATGAAAAAAAATAATGTGTGGACCTGTAATGTGGCAGTATGTTGTATGTGGCAGTTGAGAACTAGATTGGTCTGACCTCTGGGGTAACTATAATTCCATGGCTCGTGGCAGAGACCTCTCTGCTCTAATTCATTTCAAAGGTGTTCAGTGGGGTTGAGGTCAGGACTCTATGCAGGCAGTCAAGTTCTTCCACTCCAAACTCGCTCATCCATGTCTTTATGGACCTTGTTATATGCACTGGTCTAAATCATTTGGTGAAGGAGGGATTATTGTGTGGGGTTGTTTTTCACTCATCCATGTCTTTATGGACCTTGATACAAAACATTGTAAGGTATTATAACCCTCCCTCACTCAATTAACCATTTGACCTCTGGTTGGTTTTACCCCCTTCATGACCAGGGCATTTTTTGCTATTCAGTACTGCGCTTCTTTAACTGGCCATTGCTCAATCATGCAACACTGTAGGAAAATTAAATGTATATAATGTTTTAGGCCCCTTTCACACATGCCTTCAATTTGTTTCATCAGTTCAGTCACGTTTTTTTAAAGATAAAACGGATCAGTTTACATCAGTGTTTCATCAGTTTTTACAGTGTCTTGAAAAAGTATTCACGCCCCTCGAAATTTTCCACATTTTGTCATGTTACAACCAAAAATCTAAATGTATTTTATTGGTAATTTTTGTGATAGACTAACACAAAGTAGCACATAATTGTGAAGTGGAAGGAAAATGATAAATGGTTTTCAAATGTTTTTACAAATAAATATGTGCAAATGTGGCATGCATTTGTATTCAGACCCCTTTACTCTGATACCCCTAACTAAAACCTAGTGGAACCAATTGCCTTCAAAAATCACCAAATTAGTAAATAGAGTCCACCTGTGTGTAATTTAATCTCAGTTACAGTGTGTAAGGGCGCTCTGAACTTCAGGACCAAGCAAAAGCAAATGTCTTTATGAACCAGAAAGTCTATAATAGGGTATCTTCTCCACTTAGGGCTGCACTTATGGAGAGAAGCAATCTCTGAATAGGAAACAGAAAAACAAAGAAAAGGCGCCTCTAAGTGTAGAATTAAAAGCTGTTTAATTTCCCCAAAAAGGGTTAAAAACACTTACAAGATATGTAGACTGGCAGAGCATATCATTAATATCAACGTAGGTGGTCCGGCATAAAGGCAGTGGTCACTGGCGTATACAAGTCCTTTAGGATGTGTGTATCCAGTAGTGGGGGGTCCCGGGGATGCTCCGAAAGAACTGACAGGCCAGCCCGCAGTCACAGTCTCAAACAACGAGAAACGCCGATCCCGGAAGTGACGTCAGCGGCAGGGGACAATAACCAGCAACCAGCGTGGACTGCAAACAGGAAGCAAAACAGGAAGCAGTCATCAAAGAGGGATGCGTTTTGGAACATCTCATTGGTTCCTTTATCAACCTGATGACTGTATGTGTATGAGGCTAATTTATACTACGTGGGCGGACCTTAGGGGTGGGGAATATGTAAATGAAGCGTTATCACAATGTAAAGGTATAGAACAGGAAGGGTAACAGCAACCAAAATCCCCATCCAAACATAAAACATATATGATTTCATACAGAACAACCAATGAGCGACATTTACAAATAAAATAAACATAAGAATCAATATTTTACACAGTCTTCAATAATTATTCAGAGTAGGCATATATAAGACAGAGGGGGGGGGGGGGGGGGGAGGGAAAACAGGGCATAGAGAAAATATTTTGAAAAATATCTAGGGAAAAAATATTTTAAAAAATATATATCTACAGTGAAAAATATATATCAATATATTGGCTGAATATATATATATATATATATATAAAATATATATATATATATATATATATATATATATATATATATATATATATATATATATATATATATATATATATATATATATATATATATATATCAAAATGGTTAAAATTATTTAAAAATGTTTAAAATAATATACTAATAGAAAATTATATACTCATAAAAAATCCTGTACAAATATATTGGGAAAGAAGGAATCTAGAGAATGGCACTAGTTTCAAAGTCCTCGTTCAACCCTCCAGGGGCAAGAACATTTAAAGTAAAAATCCAAAACATTTCTCTATGACAGAGCTTTCTGAAACATTCGGCTGGAGGGAGGTTCCTTGGCATTGTCTCGATGACAGAGTTTTCTGAAGGGTCTGGGTCATTGAGACAATGCCAAGTGTGGTGGAAAACTAACACCTTGAACACACCATCCCCACTATGAAACATGGTGGTGGCAGCATCATGTTGTGGGGATGCTTTTCTTCAGCAGGTACAGGGAAGCTAGCCAGAGTTGATGGGAAGATAGATGGAGCCAAATATAAGGCAATCTTAGAAGAAAACCTATTAGAGTCTGCAAAAAACTTGAGACTGGGGCAAAGGTTCATCTTCCAGCAAGACAACGACCCTAAACATACAGCCAGAGCTAGAATGGAACGATTTAGATCAAAGTATAGTCATGTGTTAGAATGGCCAAAAGTCCAGACCTAAATCCAGTCAAGAATCTGTGGCAAGACTTTATCTAATCCAAAAATGAGCAAAATGTCACTCTCTAGATGTGCAAAGCTGGTAGAGACATACCCAAATAGACTTGCAGCTGTAATTGCAGTGAAAGGTGGCTATACAAAGTATTGACTGAATACAAATGCATGCCACACATTTCACATATTTATTTGTAAAAAAAAAAATTGAAAACCATTTATCATTTTCCTTCCATTTCACAATTATGTGCAACTTTGTGTTGGTCTACCAGTAAAAAAAACCCAATAAAATATATTTATGTTTTTGGTTGTAACTTGACAAAATGTGGAAAATTTCAAGGGGTATTAATACTTTTTCAAGGCACTGTAAATGAGTTCTTTACATCCACTTAACCACTTGATTCAAATTTTTGGTTAACATTAGAGCTGCACGATTCTGGATAAAATGAGAATCACGTTTTTTTTTGCTTAGAATAAAGATCGCTATTCTCTCACGATTCTCGCGGCATAACATCTTTCACATTATACAAAAAAGTTGGGCCAACTTTACTGTTTAGTTTTTTAAATCCATGGAAGTGTATTTTTTCCCAAAAAATTGTGTTTGAAAGACCGCTGCGCAAATACAGTGTGACATAAAATATTGCAACAAATGCCATTTTATTCTCTAGGGTCTCTGCTAAAAAAAACATATATAATGTTTGGGGGTTCTAAGTAATTTTCTAGCAGAAAATTGTGATTTTAACTTGTAAGCAACAAATGTCAAAAAAGGTTTAGTCTTTAAGCGGTTGAACTTCCCTCATCTACAGACTGAAGTTCATCCTTTTAATTTCTAAAAGAACCGAGAGATACATTGTATCTCTTCTCTATCTCTCTGTGCTGAGGAATGCCTTTTTTTTTTGACAGCTCTGGCTCTGCACTGTTTACATAGAGTCAGGGAAATGTCAGTTCAGATCGAGACGGGGGTTGAATTGAGATTTTTTTTTAATCGATTTATTGTGCAGCTCTAGCATGCCTGTGTATTTGGGGTTAGGGAGACTTCATTTTTATTTGTTTTCCTTGCTGTTCATGTGTTTTTTTTTTTACTTATGATTTTATTGCTATCACAGAGGGGACCAATAGTCCCTTATGTGATAGTAGATACGTGACAAGTCCTCTTTGAGGGGGGGGGGGATGTGTGTAAGGAGAGGGCAGGTGAAGAGCAGTATACACAGTGAGGGGGCAGTCTGTACAGACAGGCTCCCTCACTTGCAGATGCTGACTGTCACTGTCAGCTTTTAAATGTAATTGTCAGCTTTTTTTTTCTATACTTCATAGCGCAGAGAAGGAGCTGTCATTCGGCCTGCCACTAAACTAAACCCACTGACATCACCCGGTGACCCCGCCGCTTTGTTTAATTTAGTAGTGGGCCCGAATGACAGCTCCATCTCAGCTCTATTAAGTATATACCTCACTGTGTATGCTGCTATACTGCTCTCCTGCCTTTCTCCGCCACAAACCCCCCTCCCCCCTACAGTGACTGATTGCCCCTAACAACCAATGCAAAAAAATGGATGAAAAACTGACCATTTGTCAGTTTCCATCCATTTTCCGTCTGATCTGGGTTTTTTTGATGGATGAAAAAATAGGGCTTTCATTCCTTCAAAAAAATGTATGTTCACGGAAGCGGATGAAAATGGATGAAAATAGATGATCATCCGTTGTCATGCATTTTTCCATAGGAATGCATTGATGCATTGGACAGTCCGGGCCTTACACAAATAGAGCTTTATTTTGGTGGTATTCAATACCCACTGGGTTTTTTTTATTTTTTGCTATATACTGTACATGAAAACATACAGAAAATTTAGTTTTTTTTGTTTACAAACAAATAATCTTTCTTCATAAATTTAGGCCAAAATGTAGTCTGCTACATTTCTTTGGTAAAAATAGCCCAAATAAATGTTTAGTCTATGTGAAAGTTATTAAGTCTACAAACTATGGTGTATACCATATATGGTGTACTGATGGTCTATCTAAGTTATTAGGGCTCTAAAATGCCAGGAAAGTACAAATAACCCCAAGTGACCCCTTTCTGTAAAGTAGACAATCTGTGGTATTTAGTAAGGGGCATGGTGAGTTTTCTGAAGTTGTAATTTTTTTGTCACTTTTTTTGGAAAACGTTTTTTGGAAAAAAAAATTTTTTTTAACATTTTAACAGTGCAGTACAATGTCATCATTTGCCTGGCGTGGAGGTTATCTGGGATACTGACTGGTGACGATATGTAAATTAAAATTCATTAATTTTTTTATGTCCAAGTGCACATTTTTGCAACCTATACGGTTTCATTTTTACTAGATTTGGACAAGCATTGCATAATTTAGGGGTAGTGATGAGATGATACATTTTCCCAAAACTTAGATTTTCACTGGGTAAGACCAGTCCCCAGCAAACAGATGGTTGCCACAGAATGCCAAGTTATTCAGTGAACCAATCAGCTTAAAGGAATACTTAGAGCCACTTATCCATTTTATTCATTGTTTCATCCTCTGGCCAGCAAGTGAGCATATCAATGGAGCATGAATAATATATAGCAGTAGTGTTAGGGGCACAATGTGTCATCGGGACTGTGGTTGAGCAAATCTGCCTGGGTTCGGTAAGCAGACAGTTTCCCAAATCTTGTTTGATGTCTAAAGTCTGTGAACTTTTCAGTGAACCACAATGAAATCAAGCTTATCCTGAAACCAGGGGCCACTTAGGGGTGTTTTTTTAGGGGCAATAATAAGCACTAACTACTGTTGGAAGACCCCATTATCTCATAAAGACTTTTCCAATCTCTGGTTATTCCAAACTCGTGTATTAATTCTATTTTATGGCTCATTTAATATGTTACAGCTCCAATCAGGAAGGCTCTTTATTGTACCCTGCATTGTATATACTTCAATTTATTTCAGCTGCATGAATATAATATGTTTAATTATAAAGATGTATCTTAAAGCTATCCTGATTTCACATGTCTGATTGAAATTCAAGAACAAATGTACTTCTCAGGTTCCTTTGTGAGCTGGCTATTATTTAGAATGCTCAGCATTAGCTTTCCAATACTGCTGGCTTAGTAAGAGAAATCTTTTGACAAATACATGGCATTAGATTTGCAACCTGATTTTACTATTTTTTTTATTTAGGTTTAATAAAAGATGATATTTCCAAATGTTTAATGTCTGGGAACCGCATGAGCAATTCCGATTTAAAGAAACCTATTTTTTGAGCACATATGTTTAGTTGTTTATGGCCAGGCTTTTATTAAACTCTCTATCTTAGATACAAATTGAGTTGATTACAGGGGTAAAGTCCTGGGGAAAAAAGTGTTGGAACTCCCACCCAAGATCCACTCCCCCACCAAAAAAAAAAGGTACGCTCATATGAATATATATTTCACAGAAAATACAGTCCATTTATTGTAAAGTGCCAGTTTACAAAAACAAAATAAGTTAACTTGTCAAACAGAATAATCAACACAATGGGTGATGATCTTTCCCTCGCAGGGAATTTCTAACACAAATACACCCTGTTCCAAATTCAAATACAGCAAATTAGAAAATATCCCACAAACTGGAATAACGTTGCCCTTGCCGTGCAAGATTATCGGCAACGGATCAAAAAACTCACGGATTGGATCATTCCTTGGATAAGAGTCACGGATCGGATCATTTTTCAGATCAGCAAATAATAATTGAATTTGCAAAAACCTGTGAAAATGTCACCACCATATAGTCCCCACTGCAATATACATCTCCCCCACTGTAATATACATCTCCCCCACTGCAATATACATCTCCCCCACTGTAATATACATCTCCCCCACTGTAATATACATCTCCCCCACTGTAATATCCATGTCATCTCCCCCAATAATATTTTGGCTGAGCATGGATGGGTATGGCTGGGTATTAGCAGAATATGTATTGGCAGGGTAAGTATTGGCAGGGTATTGCAGAGTATTGGCAGGGTATGGCAGAGTATTGGCAGGGCATGGCAGATTATTGCTGGGTATTGCAGATTATTGGCAGGGCATTGCTGGGTATTGCAGGGTAAGTATTGCAGAGTCTTGTCAAGGTAAGTATTGGCAGGGTAAGTATTGCAGAGTAAGTATCAGCAGGGTATGTATTGCAGAGTATTGATAGGGTTTTGCATAGTATTGACAGGGTATTGCAGAGTATTGGCAGGGTATGTATTGCAGAGAATTGGCAGGGTATGTATTGCAGAGTATTGGCAGGGTATTGCAGAGTATTGCAGAGTATTGGCAGGGTATTGCAGAGTATTGGCAGGGTATTGCAGAGTGCTTGCCGGGTGTGTATTGCAGAGTATTGGCAGGGTATTGCAGAGTACTGGCAGGGTATTGCAGAGTACTGGCAGGGTATGTATTGCAGAGTATTGTCAGGGTATTTCAGAGTACTGGCAGGGTATGTATTGCAGAGTATTGGCAGGGTATTGCAGAGTATTGGCAGGGTATTGCAGAGTAATGGCAGGCTATTTATTGCAGAGTATTGGCGGGTATTGCAGAGTATTGGCAGGGTATTGGGTATTGCAGAGTATTGGCAGGGTATTGCAGAGTACTGGCAGGGTATTGCAGAGTATTGGGTAATGCAGAGTATTGGGTATTGTGGAGTATTGGCAGGGTATTGCAGAGTATTGGGTAATGCAGAGTATTGGCAGGGTATTGCGGAGTATTGGCAGGGTATTGCAGAGTACTGGCAGGGTATTGCAGAGTATTGGGTAATGCAGAGTATTGGGTATTGCGGAGTATTGGCAGGGTATTGCAGAGTATTGGGTAATGCAAAGTATTGGCAGGGTATTACGGAGTATTGGCAGGGTATTGCAGAGTATTGGCAGGGTATTGCAGAGTATTGGGTAATGCAGAGTATTGGGTATTGCAGAGTATTGGCAGGGTATTGCAGAGTATTGGGTAATGCAGAGTATTGGCAGGGTATTGCGGAGTATTGGCAGGGTAATAGCTTAATAACACACTAGTGACTAACCTGGTTTACTTCTCGGGAGAGAAGTAAACTGGTAGCAGTGCAGCGGCTGTGGCCCCAGGAGGCCAGGACTGTCTGGCACTGGGTAGAGGGGAGGGAGGAGACAGTCCAGATCCAAGCGGCGTATGTCTGTCGCTGGCTGCGCTGGAGGCCATATGCGCACTGCCCACTGACTCCAGTGCGTGCCCACGTGTACAGCCGACGTCATGTGACCAGTTGCTAGACACAGAGCGGCCCTAGCCTAGCAACCAGTCACTCGGGCGGCCGAGGAGCGGCGGACTACGCACTGAATAGCCTCAGGTGGCTAATGGGAACGGCGTTCCCGTTGTGGAAATAGTACGGGAACGCCGTTCCCATGCGTTCCCGCAGGACTCGAGCCCTGGTTGATTATATGGGTAGGGCTCCTACTACATTGTTTTGGTAGATATAAACGAGACTAAATAGAGATGTACAAGACTGTAATTTGTATGGCAAGTTATAGGCTTTATGGGAAGTTTGAGGTCAATTTTATTTATTTTTTTCCTATAATTTTTTTTTTTTTTTTTTTTACTATGTATGCATATATATATAATACATATTATTGTTGTTTCACAAATATACATTGCATACCTTGCAAAGGACTCACAAAGCATGATGATTTCATACACACTTGGGGTTATTTATTAACAAAGGAGAGTGCAAAATCTGGTGCAGCTCTGAAAAGAAACCAATCAGCTTCCAGGTTTTATTGCCAAAGCTTAATTGAACAATCTGAACTTATGCCCCATACACACATTCTGATTATCGTAAGACAGATCGTTCACATTTTGTTGCATACAACTAAGATCGAATACAACAGTGCAAAATGTGTGTAAGATTTTTGTCATACGATTCTGGAAAAAATCTTCCGTTGTGCGTAGCTACGTATTTTAAATGATGTCAAATACGCGTGACCCGTGTGTCCTTCTGATTTATTTTCATGTTTCCGATCATGTGTGGTGTTTCTCGAACGACTTTTATCGGACACATACTGTACTGACTACACGATTGTCCTACGATGGGCTGTCATTCCTGTTTGTCCCTTCGGATTTGGTTGGACGGACTGTCGTGATCGACTGTCGAAAGCTGCGTACTAACGATCAGATTATCGTACAATCTGTCCGAAAGAGACTTTTGTGGTCCGATAATCGGAACGTGTGTACAGGGCATTAGAAGCTGATTGCCTACCATCCACAGCTGCACCAGATTCTGAGTGCACCAGTTTTAGTGAATCTCCCCCCACTGTGTCTAAATCTGGCCATACATCTATAGATTATATGCAGATTTTCTATGGTTAGATGGAAAAAAGCAGGAGATTCCTCCATCCACACAGTTTAGCGAACATGGAGAAATCTGTTGCACTTTTTCCATCTAACCATATAAAATCTGCAAATAATCTATAGGTGTATGGCCAGCCTTACACTGCTTTCACACTGAAAACGCTGTTCGCTTTAGCGCTGTTTAAGCTGCACTTTTGCAGGTTAAAAACTCCAGTTTTGCAGTACTTTCAAATCAATTTTCAGGTGATTTGAAAGCGCTGCCCAATCATTCCAATAGGCAGGGTGTTTTGGGAGTAATAAATACAGCGCTCCCAACCCACTCGAAAGATTCTGCTTGCGGAACTTTTCTGAACTTTTCCGCAAGCGCACAGCCCCAGTGTGAAAAGTCACATTGGAATGAATGTGAGATGGTTTTCAGGCACTTAGCAGAGTCTATTCCCAGCACTAAAGCGCCTGAAAACTGCCCCAGTGTGAAAGGGGTCCTATTGTGCACTATAAACACAGTCTTAAAAAAATAGAAGCAAAGGAGATTATGGCAACATGGGAAATGAAACCTAAAGCTCTACCTGGTGACTGGATAAAAAATATACAATATTTATATGCAATATGTAATTATGTGCCTGAATTAAAAAAAGTAAAACTATTTTAAAAATTCGATTTTTTTTAAACCATGAATTACATATAATACAAATGAATTTGTCACAGCTTTTTTCAGGGTTGTCCTGCTGGAACTAATTTGAGTTGTTTATTTAGGACATGCACTCTTTATTTTTCCACTACTTCTTAAAAGCTTGTATGACTTTTTTTGTCATATGCAATATGCATTTTAAAAAGTTATCTTATTCTGAAATTATAGTAATAATATATTTCCATTTTGCAAATTCTGTTAGAGTTTCTTTTTTGTTCAGCTTTAAACTCAGAAAAAAAAGTTTTTATAATTATTTCAGTTCTAGTCTAAATATGCGAAATTATAAAAGCTTTTTGGTGATTATTTGCACTTTATTTGAAATATACTTGCCTTACATTCTTTGAGATAAAATTACATTTTACCAACGCATGGCGCTTTTTATCCTGAATGTTCTAGTTACAGACTGTACTGTACTGTTACATTTTCACTAAGCCAAACTGTATTAAACTGTTGTCAAGAAATGTAAGTATTTTATTGTGTTAGTCACAGAGTAAATGTGAAAAGCTAATTTGATTTTTCAGTATCACAGTCTGAAGCAACGTATGTGTCCGTCTCACTCATCAATCAGACAGCTTAATGACGGCAGAAAAAAGATGGAGAGCAATGTGACGTTGTCAAATTTTCTTTATTTGCTATGCACATTGAATGAACTCTGGGAGATATTGCTTTCATCTTCTTATATAACATGATATCCTCTTCAGAACATATTTTAATCTCCAGAAAGAGAAACATCTAAATTCATGTCATATTATAGACAAATAAATCTCCTACAAAAGAGATCCTTGCTAACATTTTGGCATTAGCATCATTTGGTGCAATAAGGCTAAAATATATTTTAGAATACCGTGGGGGTTATTTACTAAAGGAAAATACACTTTGCACTGCAAGTGCACTTGAAAGTAAAGTCGCTGTAGATCCAAGGGGGACATGCAAGAAAAATAAAAAACAGCATTTTAGCTTGCACATAATTGGATGATAAAATCAGCAGAGCTTCCCCTCATTTCAGATCTACCCCTTAGATTTAGAGTGACTGCACTACCAAGTGCACTTGCAGTACAAAGTGGATTTTCCTTTCGTAAATAAACCCCCTTGTCTTTTATAGAATCATGTTTGACCTGTTACTAGATCGAAAGCCTTTTTTATTGCTGAAGTACTGTATTTTGTGTTCTTAAATTCAAGATCATTTTGAATATGTGTTAAGGGTGAATTCCAAGCATATATAAAATACACAGATTAATGCAGCTATGTATTTATTCATAAATCATTAAGATAGGAATTTACTAAGACTGCAGCAGCCAGAAACTGGAGCAACTGTGTGTGGTAACCAACCAGCTTCTAGCTTTTATTTGCAAAGATTACCTGAATAAGCTGATGCTAGAAGCTGATTGGTTACTGTGCACAGCTGCTCCAGATTCTGTATGCTTCAGTTAAAAAAGTTCACTTAAAAAAACAAAACATAACTCTAAATATATATTTTAAATGCAACTAGGGTAAGTATCTGAATTTGACTTGGTATCAGCCTCTTGCAATCTCTTATACAGAAGTACTTAGGCTGGTTGAGGGAGGAGCAGGACTAAAAGCAAATCAGGTGAGTTGCATGCAGATATGTTGACGAGTAGGGATGAGCTCAGGCGTGTTCGCATGGAACACATGCAGAGCCCGCCAGGAAGTCGGCGCAGCGCTGCGCTAATCCCAGGCAGTGAGACATTGCCCCGATGTGCGGCTGCAGAGATTGGGCAATGTCTCACTGCCTGCACATGTTCCATGCGAACATGCCTGAGCTCATCCCTATTGACAAGGAACAAATGGGAAAGGAAAATAAAGAGTGAGCAGAGAAATGGCTTCATAGGTCTGCTGCTATTGCTGCTCTTTCGCTGTCCAGTTAACAGACTGGGTGCACTTTTCATACCACTTCAGCCCTGGAAGTATTTACCCCCTTAATGACCAGGCCATTTTTTGTGATGTGGCACTGCTCTACTGACAAATGCATGGTCGTGCAATGTTGTACCTAAACAAAATTGATGTGCTTTTTTTCCCACAAATAGAGCTTTCTTTTGGTGGTATTTGATCACCTCTCGGCAGTTTTTATATTTTGTGTTATAAACAAAAAAAAAGAGCAACAATTTTGAAAAAAAACCCAATATTTTTTACTTTCTGCTTTAACACCCCCCCCCCCCCGGCGGTATTCCTGAGTTTGGCTCATGGTGGAATTTCAGAACCAAAAGCGGTAACCCTGAGCCAGACTTGGGATTGCATCACAGGATCCAGGAAGAGTGTGCTTACCTTGTCCCCTGGATCCAGCGATGTCCCCCCACAGTGTGAGCGGCTCATCCTCCGCTCGATCTATCACGGAGCCCAGCTCCGTTCTCTGCGAGCGTTGGGACGCATTGGGAGAGAGAATAGCGCCAAATTCAAAAAGTGAAACACACACATTACATACAGTATAATGTAATCTTACAGATTACATTACTGTATGAAATAATTTCACATCCCTTTTGTCCCTAATGGTCTGTCCAGTGCCCTGCATGTAGTTTTATATTATAAAAACTGTTCTTTTTGCCTGGCAACTGGAGATTGTCCATAGCAACCAAAACTGTTCCTTTACATCAAAAGTGGTTTTAGACCAGCTAGTAAACAGCGATAATAAATTGTAATCACTTGCAGAATTGAGCGATAGTGATTTGGGGGGAGATCCGTCATCAAATACTGAAAAGTAATGACAGTTACAATTCTGCAACTGAGCAAATTTCAGTGTTTTTGATTTGATTACATTATTGAATAATTTTTATTATTATTATATTATTATTTGGTATAATTATTTATTTTTTTATTATATTTTAATTTATGATTTTGTTTTTCAAATTTTATCATACCCGGGATGTCTACTAGACTCTGGTTTGGACAGATTTAAGTGAGTTATTCCGAAGAATTACAGTACTACAATATAAAACGCAAAATTTACAAATTTACATGCAAAATAATTGTACCGCTTTAAGCATCAAAAATCTGAAATAATCATACCGCCAGGGAGGCTGAAGCATATCTAATAAAAAGAGGTAAAAAATGTAATTTCTTCATCAGTTTAGGCCAATTTGTATTCTGCTAAATATTTTGGTAAAAAAAATACCAATTAGTGTATCTTGATAGGTTTGTGCAAAATTGATCGCATCCACAAACTATTGGATAGATTTAGGGACTTTGTTTTTTTTTACTAGCAATGACGGTGATCAACAATTTTTAACGGGACTGTGACATTGCGGCAGAAAAATTGGACACTAAGTGACACTTTTTGGGGACCAGTGACACCAATACAGTGTTCAGTGCTAAAAAAAATGCACTGACACTGTATAAATGACACTGGCAGAGAAGTGGGTAACAGCAGGAGCCATCAAAGGGTTAAATGTGTTACCTAACTGTGTGGGGGATGCTGACAAAAAGTGAGATTGGTGTTCCTGATTACTAGAAATCAAAGATTACCAAACACAATTTTTCAGGAAAAATACACTTAAATTAATTTCAGTACATACCATGTAATACCTATTTTTTTGGTAAAATATAAAAGATGATGTTGCATCAAGAAAAAAGATACCAAACATGCCATTATTTAACCACTTAAGCCCCAGACCATTTGGCTGCCCAAGGACCAGAGCATTTTTTGGGATTCGGCACTGCGTCACTTTAACTGACAATTTTCCCACAAATAGAGCTTTCTTTTGGTGGTATTTGATGTTTTACTTTTTGCTATAATAAATATCCCCAGAAAATGTTATAAACATTTTTTTTTTCCTCAGTTTAGGCCGATACGTATTTTTCTACATATTTTTGGTAAAAAAATTGCAATAAGCGTTTATTGATTGGTTTGCGCAAAAGTTATAGCATCTGCGAAATAGGGGATAGTTTTATGGCATTTTTATAATTTTTTTTTTTTTTTACTAGTAATGGCAGCGAACAGCGATTTTTTATCATGACTGCGACTTTATGGCCACGTACACACGCGCGGACTGTTCGCCCAACTTTGTCCGTCCAACAGTTTCGGCAAACAGTCCGCTCAAAATTAGCATGGACGGACATGGCCACACACGACGAACGAACAGTTTGCTGAAACCGTGCGCGATGACGTGAACGGCACGTACGACGGGACGAAAAATACGACGTCCTATACACTGCATTATAACTTTCGGCGTGTAAATACTTTCTGAGCATGCGCGGAACTTAGTTTGACGAACAAGCCTACACACGGGCGGACTGTTCGCTGAAACAAGGTTTCAGCGGACAGTTTTACGGAATTTCCGAAAAACCTTGTTCGTCAAACTGTCCGCTGAAACTGTCCGCTGAAAGCCCACACACGAGCGGACTGTCCGCCCAAACACTGTTCAGCGGACAAAGTTGGGCGAACAGTCCGCGCGTGTGTACGCGGCCTATGGCAGACAGATCAGACACTTTTGGTGCAATTTTGGGACCATTCCATCAGGGCTAGCTCAGCCCTTGCTTCTCTGAGCTGGCCGCTTAGCTGTTGGCTAATCACCAGCTGTCATCTCTCTCCACAGTGACCCAGCTGTTCCTGATGCTGCTCGTCTGAACTGCCTACTTAAAGCTGACTAGCTCACTTCACCTCTGCCTTCGCCTTGGTCACATCACAAGAAACCATCGCCTGCATTCCTGTTTAAAGACTGGCTTTGCTGACATCCCTTCTGGCTCCTTTGCCTGCTTGCTGTTCCACTTGGATCCCTGACTTCTGGCCTGTCTGATTACCCGATCTGTTTACTGGACTCTGGCTATGCTTTGACTACGCTTACTCTGTTTACCTTTTTATTTTTTATTAATAAACAAGTGTGATTTAATTCTACTTCTGTCTTGGTCTGATTCATGGTTTCTGACACATTCACATTTATACAGTGTTCAGTGCAATTAAAAATGCATTGATTAATGTGTAAATGTGACTGGCAGTGAAGGGGTTAACCGCTTACAAAGAAATGGAGGGTCTATCATTTTTATCATAGGTGTATTTTAAAGGATAGAGGCAGAAAATCAACCAAAAATCCATAAAAACAAATACTATGAATTAAGTTTCAGTTCAGGGAGTGAAATAAGTATTTGATCCCCAAGCAAGACATGACTTAGTATTTGGTGGAGTAACCGTAATGCCGCGTACACACGTAGCGGACTATCTGACGGACTTAGTCTGGCGGACTTCCCGCCAGACTGTCCGTCCGACTTTCCGAACGGGCTACTTGCCCACACACGGCACTTTTTCAGCGGACTAATACGGCGTACTAAGTCCGCCGTACTATCCGCCCTGCTTTTGAAATGAATGGACTCGCCCACACACACGGAGGAAAGTCCGCTCATTTCGAGCGGGTCTCCAGGTAGGCGGGTCCTGCGAAGGAGACATCGCTGGCCCTGCCACTTGGCATGGACTTAAACGGGAACCCCAACGCCGAAAAAATTGGCTTGGGGGTTCCCCCCAGGTCCACATCAGACCCTTGTTCGAGCACGCTACCTTGCCGGCCAGGAGAGCGCCCCCCCTCCTGAGCCGTACCAGGCCGCGTGCCCTCAACATGGGGGGTGCCTTGGGGAAGGGGGGCCATGCGGCCCCCCCACCCCAAAGCACCTTGTCCCCATGTTGATGAGGACAAGGGCCTCTTCCCGACAACACTGGCCGTTGGTTGTCGGGGTCTGCAGGTGGGGGGTTATCGGAATCCGGGAGCCCCCCTTTAATAAGGGGGCCCCCTTATACCGGCCCCCCACCCTATGTGAATGAGTATAGGGTACAATGTACCCCTACCCATTCACCTGTGAAAAAAAGTTTAAAAAAAAACACAACACAGGGTAAAAATTGTTTATTGCACAGCTCCGGGGGTCTTCCGTCTTCGGGGGTCTTCTCGCCGGACTCCTCCGCTATCTTCTGCTAGCTCTTTTGCTAGCAGAGGAGCCCGACTTTCTTCCTCGCCGCCGGCCTCTTCTTCCGACTTCAGGGGTCTTCTCCCCCTCTTCGGGGGTCTTGTCCCCCTCTTCGGTTCTTCTGTCGGGCCACCGCGCCTTCTTATAGCTCTTTGTGACATCATAATAGGCGGGGACATCATCCGGTGATGTCCCTATATAAGTCGCCACGCGCCCGGTCCCCGTCATTGTGAGCGGAGGGAGCAAAAGAGCTAGCAGAAGATAGCGGAGGAGTCCGGCGAGAAGACCCCCGAAGATGGAAAACCCCCGGAGCTGTGCAATAAACGATTTTTACCCTGTGTTGTGTTTTTTTTTGTACCTTTTTTCACAGGTGAATGGGTAGGGGTACATGGTACCCCATACTCATTCACATAGGGTGAGGGGTCGGTATCCGTGGGCCCCCTTATTAAAGGGGGCTCCCGGATTCCGATAAGCCCCCCACCCTCAGACCCCGACAACCAACGGCCAGGGTTGTCGGGAAGAGGCCCTTGTTCTCATCAACATGGGGACAAGGTGCTTTGAGGTGGGGGGGCCGCGCGGCCCCCCCTTCCCCAAGGCACCCCCATGTTGAGGGCACGTGGCCTGGTACGGCTCAGGAGGGGGGCCGCTCGCTTGTCCCCCCCTTTCCTGGCCGGCCGGGTAGCGTGCTCGGACAAGGGTCTGATGTGGACCTGGGGGGAACCCCCACGCCGATTTTTTCGGCGTTGGGGTTCCCCTTTAAGTCCATACCAGGTGGCGGGGCCAGCGACGTCTCCTTCGCGGGCCCCGCCTACCTGGAGACCCGCTCTAAATGAGCGGACTTTTCTCCGGGCGGGAAAAGTCTGTTCATTTCAAAAGTACGGCACACTGGCATACGCACGGCCGGATTGTCCGCCGAAATGCGAGTCCAGCGGGAAGATTGGAATGCAAAACTACTTTCTAAGTCCACTGTACTTTCGGGTCAAAAAAGTCTGCCGGAGGCTACACACGAGGGGATTGTCTGGCGGATTTGAGTTTGCCGGACTTTTCCACCCGATTGTTTGATCGTGTGTACGCGGCATTATTGACAAGAAAAGAGGTAAGACCTTTCTTGTAGTTTGTGACCAGGTTTGCACACATCTCAGGAGGGATTTTGGTCCACTCTTCTTTACAGATCTTCTCTAAATCCTTAAAGTGTAAGTAAACCCCCCTATCGTTTTCAGCCAAGGAAGCTGCCATCTTTGCGTCTGTTTAATATAAAACTACCATGATGCTGCACATGTGATCAGTCATGACACCAACCATTGAATGGTTTAACAGTTTGATTGAGAGCACAACCAATGGGAGTGTTACATTTCCGGCATGATGATCAGCACCCTCTATAAATTTTCTCCATAATTTTCTTGAGCCACTCCTTTGTTGCCTTGGCAGTATGTTTTGGGCCATTATCATGCTGGAAGACCCATCCGTGACCCATCTTCAGTGTTCTGGCTGAGGGAAGAAGGTTCTCATCCAATATTTTACAATACATGGCCCCCTCAATGTGACAAAGTCAGTCTGTACCTTTAGCAGAGAAACAGCCCCAAAGCATAATGTTTCCACCTCCATGCCTGACTGTAGGGATGGTGTTCTTAGGGTCATAGTCAGCAGTTTTCTTCCTCCAAACACGGAGAGCCGCCCTCCTTCATTGGCATGTACAGTCATGCCAATGAACATCTAAATGATTCAGGGAAGGATTGGGAGAAAGTGCTGTGGTCAGATGAGACCAAAATTGAGGTTTTTGGCATTAACCTGACTCAACGTGTTTGGAGGAAGAAAAATGCTGACTATGAGCCTAAGAACACCATCCCTACAGTCCAGCACGGAGGTGGAAACATGATGCTTTGGGGCTGTTTCTCTGCTAAAGGTATAGGCCAACTTTGCTGTATTGAGGGGCCAATGGACGGGGCCATGTATTGTAAAATATTGGATGAGAACCTTCTTCCCTCAGCCAGAACACTGACGATGGGTCGTGGATGGGTCTTCCAGCATGACAATGATCCAAAATATAGCACCAAGGCAACAGAGGAGTGGCTCAAGAAGAAGCACATTAAAGAGGAGGTTAAAAAAAATGAAAAGTCAGCAGCTACAAACACTGTAGCTGCTGACTTTTAATAAGCACACTTACCTGTCCAGGGTGCCCACGATGTCGGCTGCCCGAGGCCGATTTGTCCATCTGATCGGGTCCTGGCGCCGCCAGTCGAAGTAAGGGAAACAAGCAGTGGAGCCTTGTGGCTTCACTGCCCATTTCCTACTGCGCATGCGCGAGTCTCGCTGCGCTTTGTGAATGGCCGGCTTTGTTCTGGGGCACACACAGTTCCCAGAATACACAGCGCCACCTTCCCCAGAAGACAACGCGAGGGGGAGAAGACTGAAGATCACTGCGGTGTAGGAAGTGGCAGATTAGGACAATCTGCCTAGCAACAGCCATTTCTGGTAAGTTAAAAATAAAAAATGTTTCTAGTTTTTTTTTTCCACATATTTAGGAGCATTTTAATGCAATTTTTTTTTAGGGTGGCCCTCCGCTTTAAAGAGGAAGTAAACCCTGATGAGTTTACTTCCTCTTTCATTCCCTGCAAAGGCAAAGCATAATGGACTACTATGCATCGCATAGTAGCCCATTATGTGTCACTTACCTGACACAGGAGCCAGCGAAGTCGCCGCTGTCCCCTGTAGTCCGCCGCATCCATCTTCTCGGTGGGGTCTCGCAGCTCCGCCGCTGTCATTCGGCGGAGCTGCGATGACGTCACTCCCGCGCATGCGCACGGGAGCCGACACGCGTGGCAGCTCCATTATTGGAAATGCCGCGCTCAGTGCGCCTGCGCGCCGCTGTCTACGGCGCATGCGCCGTACACAGCAGTGCCTGTCTTCGGGCAAATATCTCCTAAACCGTATAGGTTAAGGAGATATTTCTTGGACTTACAGGTAAGCCTTATGCCGCGTACAACCGGGCGGACTGTATGGCGTACTTAGTCCGTCGAAACACATTTCAGCGGACAATCCGCTCGTGTGTGGGCTTCAGCTGACTTTTTCAGCGTGCAGTCCGGCGTACTAAGAATTTCGGATTTTTCGAAATTCTGTCCGTCGTACTTTGGTTTCAGCGGACAATCCGCTCGTCAGTATGCTAGTTCGACGGACTAAGGCCGCGTACACACGGGCGGATTGTCTGCCCAACTTAGTCCGCTGAACCGTGTTTCCGCTCGTGTGTGGGCTTCAGCAGACTTTTTCAGCGGACAGTCTGACGGACTAAGTCTTTCGGAATTTCCGTAATTTTGTCCGTCCAAACTTGGTTTCAGCGGACAGTCCGCTCGTGAGTAGGCAAGTTGGACGGACTAAGTATGACGCATGCCCAGAAAGGATTTACAGGGCGGACAGGGCGGAAGCGCTCGGTCTTGTAAAACTAGTGTTCGTATTGAAGCTAGCATATTCGTCATGCTGCTAATTTTGTGTTTTTTTTAATATAGCCCATTCTTTTCTTCTTCATAATGCAAGAAAAGTGAAGTAGCTTTGCTGCTTATATTCCCACAGAGTTATACCAAATGTTTTTATTCATCCTCATCCTATGATTAATCTTCCAATTTTAGAAAAATATTTAAAAAAAAAAATAAAAAAAAAAAAAAATCCAAAAAAAAAAAAAAAAATATATATATATATATATATTAAAAAAATAATAAAAAAAAATATATACATATATATATATATATATATATATATATATATATATATATATATATTTTTTTTTTTTTTTTTTAAATTATAGAATTTATCTATTACTATATATTTTTGGAACTACTATTGTCAGTTAAAAATTATTATTTTTTTATTTTTATTTTTTTTTGTGGGGGGGGGGGGGGGGGGGGGGGTTGAAACAAGATGGACTTGCATTTTTTTTGGCCAAGCAGGACTATGTAAGTAGAGATAGATAGATAGATAGATAGATAGATAGATAGATAGATAGATAGATAGATAGATAGATAGATAGATAGATGGATACCCAAACCAGCATTTTAGCTTACACATGATTGCATGTTCAAAATCAGCAGAGCTTCCCCTCATTTCAAATGTTAAGCCTCAAATTTACAGCGACTGCACTTCCAAGTGCACTTGCAGTGCTTTAAAAATTGCACTTGAAGTTAGCATATTTATATTAACATGAACGTGTGTTTTGTAAATAACCCCCAGAGTCTTTTGACATGTACCTGCCTACTCACAAATAAACTCTGTTTTTTAAGCCAAAATAACAAAAAAAAACATACAATATTTTTGGAAATAATAAATATTTATTTTTCGTCAGAACAAAACTAAATCAAGAGGGAGGCAACACTGGAGACAATTTTGACGTTTGTGAAGCCTTTTGTCCCCCAGGCACACATCAAGTGAGTGGCCACCAAAATTCAGAACCTGTGTAACATGTAAATAGGAAGCACAACCAGGTCCTAGAATCCCAAAGACCAGGAACAGCAGCAGATGAGATCTATGTCCCCAGACTGTGGTACTACAACAGCCTGCGTCTTCTTTCAGAGCAGACTGAAGCCAGGCAGTCACTTCCGACTCTTCCGTCTTGCCTTCCCTCCACGCGTCGCTGGAGGCTGTGCCTCTGGTGGTGGACTTGTGGTAGGAGGAGGAGGAGGAGGAGGAGGAGGAGCAGTAGGGTCTGTGTTATACAGTTTGGTGGTCGGTGTTAGCTCACCCTTCAGACCCCGTTGAATGGCATCAAAAAAAATTGCTTCACACAAGTTGTGCTGTGCCTTCTCCATTTCTAACAACCTGCTTGCTAAATAAGTACCGTAGGCCTCCTCAGGATTGGGGGGTTTGCTCAGCACTTGGGTGGCTTGGCGTATAAGTGCCAAGGACTCCTCCTCTGTACGTGTCATCCTCCTGGGCCTTTTGCTGGCTAGGCGGAGGGGAGGGACCTGGCTTTCGGTCCGACTCCTGCTGGGCCCAGCTAGCTCCTGTGTGTGGCTGGTCACGGCCTCCTCCTCCATACCACTGGTCCCGGCCTCCTCCTGGGTGAGCTCATCCTGTGTAAAAAAACAAAGAAATCAATAAATAAAATATGTCTATATTTTGAAATCATCAATCACTAACAATTTTACAGTTCTCACTTGCAAATACATTTGTCTTGAAATACAAAAGGCTATCATTTTGACACCATCATTTTTCCATCCGTTCACCAAGATTTGAGCCACATTTGTGGAAACTACTATATCCTTATATCTAATTTAATTTGTGATGAAATCCTAGATTTGGAAGCAATTCAAACATTGAACTTTACATCATTAATATTTGAGCAATCCTAACTTTAGAAACTAAAATATACCTGGCTCCAGCTGGGCGCATCAACTTCGTCCAGCAAGGAAGGGTCTGGATCTTCCAGGGATGGCTCACCTGAGGTGGAGGTAAGGGTGGAGGGAAGGGTAGACGGAAGAGTGGAAAGTGACTGCCTGGCTTCTGACGTGTCATCCAGAAAACGCAGCCTGTCATAATACCACAGCCTAGGTACATAGACCTGACCTGCTGCTGATCCTGATGTTTGGGAGTCTAGGATCTTTTTGCGCTCCCGCCTATACACGCTACGCAGGTTCTGAATTTTGGAGTTCACAAAGTCAGTGTCTGCCTGGGGGAGTCGGGTTTTCACAAACGTCAAAACTGTCTCCAGTGTCTTCCTCAGGCCAGGACGGCTGGAATATTGTGGGTGTTTGGAATCCCAAAGGCTCCTGTGTGATTCTATTAGATCAATAAATGTGGAGAGGAAGGCCTCCTCCTTAAAGGGGTCTGGGTTATACTTTTGCATTTTGATTTCTGAAAAAAAAAAAAATAATAATAATAATGTCAGACCAAATGCACACTATTTATATTGTGACAATGTAGGCAAGACACACACTACACCCACACACACACACACACACTACCACACACGCTACCCCCCCATATACACACTACCCCCCCACGCACCCACACTACCACACACGCTACCCCACACACACACACACACTACCCCCCCACACACCCACACTACCCCACACACACACACACTACCCCCCCACACCCACACTACCCCCCCATATACACACACACACACACTACCCCATACACTACCCCCCCCCCACACACACACTACCCCCCATACACCCACCTCCCCCCCCCACACACACACACACACACACACACACACACTACCCCCCCCCCCCATACACCCACCCCCACACTACCACACAAAACACCAACCCCACTCAACCACCAACCCACATAAAAATCAATTAACCATCAATAAGGTGAAATTTCACTATATACATTCCTAACGCAGGCTTAAAATTAAAATAAAAAGCTAACTATCTTACCGTCGCGTGTAGCACTCGCTGCTTCCGTTCGGACAAGCGTACGGCCTTGCGGTAACGCTTTATATACAGCACATGCGTTCAAGCTCCGCCTGCTTCGCCCGCCCCTGACGTTCCGTGTGACCGTATTTCCCCGCCCCTTTTACCCTCGTTCCGCTGTGGGAGATTGATAGGTGAAAATGGCGGATGAAAATTCAGTGAGCAGCGCAGAGGAAAGCCCTGAACCCCATGCTTCCGGAGCAAGGAAGAGATATAAGGCCACAAACATGGCCTTTGAAGAGATGGTGGAGATGGTGGATATATTAAGAAGGGAGGATTATGATGGGGAAAATGGCCCGTACCCCAAACCCAATATCCGCAAAAGCGGCATCATGGATATGGTCGTCACAACTTTGCAGAGCAAATTTGGGGTACGAAGAGGCAAGGACCAGCTCCGGAAACGATGGTCCGACATCAAGTCCAGGGAGCCGGACCAATATCATCGCATCAAAAAGGCCCTGAAAAAAAGTGAGTAAACTCCGCGTTTATCGTGACTGTCGGACATAATCGTTCGTATAGGTATTATATGTAAATCTGGCAAATTTGATCGTAATCGTTCGTATAGGTATTGTATGTAAATCTGGTGAATTTGATAGTTCGTGTAGTTAATAGTTCATGTAATGAGCGCATATGGTTGTTCGTATATGTGGGCGTAAATAGCATGAATTTGTATATGGTGTAAATTTATCTGGTGTTGGATTAGATTTTAATTAGTTATTAATTTTTTTGTATTGTTCATGATAAACTGAATTGTCACACTCAGTTTAGGATATACATTTTTAATAAAGTTTCATACATTTATTCAGTGCAATGTAGTCTCAATAAAAAAATGAGATAGATAGATAGATAGATAGATAGATAGATAGATAGATAGATAGATAGATAGATAGATAGATAAAATGCTGGTTCAACATCTGGACTGGGAATCATTTAGTGTAGTTTGGGACATCATAGAACATTTTTTGACATAATCACACACAGGTACTCCAGGGGATGATTCGAGTGTGTCCGTCTGTGAAACTTGGACAAAAGATATAAAGTATCACAGTTTGGTTAAAGGCTAGGTTCACATTGCTGCAATGTACGAGATCAAATGTGATTTGCACCGCACTGCAGTGCAAATCACATGTGATCTCTGTGTGATGCGATTTCAGCCATACATATAGTATGGCTGAATTCGCATCGCATCCGGTCCAAACTTGTACATGGCCCTTTTTTTAGTCCACAGCCGAATCGGATCACATGGGTGTTCACACCATGTGGTCCGATTCCTGTCCGAGTTTAAAGATTGCACTGTGATATGAGAACTAATTTTGAGGTGTCAATAAAACTTTACACTGATACTCCCAGCAGGTCACATAGGGCAGTGCGAACTGCCTCCGGGAGGCATGCGATGCGTGAAACCACAGTAGATTTGCAGCGTTCGCACATCGCAGCAGTCTGAACACAGCCTAACTAAAAAAATGTCATTTTAATGATGTATTAAACTAGGAGCTTGTAATAACCAGCTAATAATTGTACACCACTTCAAACCAATGTTTCATATTCCAATTTCTGAACTCAAATATCACTATGCTTAAAAGTATACCTTTTTTTGTTTGGTTTTTCATTCTCATAGGGGAACAAAGACTCAGACAAGAGGCGGAGCAGCCCAGGACCCCCCGACCTCACCAGCCTGATTGGGCAGTTAGCCCCAGCCCCGTGTCCGTGATGGAGCTGCCCAGCCCCGTGTCCGTGAGGGAGCAGCCAAGCCCAGTGTCCGAGCTGGATCAGCCCAGCCCAGGGCTAGATGTGGAGGAGGAAGAAGTGGTGGAGATACACACCCCACAAAGTGAGTGTCTGACAACCCAGCTTAAGGTAAACAATTAATGGCTGTATATTTTAACCAATTTTTTATCTACACATGTTTTTAGGTGATGATCTGGTTGTGGATGGACAAGCCGCGGAGCCATTTTGCACAGACAGTGCCCAGAGGCTGATTGGGCAGATCATGGCCTGGAATGGCAGGATTGATTTAATGGAAAACAACATCCATGCCATGCAACACCAAATCCATGCCATGCAACAACAACTGGACACTATGAGGCAGGAAATGAAGAACATGATCGATGTTTTAGGGAGAATCTAAGCCCCTTTTCCCTAAAACGGAAGATCATGTTCTTCATTTCCTTGCCAAAAAGTTTTTAATGTTTTTAGAACATTGTTTTTAGAGGCCAAATTTTGAAGATGCACACGGTGTGTCAACATGTGCTATGTGCCATCAGAGGATCGCAATGGACGCATTTGGTGTTTGCAAACCCTTCCTCATTCTAGTATGTGAGAGGAAGGGATTGCACCCACCAAACACGTCCATTGATCACTCATGATGGTACATAGCATATGTTGACATTACCAATTTTTGGTGTGCATCTTCAAAATTTGGCTTTACCCCTTGTTTTCTGTAAATAGTTAAAAATTTGATTTTATGTTTTTTTTAAATAATTTTATTTTATATATATATATAGATATATCTATATATTTATATGTTTCCAAAAAAAAAAAAATTACCAAAAAAAAAAAAAAACAAAAAGAAAAATATCTAAAAAAGAGGCACTGGTTGGAATGTGCACTATTAAAAATTCAAAAAAAAAAGATGTGTGTGTGTCTTCTTCTTTCAATACTCAATACCAGTTTGGGAAGTCATTTTGTGTTTTCTGTCACAAAGGGCCTTGTTTACTATTGGCAAAAACCACTTTGCAATACAAATGCACTAGGAGAATTAATGGAAATCCAGCTGTTGCAGAACTACAAGTCCCATGAAGCATAGCAAGACTGACAGCCACAAGCATGAGACCCAGAGGCATGATTGACTTGTAGTTTTGCACCAGCTGGAGGTTGGCCAATTGCATATCCCTGAATTAGGAGAATGTAGGAGACAAGCACCGTGAAAAGCAAACAAGAACCAAACTTAAATATTTGAACAGACAATACATATTTCAAGAAAAATAAATTTTTATTGGTCAGCTGGCATTGGAATAGCCCCCCTACCATTAAAATAGCTGACATAACGGTCACGCACCTCACGTGCTGTTTGGGGGGCTAAGCCAGGAAGGACATGATCCAGCCCTGTGAGTTCTGGTAATATTAGTCCGGCCTCAGGCCCAATAGGTTACAGGTACTGGTTCCCTGAAAGTTTGCGGAGAAAATTGTGCAAAATGCAGCAGCAAAGAATCACATAGTTCAGTTTATACTCTGCTAGGTTGATCGCTGTCAGTAACAGACGGAACCGGCTGGCCATAATGCCAAAGGCACTCTCCACAACCCTTCTTGCTCTGGCCAGCCGGTAATTAAAAACCCTCCTCTCCGGGGTGAGGGTCCTTTGGGGGAAGGGTTTCATCAGATGGTCACTCAGACCGAACGCTTCATCAGCTAGAAACACAAACGGTAGACCCTCCACATTCTCGGCATCTGGTGGCAAGTCCAGGCCACCAGTGATGAGACGGTGGCAGAACTCGGTCTGCCTAAAGACTCCTCCGTCAGACATCCGGCCGTTCTTCCCCACATCCACATAAAGAAAGTCACATTGTGCTGACACCACCGCCATTAGCACCACACTATGGAACCCCTTATAATTCCAATAGTAGGACCCCGAATGGGGTGGGGGCACAATCCTCACGTTTCCCGTCGATCGCCCCTCCGCAGTTGGGAAAGTCCCAACGGGCAGCGAACTGGGAAGCCACAGTCTGCCATTCCTGTGGCGTGGAAGGAAACTGGGGAGTCAAACACAGGAAAAAAAAAAATTAGTCATTAAATCAAAACAATTCATAACAAATAAAACTCAGAAACAACTAAACAGAAATATTGCAAATTTTTTTCTGCAAAAAAAAAATAAAAAATAGACGGCCCAATTCACAGATTAATCAGCCCTCTGATGGACCAGGGGACATAAGTTAGGTGGGTGAGTGGGGTGGGGGGACTAATTAATGAGTAGACAATACCTGCAACCAATTTGAGTGGGGTGGGGGGACTAATTAATGAGTAGACAATACCTGCAACCAATTTGAGTGGGGTGGGGGGACTAATTAATGAGTAGACAATACCTGGAACCAATTTGAGTGGGGTGGGGGGACTAATTAATGAGTAGACAATACCTGCAACCAATTTGAGTGGGGTGGGGGGACTAATTAATGAGTAGACAATACCTGCAACCAATTTGAGTGGGGTGGGGGGACTAATTAATGAGTAGACAATACCTGCAACCAATTTGAGTGGGGTGACTAATTAATGAGTTGACAATCCATATATATATATATATATATATATATATATATATATATATATATATATATATATATATATATATATATATATCTATACACACACACACACACACAAAGGGTGCATACAAAGAGTATACAAAGGGTGGGGGGGCAGTAAAATAGTACAATGGAGCTGACAATATGAATTATAGAGAAAAACAGTCTCGGCTGTGGGTGTATAGGGGCCCAGGATTGAATGCTGAGGACGTTAGTGAAAGCAAATATGCACGTGGGACACAAAAAGGTAAAAAGCTAAAAAAAAAAGACACAAAAAAAAAAAAAAAACATAAAAAAAAAAAAAAATGCATGCATTCATATAAAGGGGACATTCACATCATATTCCTGTCATGGATATTAAAAGTCATGATGAAATGAATACTAACATACAATGCATATAATGCATATAATGCAATATTAAAAGAACAAACTTACCTTCATATATTCCTTCTGCAGGACCCGAATAATGGCAGAACAGGTCTCTGGAATAATGATCCCCAGAGCCTGGGGGAGATGCCTGTCGAGAACTTGAGGTCCTGAAGGCTTCTCCCTGTCGCCAAGTAGCGCAACGTGGCGACGAGCCTCTGCTCCGGAGTGATGGCTTGCCGCATGCAGGTATCCTGCCTGCTGATATAAGGGGTCAGCAAAGCCAGCAGACGGTGAAAAACGGGGTCCGTCATCCTGAGATAATTCCTGAAATCATCAGAATTATTCTCACGGATCTCACGGAGTAAAGGCATATGCGAGAATTGGTCACGCTGGCACAACCAATTCTTTGTCCATGAACTCCTCCTCACCCTGTTCACAGACTGGGCTCGGGTCAAAGTATTAACCCCAACACCAAGCCCCAATATAGCACAAACTCGTTCCCGAGTACGTCCACTCTCCATGGCTTTGAAACGGTCGGCTGGACAAACAAGCTCAACTGAACGCACTGAAGAACACCCAGACCTATGAAGAACGACCTGAAACCCAGAAACGAGCGGACCAGAAGCGCCTAACAACAGGTACAACTGATCCACGCGTACCGAAAGACAGATACAAACCTCACAGGCAGACTGCGCCGCAGTAAACGGACAAATTAAGCTGAAGTCTGAAAAGCGCGAATCGTCTCTAACCAAACTTCTACTAACGCAAAGTCAGCAGAAGGAGCCCAAAGGGTGCTTTGCTGTGTCTTGGACTTCCTATTTCTAGTCCCGTCGTACGTGCCGTACCTCATCGCGCAAGCTTTCAGCGGACTGTCTGTTCATCGTGTGTGGTCAAGTCCGTTCAGTCGAAAGTACGACGGACTGTAAGGTCATGTTTGTGAGGATATCAAATAACTACGTTCTCAGCATGACTCTCCTCTTGATAAAAAGTCTTACAGAGACTATGCTTTGCAGTGACATGTTACCCTTATTGAACCACAAAGACATCGCTGTTAAGAGTCCATGTCTGCAGTGCATGCATGTTCTTTGACATCCTGGACCTGTTTTAAATTTTTCTGCATGTTGTTGTTATTTTTTCCCATCCTGAACATGTTTCATAAAAATGTTAAATTGCACCTTTTTAGTTAACTGCAAGTTAGTGTTACTTCATGTCTGATCATTCTGCCCAGTATCTGGTATGTTAAAAAATATACAATTAAAAGGATTTTGTTATATCTTAAGCACAAAATATATTTGTTAATTTTACTGGAATTCTTGTGAGCTGATAACTTCCTGTATTCATTATCTGTGCACAAAACAGCAATTATCGAAATGGCGGGAGGGCGAAGAGAGTGCTTTGTTCTTTGTAATCCATCAGAACTGAAGTAGGTAGGGCTGACACCACATGCTTAAGAATGAAGAGCTATCTTGTCATGTCAGAAAGATAGGGACATATAAAAGTTCCTACATATCAACGGTAAAACTATGAATACAAATTACACACTAGGCCAGGAGTAGGCAATCTTTGAGAGGGGGGGATCTACCTGATTTTTTTTTACACTATTTGCAGTTACCTGCGTTTTTTCCTCAAGGATAAATGCAGGTAACTTAAAATGACCCACAGAAGATAATAGTGTCATGTTCATACCAGAACACTGTGTTTCTCTATGTTCCAGAGATGTGTGATATGCAACATGTTTGCATAATATCGCATCTCACTGGATGTCCCTGCATGTCACAGTACAGCAAACGCAATGCACCATGCTGCTAAGCAGTGACATGAATGAAGGAAACTGATAATCTTAAATGTGCATCACACTGCATCACACTTCCCCCTACCACTGGGTCACTGCACCCGAAACGGAAAGATGCCTGCACAATAAATCACTTTGGTTTAGTGTGCAATCAGTGTGAATGGGCTCTTAAAGAAATTAACTAGCAAGGCCCTGATAAAATGCAAGGACATCATGAAGAAAACTGAGCCTACCTTAAAAGTTAGCTTCAGTGACTGAGGTCAGTTGTTTGTATTGCAGAATACAGGGGTCAGTAGAATGTGAGGTAGTGTACAGGGGTCAGCAGTTTGCAGGGCAGATTACTGGGATCAGTAGAGCAGTGGACAGTGTCAGTGGGGCAGAATAGGGTGTCAGTAGGGCAAAGGATGGGGTCAGAGTAGGGGATGGTGTCAGTAGAGCAGTGGACCGTATCAGTAGAACAGAGGCCAGTGTCAGTATTGCAGTGGATAGTGTCAGTAGGGCATTGAACAGTATCAGTAGAGTAAAGAATAGTGTCAGTAAGCAGTGGATAGTGTCAGTGGGGCAGTGGATAGTGTCAGTAGCGCAATGGATGGTGACAGTGGGGTGGAGGATGGTGTCCATAGGGCAGGGGATGGTGTCATTGGTGCAATGAATGATGTCAATAGGGCAGAAGACAGTGTCAGAGCACTGAGTGGTGTCAGTAGAGCAGTGGATAGAATCAGTAGAGCAGAGTATGGTGTTAGTAGGGCAGATGTCAATGTCAGTAGCACAGTGGATGGTGACAGTGGGGCGGAGGATGATGATGGTGCCAGTAGGGCAGTGGATGGTGACGGTGGGACAGAGGATGGTATCAGTAGGGCAGTGGATGGTGACAGTAGCACAGTGGATGGTGACAGCGGGGCAGAGGATGGTGTAAGTAGCACAGTGAATGGTGACAGTAGCGCAGAGGATGGTGTCAGTAACACAGTGAATGGTGACAGTAGCACAGAGGACGGTGTCAGTAACACAGTGGATGGTGACAGTAGGGCAGAGGACTGTGTCAGTAACACAGTGGATGGTGACAATGGGGCAGAGGACAGTGTCAGTAGCACAGTGGATGGTGACAGTGGGGCAGTGTCAGTTGCACAGTGGATGGTCACAGTGGGGTAGAGGATGGTGTCAGTTGCACAGTGGATGGTGACAGTGGGGCAGAGGATGGTGTCAGTAGCACAGTGAATGGTGACAGTGGGGCAGAGGATGGTGTCAGTAGCACAGCACCTTAGGGAATCAAGAATGGAAAAGGATCTGGGGGTTCTTGTAGATCACAGCAACAGTGTGCAATGCCAAGCAGCAGCAGCAAGCAAGGCCAGCAGACTATTAGCTTGCATTTTAGTCAAGAGAAAAAAACTACAATTCTACTTGTTTACAAATTTCAGCCACATTTTGAGTATGCTGTCTAGCTCTGGTCACAAATCCTCAGTAAGCATGGGCTTGAACTGGAGAGAGTCAGGACAACAAAGCTAATAAGATGGTTAAAGGACCTCAGTTCTGAGGATTAGCTACAAACAGACTTATTCTCCATGAAGAAGAGACAGTTAAGAGGGGATATGCAATAAGTCGAGGGCAAGGCGACATTTGATGCTTCAAATCGGTGAAATGGTATATGACCGCTTGAAAGTTTTCTTCTGGGAAGATTAGCCTTCAGATCTACTAACTGTTTTGAAATATGAGATGCTATCATACCATCTATTATCATCAGTTGGCTCCCATATACACTTTCTGAGATATCAGCCTTATGGGCCTGTATGTCCTTTTCTGTGATATATCAGATATTTCCACATTTTTTCAATGTCCTTGAGACATCAGGATCATGACCTTCATTGATAGGACATGTTCCACAGTTCAGTTACCATGCTATGCAGTGCTTGTTGGAAGTCTCCTGAGGAAGCCATTGCATGGCGAAACATGTAGAACAAGAAGTCACTGCTGGCTACTCAGATTATGGTTACTGTATGATGATACTGTGATGTTTTATACACTTTGTATAAATACATTTCTATTTTTATATATTTGATTACTAATTTCTCGGCACCCTAAAAATCCAATTTTCCCTCTCCTACCAATATATATAGTAAACAATGACAAATTGGCTTATTTCAGAGATATATTACATATGTTTTTTCTTTTGTTTGGCCTTGACATACACTTCAACTGAGTAGAGCTGTGTATATTTCAGGATTGGATGGATGAAAAAAACAAATTCTTTAGTAGGTAAAACAGCTCTATATATATCGATGTAATCTGAGTATTTAGTTGGTTGCCCTCAATTTAGTTGTAAATATTAATTTCAGAAGTACCAGTGCTTTGAATTAGATTTTGAAGTATCTAAGCTACATTTCATTTGTGAGGACAGAGAAGACTGACTGAAACTAACACTAGGAACCCTCTTTAATTTTATAGCCTTATCTTTAAAAACACTCTTTCTCTTATGACTATATATGCCTTCTGGTAATTGGTTTTCTTAAGATCCAAAACACAAGACTATCATAACTGAGCTTGGTGAACAAGGTGTTAAGACTTGTGACAAGTCTTAATCAGAGTCCAAGACAAGAGTCAACAAGTTGTGGTTGACAAAAGGTTGCGGTAATTATGAGAAAAGTTGGCAATAGAGTAATACAAGAGTAAAGTTGGGTACACATGGGTTAAAAATTGGTTTGGCGGGAACCATCCAACTTTGGCTCATGTGCGCAGATCCCTGTCCGACAGAAGCTGTTCGATAAACAAAAAATGAGTATGCTGGAAAACCAGCATTCGATCAGTGGTCACACTCAATGGCTGGGTGCTCTGATCATTATGTTTTAGTGGGGGGAAATGAGGGCAGTCCCCCTGTCAGAACACAAAGGCACAGTGGGGGGAGAACGTTGCACTAACACCGCTTATATTAGTACGGCAATCTGTACGTTTGGTTTTTTCGTTCAGCCCACTGGGTTAAATGAGAAGAAAACTTATAGTGTGTAACCAGCTTAACCCCTATGCCTGAGTGAGAGACATAAAGGTAGCAATCCACAACATCTGCGAACACCCTGGATGCTGATTGAGCCTACTGCCTGCAGAGACAGATGCAGAGGACACTAACAAGGGTTCATTTTGCCAGTGAGCAGTAGGTGATCCCTCTGCTGACACAGAGTGGTAAGAGGTCACTGGCTAACCATTCACTACAGCTTCATAAAAGAGGGACAGAGTTGCCTGCAAGAAACAAAGTGGTCAATATCTCGAGCGCTCCCCCATAACAGTTGGGCCCCTATGAGCTGGCCAGCAGAAGACATAGGGTAGAATACTACTGATTGCTGAACAGTATATATATATATATATATATATATATATATATATATATATATATATATATATGTAAGAAGGCCAGTATGGTGGCCTGAATTTATGGGAGGAGCCCGGGGGGTATTTAACCAGCCCGTTCGCCTGTGGTAGTTGTCGGTTTCCGGTGCGCAATACCACGTCACTAGGCCGACAGCGCGTGTTGATCACCATTGATTACCATTCGGACAAACGTCTCCCTTCTAGGAAGTCTCGCAGTGCTCGTGTTCCGTCCGGTTTTGTACAATCTCGCTGGCTCGACTGCCACAGGTAGGGGTCTCGATTGACCTTCCTTTCCATATTTATTTGAGTGTCGTAAAACCCAAAAAAATGTCATATCGTTCGTGATGATACCGGGTTGTTATCACTCAAAACGCACATGTCCGCATACGCCCTTCATTTCACGGGCGTCGTTCGGTAGATATTGCTTGTATACTATATTGGTAGCTGGTTGTCTAAATCTTGTTTGTCGTGTGCCGCAGTCATATCGTTGCCAGTCGTATCTTACGGCACAACGACTCGTGCCTCTGCCACAAGCTGGCTCACGTAGGCCATTTCTTCATTTCACCTGTCACTTACTACGCTCCGATTCGAATCCAGTTGCATAAACTAAATGCGCCGATTCGTCCCGGTGTGCCCCTAGGTACTCGGCCTCATTTCGGTACATGCTCCAGAGCCCGCTCGTTCCAACCGTCCGGGTCTCTGTCATGGGGGGGGTCATTTCACGTCACCTACTACGTTCGAATCGATACCAGTCGTCTTTTCAAATAAAAACGCACAGGTTCGACCAACGTATCCCAAGGATCTTGGCCTCATTTCAGTACATGCTCCAGAGCCCGTTCGTTACCATTCCAACCCGGGCCCTGTCATGGGAGTCATTTCACGTCACCTATCACGTTCGAATCAATACCAGTCGCTTTGTCAAAACGCACAGGTTTCGATCGACGTGTCCCAGTTTGCGTTGGCCTCATTTCGGTACATGCGCTAGAGCCCGTTCGTTGACGGTCGCGAGTCGCGTCCTCTCCGAGTCGTAGCTCTACCATGGGAAACATTTCATCCTCATCTAGTACGCCCGGTTCGAGTCCGATCGCATTCACTTGCATCGACTCGTCCGGACGGTCCCAGGTTTGTAGGTTTTCGGCCTCATTTCAGTGCATGCTCCAGAAATCCGGGTCGGTTCCAGCCTCAGTCCGTGGCCGGCCGTCCCAGGCCTCTGTCATGACAATAGTCCTTTAATTCATTTCACTGTCACATTCCGCGCTCCGGTTCGAATCCAGTCACACGATCGCATGCACCGATTCGTTCCGGTTCGCCCCAGGTTATTTCCCACATTTCAGTACGTGCTCCAGAGTCCGTGCTGTTGTCAGTCGTACTAGTGACACGACCAGTGGTGCCTCTGTCACGGCAACCATACTTCATCTCACGATCACTCATAGCGCCCCGACCCGAATCCAGTAGCATCTATGATGCATCGATACGGTTCGGCGTGCCCCAGAGGGAACAGCCACATTTCACTCGTTTTTTCCACAGGTTGCCTGGCGTTCGGCCAAAAAAAAAAAAAGAGAAGGAAAAACAGAAAGTATGAGGGAAATAACGGCGCGATGACTTAGAAATTGTGGCGAAGAAATATCTACTCACCGGTGCACTTCAGTTGTGTTAGCCAGCCGCTTACGTCGCTTGTCAGTTTCCTTGTTAGGCTCCTTCAACAATTATCATCTGTTGTTTCTCTCTCCAGGTCAGTCTAACTTTCGCAGGTCCACCCTGCACCAGCTTGGACGTTATCTCCCAGGTAAAAAAAAACAAAAAAAAAAACAAGAGGGCTAGGAGTGGAAAAGGCGACAGCGAGACGGACCGATACACATATGTATGTACGCTAAGGCACACGTCAATATATATGTGTATACGCGTTCGCTTCCGCCTTAGTACCCAGCAACAGGTGGGTTCACTTGGAAAATAGAGAAACAGTCTTGACTTTGTCATCCTTTATAGGTTCCGGTCGTCCATCTATCTTCCCCAAAGAGATAGGACATCACTCCTAGGACACGATCCATCAGGAGCCATGTCCCAGCTCGGCAGCGAAGACCTTACTGCCCCCCTGTCACCTCGTCCGCCTTCAGTGAGCGACAGTATACAGTCTTTCAGGGGCTGGACTATCCCTAGGCTGACAGCAGAGCTCAGACGCAGGGGCATCCCCTTCCCAGCCACAGCTAGGAAAGCAGAGCTGTTTAGGCTCCTCTCTACCCCCCCAGCTACCGCCGGGCCTAGTACCCCGCCTCAGGCTACTCTGCAGTCCATCTCAACGGCCATAGGCCAACTACATGCCATGGTGTCGTCTCTATCCAGCTCGGTCACGGATGTTCAAACCAGAGTGACCCTCTTAGAAACACTCCCAGCCACAGCCACCCCGGTGCCGGACGCAGTCCCGTCTCCACTACCAACAGGTACCGAAGGCACATGTCCCGTGGTCTGTCCAGCACATCTAGTGCCGGCCAGCATTAGGAAGGACATCTTGGACGGCAAGGATGTTAACCTTGCCTCCTTGCTCATTTCAGTACATGACCTGGCAGAGAATAAGGCTTACACCTGGGGGGATGTATCCGTAGTCCTCAAAGCTAAGGACCCCAGGCTGAACCGTAAACTATCCATCCCCGAGTTTACCCTAGCCTTTGGAACGCTGAGAGATGTCGTTTGCTCAGCCTCTCCTGCCAGGAGGGTAGAACTAGATTTGTATCTCCACACGGTGGTGGACCTGGGATACAAATATGGTGGCTTTGCTTTCTACGACTACCATCGTTCCTTCTCAGCGAAAGCAGCCGCCAAACTGGCACAGTTCCAGTCACCCACAGACTGGAGCCTTATGGATACGGAACTATTCTGCCGGCATTTTGCCGGCCTTCGTTCACCCCTGTGTGCCATCTGCCAGTCCTCCACCCATACCGCTCCCTGGTGCGCCAACATACCGGCTAGTCGCCCAGTAGAGTTCCCCTCCACCTCTGCCGCAGCCCTAGGCCCATCAGGCTCGGCACCTAAGAACCAGGTGGACAAATTTGGACGCACGGTCCGAACCGTTGGGGGTGCGGCCATCTGCAATAACTTTAACTATGGTTCTTGCAATTACAGCCAGTGCCGTCTACTGCACATCTGCGTTATATGCCACAGGGCACACCCCAGAAATTTGTGCGAGGTCAAAGCGCACAAAGGCTCTTGACTAAGCCGTATAGATGTGCTTTGCCTGGGCTTCTATCTCAACACGCACCCCACTCCTTCACTAGCCACCTTCCTCATCGGTGGCTTCACCTCAGGTTTCCACACCGGCCTCATCTCCCTACCCCACCAAACCCACGAGTGCAGAAACCTCCGCTCAGCAGCCTCTGACGAACAGGCCATCGACCTGCTGCTGCAGAACGAGGTGGATCGAGGCTTCGTCATAGGCCCCTTCACTCAGCCCCCCTTCAATATGTGGAGAGTTAGCCCTATTGGGCTTGTCAAGGGCAAGTTTTCCAATAAAAACCGTTTAGTGTATGACCTGTCTGCGCCTCGTTCTTCTCACATTCCCAGCTTAAACTCCTTGATCCCTTCTGAGGAGTTCTCCTTAAAGTACTCCTCCGTGGACATGGCAATTCAGGCCATCCTTAAAGTAGGCACAGGTGCATGGCTGGCCAAAGCGGACATATCCGACGCCTTTAAACTGTTGCCTATCCACCCATCCCTCTGGTGCTGGCACGGGATCAAGTGGAAGGATCAATATTACTTCGCTACGAAGTTGACGTTCGGCTCCAAAAGCAGCCCGTGGCTGTTCGACATGTTCGCTCAGTCCCTCGAGTGGATTCTCTTACACAAGGTCGGCTGTCAGCAAATTATCCACTACCTAGACGACTTCTTGTTGATAGAACGGCCAGGCACACCTCCGAGGGATCTCGACAAGTTAAGGACCGTCTTTGGGAACCTCAATGTTCCCATCGCGGAACATAAGGTGGAAGGACCCGCACGTTCAATCACCTTCCTTGGAGTCAATTTAGACACCAGCTCCATGAAAGCCAGCCTGCCCCTTGACAAACTAACCCGCATCAAGGCGGCACTCCACGAATTCACTCGGACCAGGGGATGTACAAGGAGACAGCTGCAGTCGCTGTTGGGCATGCTCAACTATGCCATGCGCATTATTCCACAAGGCCGTTCCTTTGTATCACGTCTGTTGGTCTACCTGTCTCAGGCTCAAGACCCGGATCAAATCCTCTGCCTAGACACCGCAGCTTTAGCAGACCTGGCAATGTGGGACGAGTTCCTGTCCAACTGAAATGGCATCTCTCTCTTCATCCCGTGCATCTCACCTCTCTCACCACAGGTAGTCACAGATGCCGCGGCCTCTACAGGGTTTGCAGCAATTTTTGGCCACCATTGGTTCGCCGGACCCTGGCCTTCTCAAATTCTTAGGATCCCGGGGTTTAGTCAATCCTCTTCACTCTTCGAGCTCTACCCCATGGTTGCAGCCGCCCAGCTCTGGGGCCCTACCTGGTCTGGTCAAACGGTAGGCTTCACCACCGACAATCAGGCCACAGCCGAAATTGTCAATAAAGGCAGGTCTAAATCTCCCTCCGTGATGTCCTTCCTACGCAGGCTGGTGCAGCTGTCGCTACAGCACCAATTTAACGTTGTCTGCATGTTTATCCCAGGGAAATATAACCTCGCAGCTGACGCCCTGTCCCGTTTTAATTTCCGGTCCTTCTTTCTACAGGTTCCCAGTGCAGATACCACATCAGCTCCTATCCCGCATTGGTCGCAGTTGACCCTGGACTAGAGCCGCATCTACTAGGAGCCACGCAGCTCATCAACCGTTCTTTATCGGACAATACGCTGAAAGCCTACCAGGTAGCCTGGAAGGCCTTCAACACATTTCTGGTGGCCTCCACAGTAGGCACCCCCACAGATGCTAGACACATACTAGCCTTCATCTCGTACTGCCACAACCAACTGGCCTTGTCTTTTAACACCATCCGCTTATATTTAGCTGGCGTTCAGCACTTCCTCTCAATCCAGGATCCTACCAATCCCTCTGTTTTTTCGTCCCACGCTGTCCGAGCCATACTACACGGCATCCAAAAACAACAGCCGCCAGTGAAAGTTAAACGGCTCCCCATCACCAGTTCCATTTTCAGGGACATGTCCACCATACTCACCAGCTACCCCTTCGGTGCTCTCCCCAGTCTGGTCATACAGGCAGCCATTTACCTAGCCTTCTATGGCTTCCTTCGGCCCGGTGAGTTCACTCACAACAGCCCACACAGCCCAGTCCTCCGCAGACGTCATCTGCTCCGTCACCAGGACCATTTCATCCTCCACCTCCCGGTAACCAAGACCCAGCAGACAGGCACCGGCGTAGACATCCACCTCTTCAAGACTAACAATGACTGGTGCCCGGTCGCGGTGCTTACACAGCTTCTCTCTCGGCTACCCGAGCTCCCGGACTCTAGCCCTCTTTTGCCCTTCCCGGTCAAACCACTAACTAACCACCAATTCATTAAGCATGTCAGGATTCTCCTCCGCAACTTGCTCCTCAATCCCAGTGAGTATTCCGGCCACTCCTTCCGCATCGGAGCAGCTTCATCCGCATCCCGGCATGGGGTCCCGGACCACGTCATCAAAAGGTTGGGCAGGTGGAACTGCTTCACTCGGTACATCCCTAACCCACAGGTAGAGATGTCATGAGCATTCACTCAACTGGCTCAATAAAGATTAACCAGGAAACAATAAAACTCTTATCCCTACCTGACTGTTTTGCCCCCTTATTTTGGTATACCGTCCATTAGACCAAGGCACACTTTCAGGTCCATTTCATATAAGGTGTCTCATGATAAGCTTGTTTTGTTCAGATACATATCGGCCATAGGGCTCCAGCCATAAGTAAGAAGGCCAGTATGGTGGCCTGAATTTATGGGAGGAGCCCGGGGGGTATTTAACCAGCCCGTTCGCCTGTGGTAGTTGTCGGTTTCCGGTGCGCAATACCCTCCCTCCCATCCCCTTTTTAGGGCATTTATCTAAAACATTTCTCTTCAATCACATTTATTCTAATTACTGGGTATGCCCCCTTATTTTGGTATACCGTCCATTAGACCAAGGCACACTTTCAGGTCCATTTCATATAAGGTGTCTCATGATAAGCTTGTTTTGTTCAGATACATATCGGCCATAGGGCTCCAGCCATAAATATATATATGTATCCTCTTAGCCTTTTGCAATATACTTCTTGCTCAAGTGATTGTTAAATCTCATTTTTTTCCTTTAAAGATAGCAAACATGTTATACTTACCTGTTCTGTTGCAGTAGATTTGCACCGGCCCTGATGATTCCCCTCTTCTCAGGTCCCTCTTCTGTAAACCTGGTCCCTACCTCCTGTTCAGTGCCCCCACAGCAAGCAGGTTGCTATGGGGGCACCCAAACTGAGTCACAGCTCCCTGTCTCCATTCTGACATGGAGCCCTGCCCCAGCCCCACCCCCTCTATCCTCTAATTTGCTAGCTGACTTTGAGCCAATGGCACCACTGCTACCAAGCAGGTAGGAGAATCTCGGAAGGCTGAGACACTTATGGACAACACTGGACACAGTGAACAGAGAGGGCCCTCAGGTAAGTATTAGGGGGGCTGAGGGAAGCTGCTGCACGCAGAAGGCCTTTTATCTTAATGCATAGAATGCATTATGGTAAAAAACAATCTGCCTTTCTAACCACTTTAACCAACTGCTGTGTCCTTCCTGGTGTCTATGCACATTGAACCATTGAGGTGTATATACAGATATCTGCAGTAAACATTCTCTGCTCTGCCGGGTATGTCAAAGTGTGTGGTGCTGTTCACAGAGTTGTGGGTACAGGCAAAGGGGACCCAGCACATCAAGTGGCTCCTTCGGGGGTAAGCGCTACATTTGTTTAGTCAATTTTCTGTTAGCACTGTCACAATCAGATTGCCTCACTGGACACAGCAGTGGTGGTATTGTCTGTGTCAGCATAATTAGACATATGTAGATCAAATACTGTCAGATACATATTCTGACATTTAGTCATGTTGCTGATGGGTCAGATATATTTCTGCGTTGTCAACAAAGGTAATTTTTCTGATTCAACCCTGAGCAACCGACATTGTTAATATTTTTTAGGGTCACGTTTGACTTGTTTATCAGTGTTTAGTATGTTTAATAATTTTTCTGTCAGTGCTGTCAATCTGATACAGTTAGTATTCTGCATGAGTTACACTTCCCTGATGATATCTCTTCTACTTAACAGGATACACTTAAAAAAAAACTGTGTATGTAGTAAGTCTGTATAAGGTGTGACACACATTACTAATGTCCCTGCTATATTTCACAACCTGGCTTCTTAATAAAAGAGTGCTTCCGTCACTACCATACCTCACTACAGTATTAGTCTTGCCATTTAAACTTTGTCAACAAAGTTTTTTTGTTTTTTTCATTACATTTTCCATCAGCACTGTCACAATCTGATCAAGGCCTTGTTTCACACCTCTCCCCATATGGAAGAGAAATATATTTCCAATATATTTATTTAAAAAATTATATATGTGACATATATTTAAAATATATTGGCCTACGCTAATATATTTTTACATGTATTCCAAAAATGTCTATTAAATTATAATTTCCAAAAGCATATATTTGAAAATATTTTTTTTTAAAACATATTTTACAGATTTTTGAACATCTAAAAAAAATGCATTTAAACATCAGAGTTAGTCTTTAGAACTAGATACGGTGCCTTACAGTACAACCTTTAGTTTTTTGGTTTTTTTTATCTGAATTATATGTGATGGATCAGAACACAATAGTCTAAGTTAATCTAAATAGTCTAAGTTGGTGAAGTAAAATTACAAAAATATATACATAAAACTATCTTTCGGAAATAAAAAAATGATATTTGCCATGTGCGTATCTATTCACCCCCTTTGTTATGAAGCCCATTAAAAGCTCTGGTGCAATCAATCACCTTCAGAAGTCACATGAGTAGTGAAATGATGTCCACCTGTGTGCAATCTAAGTGTCACATGATCTGTCATTACATATACACACCTTTTTGAAAGGCCCCAGAGGCTGCAACACCTAAGCCAGATCCACCACTAACCAAACACTGCCATGAAGACCAAGGAACTCTCCAAACAAGTAAGGGGCAATGTTGTTAAGTACAAGTCAGGATTGGGTTATAAAAAAAATCGAAATCTTTGATGATCCCTAGGAGCACCATCAAATCTATCATAACCAAATGGAAAGAGCATGGCACAACAGCAAACCTGCCAAGAGACACCAAAACACATGGATCGGGCAAGGAGGGCACATCACATCACCCAAAGAACACCATCCCCACAGTGAAACATGGTGGAGGCAGCATCATGCTGTGGGGATATTTTTAAGCAGTCAGGACTGGGAAACTAGTCAGAGATGAGGGAAAGATAGATGGTGCTAAATACAGGGATATTCTTGAGCAAAAACTGTACCACTCTGTGTGTGATTTGAGGCTAGGATGGAGGTTCACCTTCCAACAGCACAATGACCCCAAACACACTGGTAAAGCAACACTTGAGTGGTTTAAGGGGAAACATGTAAATGTGTTGGAATGGCCTAGTGAAAGCCCAGACCTCGATCCAATAGAAAATCTGATAGAAATAGAAAATATTAACAAATATCACTTTAATTGTTGATTGGATATTAACAAATATCACTTATAGAATGATTCATTAATCAGTTTTTATAACATATATTGATTTATTCACATATGTAATATTTGCATGTTTGCACAGAATATATAATTACACATATTGGCTTATTTTGTATATTTAAATACAAGATACTATGAATATATTTAATATATATAGAATATATTTTATATATTTATTACATTTAATAGTGTACTGAAGACTATATTCCATGATGTAGAGTATTGTGGACCTGCGCTAATCTTGCTTTTAATTTTACCCTCCCCTCCCTGCCTGTCAGCTCCGTCCACTCGCTGATCCTGTTGCTTTCATAATAGCTACATAATAGCTTTCATAATCCCTACAACCCAGTCTGTTAGGTAAACATATGAGCCCCACTGTATGTTCTTTATTAAAAAAAGGTAATGTCTACCTTAATTCAGAGCGCCTCCTGGTGTTCACGTGACGCTCACCTCTCTCCTCTTCTCCTCCCCTCCTCCCGACTGACGTCGGTGGGAGTTCTCGACCCTTCCGCTGTAGCTGTCAGCCCAGGAGAAGAGAGAGGTGGCCACGTAAGTGCCGGGAAGTGCTATGAAATAAGATAAACATTGGCTTTTTTAAAATAATGGACATACAGTGGGGCACATATTGCTGCCTAACAGAGTGGATTGTAGGGACATATCAAGTGGCTTTACAACCACTTCAGGATTGTTTGCACAGACACCTGAATCAGCACTGGTCACTTTTAATGCATACAGAATTTATGAATTGTTTATGTTTGAATGTATTCATTTTTGCGCCCATTACATTTTTATGGTTTAAGTAAGAGCAGCACTTATTTCTTTGCTACTTATAAGAAAGTGAACCAATTTTTTTCCCCCTTTATATAAAACAACTCAAACTCAGGACTGTTTTTTTAAAAACCACGAAAAAGAAATCCCTATCTAAAATAATATCAACTTTATTTGGGTACACTAATGCATGACTAATTGCTTGTCAACCCATTACAGCACTATAAATTGAGATATGGTCTGATAAGGGGATTGCTGTGTAAAATGGTCTGTTGTATCACTAGATATGTGCATTCGTTTTCATCCGAATGCATTTTTGTCCGAATTTCAGGTATTTTCATGCGAAAAACGAAAGATCCGACATAAATAAATGCTTTATTTTCATTTTCGTTGTGACAACAGTTCGATATAGATAGGAGATTCGACATGATGCTGACAATAACAATCTGTTTCTATCAAGCCTGTGGTTGAATGTGCCTAACCTTAACTCTATTAGTCCAGGATTATTCTACATAGAGAGAAAAGATTCCACATAGAGAGAAAAGATTCAACATAGAAAAGATTCGACATAGAGAGAAAAGATCGCTGCTGGAATTGGGTGGGGGAAGTAAAATATAAATAATGATGATGATGAATGTTATTGGCTGATTGTAACCAAATAGGAGGAGCAGTAAAATAGCTAGAGCTAAGAACACACGTACAGCCAACTTACTTTCACTTACAATTGCTAGCAGAGAGAGACACACACACACTGAATCATTTTAGAAGACAGTCAATCTTAGCTGGCCCATTTGTCAGAGAACCTAAATTATTTAGCAATTAAGCATAAGCACAGCAGCAAAACAATAGTGAAGCAAGCTACAGTTCAACTTAACTTTTTCATAATAATCTGCTGCTATTGTGTTAGTGTTGTGAACCTGATAGTGATATTAGTGTTGCTAGTGTTGTGATAGCCTCAGAGGCTGCCCGTGTTGTGGGGGGGGGGGGGGGGATTTATTATTATAGATTCTATATTATAGATTGAGATTCTATATAGATTCTATATACCCTTGTCTTGTTACCTGTCTGATCAGTGATCACTATCACCAGTCCATTTTCTGTTTGAACTATATACATTCAACATGCACAACAAAGATTCGACAGAGCAGCGAAAAACATTCAAGCGTTGAATCTTTGGCTTATGGTGTATGTCGAAAGTTCTAAGAAGATTCGACGGAGCAGCTAAACTATACGGAGTCATACAGTTTAGCTTCTCTGACGAATCTTCTTTGAACATTCCACAGAAGCCTTCAATGACAGATTCGACCTTAATTAATTTGGAATTTTAGACTAATGCATTTTTTAGCAAAAAACAAAATAAATAAAAAATAATTTCGGGAATAACTAATTATATGCATTTTTCGGAGGAAAACGAAATTCCGAAATGAAATATTTAAGTGTGCACATGTCTATGTATCACCATTGTAGTTTCTAACAGGTTACCATACCATTGTTGCAGCCCTTGACAGTCTCTTGTGATACACAACCAGTCTGTTTGTTTCTAACTTGCTCTGAATTGCTGGGGGGTGGTAATTGGAGGTGGGGTAAACAACGGGGGGGGGCACTAATGAGATAGTTTTGCTAAGCCCACCAATATCTTAAAAAAAACCCTGGTCTTTGCACTATCTTACTGGTACTAATATCTTTTTGTTTTATGAATGCTTGTTGTTCTTTTGAAAGGAATCAACAGATTCTCACAGTAAATTGCAATACTGCAGCTCACAGCAAGAATTTCCAAGAGAACATAACCTGAGTCATGTAATTTGACTTCCTATTTTTTAATTCTGACTGGACTTCTCCTTGAAATTTTACTTGAAACAAGCCTTTATCTCTCTCAAAAAAGGAAAATATGAACAAGCTTGAAAAAGTAAAGATAGTTTGTATGCAAAACTAGTTTGGCTTTGAAAGTACCATTAAATGACACAGTTATTCATCCTCTGACTGATTTCATTACTAGCACAATCAGCAAAATAAAAAGCCTTGTTTAATTCAATGTCCTTGCAAAGCAATTTATACTGGCAGATTGGTGACTTCATTTAAACGTGAAAGTACTAGAGTTCAGTTTATGAGCACATGTATGATAGATTTATGGTCTGCCATTCATAAATATGATCAAATGCAGATGCCCACAAGTGAAATATTTTAGGTGACATAATATTGTGAAAGGTGTACAAATTGTGAGCCTCTGTTACTTTTTTAACAATTGACTGCTTCTGGTTTTCATGCCACCTCTGATGAGTTTCTCTCTATACACTCTGCCTGCCTATTAACTGTGTAATGTTAACATATAGTATGTAGAAGACTCATACATCATAATTGCTTTAATTTACTTTATTTAGAAACTCCTGCCAAGCAGCTCAAAACACATTTGAAATACATTTGAAATACATACTGTATATGGAAATTGTTTTATCTATTAAAATACATTAAAATGCGTGCAGCCATTCTTGCAATCAAGGCACCCCTGCCATAATTTGAAAGCAGGTCCTTGACATCAATTGTAGCAGTACAACTTGCCCAAACACACTGGGAAGAAACACTGCTCAAGCCTGCTACTTGGGTGATGATGGCATAGCAGCATACCATGTTCACTGTTAACACATGGGCACAAAGCCAGGTTGACTCCTAGTGCTTAGCTTTCCTGTCCCAGTCTAACGCCGTGTACACACGATTGGACATCCCGCCAACAAAATCCTGAATTTATTTCCGACGGATGTTGGCTCAAACTTGTCTTGCATACACACGGTCGCACAAATGTTGTTGGAAATTCTGACACAAAATGTCCACTGGAGCCTACACAAGGTCGGAATTTCCGACAACAAGCACATATCAAACATTTGTTGACGGAAATTCAGATCGTGTGTACACGGCATAAGTCTAAGACCTATTGTGCAAGAAATGCCCAGATTCTTCTATCGAAGTATATTTACTGTAGGTACACACACTAGTTGTACATTTAATTAAATATTTCCAGTCAAGTCAAGCTTCATTGTCATTCCACTACACGTGAGGACAATATGTTAGAACGAAATGTCGTATATTGCAGGACCACGGTACTACATACTTATTAAACATAATTATAAATATACAACAATAGAACATAGTGAAGAACTTAAAAATAAAAAAAATATAAACCTATACACATCTGGGAACTTAGCCTTTAAAGGAGAAGTACAGTCAAAGCTTGTTTGGCTGTACTTCTCCTGTGGAGCACAAGAGTGCAGTTCGTTCAGCACCAGTGAGTTTTTGGGGCAGAGCAGAGAGCTGTTGACTGACAATCACCAGCTCTCTGCTCACAGAGCTCTGATAACTGAGTGGTTGGCAGTGTTTGATCACACGGTTCTCAGTGGGTTTTTTTAATTGTATATTTATTGAGGTTAATCAAAGAATTACAGGAAAGGAAAAACAAAGAGCAAACGTTAAGAACCATAATCAACAGATTTGAAATCAACAAATTTGAAATAGGTCACATGCATAGTGTAATAAATTGGACATGAAATAGAACATGTGAAGAAACATCATAGAACTTTAAATAGAGTAAAGAAAAGGGGGGGGGTGCAGTGGGTGTGGCGGGGTGGGGGGGGGGGGGGAGAGACCAGGAGTGCAAGCATCACAAACAGGCAGATAAACATTGCAAAACTGGAATTATAGCTTTCTGGATCCACTATCGATAAGATTCCAGGGGTAATTAAAACTGACTGAAGCACCCCAGGGAAGCTTAACTAGAAAAGGGGCAGGGGGAGGGGGATAACACCATGGAAAATAAGATGAGAAGGTTAGAATCAATAAGGCATAAATGACAGTATAAAATAAATCATATACTATTGCTGTAAGGTGTTCCATTCTACAAATCTGTGCCAGCACCTGCAATACCTGGGGCAGTGTGGGTGGGGAGATAGATAACCATCCTAAGGGAATAGCCCTCTTGACTGCAAGGAGAATGAAAGCAGCAAATTTTTGGCCATGCTTGGAGATGCCAGGGAGAGGCAGGCCCAATAGGTAATAGTATGTTAAAAAAAAAACTGTGCTATTATGCCTAAAATAAGAAAAAAGCTGCAACTCAAAAGTGAAATATACACCAAAACAGAAATAAAGAAATAAGAGCTGCGCTAATAATGAGAAAAAAATATATGATATCACATAATATAGTGAACAAATTATAATCAATCAAATATAGATAGTGTAATGATTATACCTTAACCTACAAACAAAGCAATACAAGTGGATGTGATCCGGTAAAACAACACATATATATGTGACTTATTGAAAACATTATAATCCAAGATGATAAATGAGTAAGTGCTATAAAAATACTAAAATAAAAAATAATTCATAAAATTGAAAAATAAAAATCCTTAAATGCATATGTCTCTTCCATGGAGTCTCCCAATGGGGAATGAGGATTAAGGACACCCTGTGAGGGATCTTCTATATACAGGGACAATGTGCATCCACCATCACACAGACTGAAGGCTTACCAGCAAGACAAGCTGTGGAAGCTTGTGGCCTATACTGGGCCAGGGCCTTTAGATCCTCCCGACACCTTCAGTGGCCTTTCAAGCCAGGCGTTCCTGCAGGCTTAATGGAAATCAACACTCCAATGAGCAGCCACGAACATAACCTCAGTGGGTGAGTTTTGGCCTTGTTTAACTATCAATCAATCCAGTGTATAATATGTTGATTTGTCCAGTATGTCAGAACAGGCGGCTAGTTGTACGTTCATCACAAGATTAGTGGTATCATCAGTTCCTCACCGTTAAAACACCCACACGTGAGAGTTGTCTTTCACTACATGCTCCTGTCCTGCAACTATGCAGTGTGCAACTATCCAGTGTGTAGTATCCTATGTGGATACTACACACTGGATAGTTGCAGGACAGGAGCATGTAGTGAAAGACAACTCTCACATGTTGGTGTTTTAACAGTGAGGAACTGATGATACCACTAATCTTGTGATGAATGTACAACTAGCCGCCTGCTCTGACATACTGGACAAATCAACAGGGATGACGTAGTTTAGATAAAATTGAAAAGCGTTGAATTGCCGTGTCCTCGGTTCTCAGTGTTAGAGCCAGGGGGGAAAGTTGCAGTATTGTACCATTGCTGCATCTGGCTAGGTAAGTATGAATCTGAAAAATCCTATACTTCTCTTTTTAGCTACCTACTTTGAATCAAGGAGAATATGTATGTTTTAAAGATGTAGAGTTGTAAGCAAGCCACCATCTTGTGAAACACCTTTTGATTAGTATTACTCCTGAGTGATATCTACTGTCCAAGAATATGGTTAGTATCATTATGAATAACTGCTAAAGCCCATGCCATTACAAACAAGAAGGATTTCTTCTCAAGGAGGGTTGGATTGACTTGTTAGAGCTGTTGTAAGAAGGTAAAACTGGAAACTTACCTAGAGACATCCCACTGCTTCTTCAACCCACCAGCATTTACTTCATGTATTCAAATGCATTGTTTTTGTTGGAATACAGAATTGTATTTTGTGCAAAAACTATTGTACATTAGCATTTAGTAGAGATATATTCTTCAAATGGTAGATGTCAGTGTTTATATATTTTTAGCTGCATCTATGGTAAAACTGTATGTCTTTTTTCTTTCTTGTTTCCTGTCTGCAGTTAAGCAGCAAAGCCCATGTGGACTGTGTACTTTCTGTTCTGTAGGGCTGTATTCAAAATGTCTAACAGTTTTTTTCAAATTTTTTCATCCTAATATGAGCATCCAAAATATGTAGCCGAATAAACGCTTCTTCTTTCCTTTTTTAACCTCCCTAGCGGTAATCCCGAGTGTGGCTCGAGGGGTAAATTTCAGTACCATTAGCGGTAACCCTGAGACATTGCATTGCAGAACCCTGGTGTAGTGTACTTACCTTGTCAGTTGTGACCAGGATCCTGCGATGTCACCCCGCTGTGTCTACGGGCTGTGTCCTCCAACCGATGCCCTGTGTGCCGTGCTCCATTCCCTGCGAGCGTTGTGACGCTTGGGGGCAGAGCCCAGCGGCAAATTCAAAAAGTAAACAAAGCACAACACATACAGTACACTGTATTCTTACAGATTAAATTACTATATCAAATCATTTCACATCCCTTTTGTCCCCAGTGCTTTGTCTAGTGCCCTGCATGCACTTTTATATTATATATAATGTTTTTTCTGCCTGGAAACCTGAGATTGTCCATGGCAACCAAAAAGCGTCCCTTTACATCAAAAGTGGTTTTAGACCAGCTAAAAAACAGCGATAATACATTAACCGGACCAGCCGCCGAAGTTGTACTGCAGCAGGTTGGCGCCCCTGCGCAAAATCACGTAGCTATACGTCAGCTCGCGTGGTCCGGATAGCAGTGGCAGCGGGCGTGCCGATGCTTGTGTCCAACGGTCGCGATAACCACCGGCCATGAACGATCGTGACCAGGAGACACAGAACAGGGACGAGTGTGTGTAAACACACACTTCCCTGTCCTGTTTTGACAGGAGTGACAGATCATGTGTTCCTATTAGCTAGGAACCAAGATCCAACTAGATCCAAGATCTAGTTAGTCCCCTGCACACTTTATCGCCCCTACTGTTAACCCCTTTACTGCCAGTGACATTTTTACAGTAATCAATGCATTTTTAATCTCACTGATCGCTGTATTAATGCCAATGGTTCCAAAAATGTGTTAAAATTATTGTCCGATGTGTCCGCCATAATGTCGCAGTCACGATAAAAATGGCAGATCGCCGCCATTACTAGTTAAAAAAAATATAATAATAAAAATGATATTAATCTATCCCCATTTTGTAGACGCTTTAACTTTTGCGCAAACCAATCAATATACACTTATTGAGATTTTTTACCTAAAATATGTAGAATACATATCGGCCTAAACTGAGAAAAAATTAGCTTTTTAAAAAAAAAAATTGGGATATTTAATATAGCAAAAAGTACAAAATATTGTGTTTTTTTCAAAATTGTCGCTCTTTTTTTGTTTACATCGCAAATCAAAGGCAATCAAATACCACCAAAAGAAAGCTCTATTTGTGGGAAAAAAAGGACGTCAATTTTGTTTGGCTAAACATGTCACACAACTGCGCAATTGTCAGTTAAAGCAACGCAGTGCCGAATCACTAAAAACGCTCTGGTCAGGGAGGGGGTAAATTCTTCCAGGGCTGAAGTGGTTAAAACACTTGCAGAATTGAATGATAGTGAATCGTGAGGAAATTAATTTTATTATTATATATATATATATTTTTTTTTTTAATTATTTATAGTTATTTATTATATTCTAATTTATTATTTTGTGTTTCAAACTTTATCATACCCAGGATGTCTACTGCCGCGTACACACGAGCGGACTGTATGGCGTACTTAGTTCGTCATACAATCCGACGGACAGTCCGTCGTACTTTCGACTGAACGGACTTGACCACACACGGATGCACAAACAGTCCGTCGAAAGCTTGCGCGATGACGTGTACAGCACGTACGACGGGACTAGAAATAGGAAGTCCAAGACACAGCAAAGCACCCTTCCGCTGCGTAAATCCTTTCCGGGCATGCGCCATTCTTAGTCCGTCGAACTAGCATACTGATGAGCGGATTGTCCGCTGAAACCAAAGTACGACGGACAGAATTTCGAAAAATCCGAAATTCTTAGTACGCCGGACTGCGCGCTGAAAAAGTCCGCTGAAGCCCACACACGAGCGGATTGTCCGCTGAAATGTGTTTCGACGGACTAAGTACGCCATACAGTCTGCTCGTGTGTACGCGGCATACTAGACTCTTGTTTGGACAGATTTAAGCGTGTTATTACTATGAATTACAGGCCTACAATATAAAATGTCAAATTTCTATGCAAGACAATGTACCTCTTTGAGACTCAAAAATCTAACATATTCATACCGCCAGGGTAGTTAATGTCCTTCGAAGTTCCTAGAAAGCTAGGATCATCAAACCCTACCCTATTTCTATGCACTTTTACACAGCTATCACATTGCCTTACACATAATGACCACGTTAATATAAATCTATTTCCCAACACAGAGACACTCAAGGCACCACTGTAGGTATCTCTAAGATTAGGGACTATTTTAATGTAAGGGCACGTGACTGCATGCTCAGAAAGCAAAATCACACATGCATAAATCATTAGGTTTCCTCCTTCCAAACAAACTAATAGCTCTTAATAGCAGCACATCTCTCCCTCTGTGTGTGCATATCAATATGAGAACCACTAAGCAGATTCTCAGTGCATTCAGATCTGGTGGATACTACAGCCACAGAGATAAAACAAATGGAGGTGTCAGATGCCAGAATGGAAACAGAGGCACCCAGCAGGTAACTGTGTCTCCTGATTCAAAATGTTCTTTTCATGTTGGTACTGACCTTTAGCAAAAATGAAAAAGCAATATACTGTACGTATGCTAAATTGCTACACAAACTTGACTTTGATGTCCACTTTGTTGACATTAACACAATCAATAAACTTGTCAAAGTCAATTTTTTTCCAATTTTGAAAAAAGAACACACAATTGATGAATTCATTCAAGTATTGAGCTTTACCCTTCGACCTGCCATCTACATGTTGTTTATCTACTAATTGCTTTTTTTCCTTAAAGGAAAATGAGGAATATTTACATAAATATAATACATTGATAAATGTTGAGAGGTTTGTATCTGGCCTAGGCACCCAGTTATTCGCCTGTTTAGGAAAACATTAAATGTTCTGTACACCAACTCAACTGAAGATTAGCAAAATGTATTTGTAACATATGAGTTAAACTGGGCAAATCTTGATTCTCTTGTGCAACTTTCAACTTTTACATGTTGGTGATTAGTGATGCAATATATTACATGCAGAAAAAACAAGCTGCCTGGGGCCCCAGACTTCAGGGGTCTCTTGAGGGTGCTAGAAAGCTCTGCACCCCAATGTTCTTCAACACTTGTCAATACAAGTCAAGTTTGCAAGTCTTCAGAATATGACAAGCAATTGAATTTGTGTATCTTAATAAAGGTTTGCTTTGGATTACCAGACCGTCACATACAAAATAAACACGCAGTCAGTGAAAGCATTGTATCAATATTATCTGGCTTATCATGTGAGTAATTTGAAAAGCGCATACCACTGCATAAGGTCAAAGACTGCATTTCAAACAGTACTTTGTACATTTTATTGCATAATTTGAATGCATATATCATTTATCATCAGATTACTATGAAAGCAATGACTACACTGCAGTGATAGTTATAATTACAATTTGAAATGTTTCCTTAAAAATTATTTCACATATATAGAAAAGGTGCTAGAGCTCACATTTTAATATCCAAAAATGCAAGTGACCTATCTAATCAATTAAACTGACTGGTTATTGTGAGCCTGCTGACATGTATTGTAGCTCAAGTGTCCCAAGCTGGAGGACCTGAACAAATGTGAATGAAGTAGTGCGAGTGCAATGCTATTTACCACAAAGTACAAAATAATCTTTAATTGTTCACACTAAAGTGTGTAGCACCCTCTAGTGTGTGCTAGAAGTTAGTGTAGGTAAAATATAGTTTAGCTCAGGACTAAGCCTGAGCAAGTTAAGTGCTGGATGACTCATCCTGGCAGCTTTCTGGTGCCTCCCCCTGGTCTAGGAGGTTAGAGAATATTTTAAAGGTCAGGAGTTAGGAGAAGCTGCATGCATATTTATGTTATAAGGCCTCAGCCAATCCCCAGTAATGGGCTGGCAGGGGCCAGAGAATACTTCATAAAGACACTGGCCATGCCAGCAGGGGCAGTATGGTAGAAGATGGAGATACAGTGTTGAGGAGGCTGTTGGTGGCCCTAAAGGGTACCTCCTAGTCTGGGGGGGGGGGGGGGGTGAAGTGTCCTACCTTGGGCAGGGGCTTGGGTGCTGGAAGGATCCGGCCAAGAATACACAGGAGGAGAACTTCCTGAAGGCACAGGAGCAAGAAAGGATAGAGTGAGTAGTGTAACACTGTTGGGGACTAACAGTAGGGGGGGGGGGACTGCCACGTGTAGCCAGTCTCCCTTGAAAACAGCAGTGTGCTTAAGTCTTCAGCCCTTTCCCTGAGAGATCTCCTAAGAGTCAGCTAGGTGGACTGGTGAAGAGTCAGTCAGTTGGACTGGTGTGGAAAGGCAGCCAGGAGGGCTGGTGGAAGGGGCAGCTGCAGCTACATGGGCTGGCAATTCCCGAAGTGGTGTGGGCAGGGATCAGTGGTGACCGAGGAGATGTTACATGCTGTTTCACTATATCTGAGTTACACCCAAAGAGGCTATGTTCCTGCCTGTAATGGTCTGTTGCTAAATCTGACTGGGAAACTGTCAGATTATCTCGAGTGATTCAGCTGGAGTAAAGTAGTAAAGTAGTGAGTGTGCAGCTTGTATAACAGTGTAAATTTGCTTTCCCCTCAAAATAACTCAACACAGAGCCATTAATGTCTAAACTGCTGGCATCAAAAGTGAGTACACCCCTAAGTGAAAATGTACAAATTGGACCCAATTAGCCATTTTCCCTCCCCGATGCCATGTGACTCGTTAGTGTTACAAGGTCTCAGGTGTGAATGGGGAGCAGGCGTGTTAAATTTGGTGTTATCGCTCTCACTCTCTCATACTGGTCACTGGAAGTTCAACATGGCATCTCATGGCAAAGATCTGAAAAAAAGAATTGTTGCTCTACATAAAGATGGCCTATGCTATAAGAAGATTGGCAAGACCCTGAAACTGAGCTGCAGCATGGTGGCCAAGACCATACAGTGGTTTAACAGGATAGGTTCCACTCAGAACAGGCCTCGCCATGGTTGAACAAAGAAGTTGAGTGCTCAGCAACATATCCAAAGGTTGTCTTTGGGAAATAGACGTATGAGTGCTGCTAGCATTACTGCTGAGGTTAAAGGGGTGGGGGGAGCAGCCTGTTAGTTCTCAGACCACACACTGCATCAAATGGGTCTGCATGGCTGTCGTCCCAGAAGGAAGCCTCTTCTAAAGATGATGCACAAGAGAGCCCAAAAACAGTTTGCTGAAGACAAACAGACTAAGGACATGGACTAAGGACATGGATTACTGGAACCATGTCCTGTGGTCTGATGAGACCAAGGTTTATTTGGTTCAGATGGTGCCAAGCGTGTGTGGCGGAAACCAGGTGAGGAGTGCAAAGACAAGTGTGTCTTGCCTATAGTCAAGCATGGTGGTGGGAGTGGCTACAGTACATTGAGGGAACCATGAATGGCAACATGTACTGTGACATACTGAAGCAGAGCATGATCCCCTCCCTTCGGAGACTGGGCCGCAGGGCAGTATTCCAACATGATAACGACCCCAAACACACCTCCAAGAAGACCACTGCCTTGCCAAAGAAGCTGAGGGTAAAGGGGATGGACTGGCTAAGCATGTCTCCATACCTAAACCCTATTGAGCCTATTAAGCTTCCGAGAACGGCCGAAGGCAGGCAAAAGCTTCAGAGAACGGCCAAAGGCGGCCGAAAGTCACCTTGAAGAGCCGAAGGCGGCTGAAAGCAGCCCAGAGGCTCAGAATTTCGGGGGATCGGCGTATAACACTCACCCACGATTTTCCCCTGCTTTTAAGGGGAAATAAGTGCGTGTTATACGCCGATAAATACGGTAATTTGTTGCTGTGTGACCCACTGCTTCTTTTGCATCCTTAAAAATGATGATGGCTGGCGACTGGGCCCCTCCATACAGTATGTAGTGAAATAAATATTTTTTTCTATAAAAATTTCAATGTAGTTTGCAATAGACCAAGTCAGAAGTTCAGTGTAAATCTTTAAGCCTTTGAGTTTTTAGCATAGCCATGGTATCTGTACTATACTTGTGTGCTATTTATAAGTATCCTTTTAAAAAGTTTAAACTTTTACAAAATAAAACACGCTATATGATTTCTAACTTAACCTTTATTAAACAAAAAGCCTCTGTTATGGGATTGTACACCCCATTAACACCAATTATACCATAAGAATATACCTAAAATATAAAATAAACACACAACAAGGATTGTGGAAAAGTTTGGCCCGCGGCTTTAAAACTATTTTAACCAGGTTTGTGGGCACCTTGAGGGTAGGGACTGATGTGAGTGTGCAATGTACAGGGATAGGGATAATTTTGGACACTCACTCACTCAGGTTGAACTGGATGGACTGGTGTCTTTATTCAACCTTACAAACTATGAAACTATGAAACCACTTAAGCCCCAAACTGTTTGGCTGCCTAAAGATCTGAGGACTTTTTACAATTTGGCATTGTGCTTCTTTAACTGGTGATTGCATGGTCATACAATGTTGTACCCAAACAAAATTTGTGTCCTTTTTTCCCACAAATAGAGCTTTCTTTTGATGGTATTTGATTGCCTCTGCGATTTTTATTTTTTTTGCGATATAAACAGAAAAAGACTGAAAATTTTGAAAACAAAATGATATTTTCTACTTTTTGTTATAAGAAAAATCCAAAAAACTAAATTTTAGTCATACATTTAGGCCAAAATGTATTCAGCCACATGTCTTTGGTAAAAAAAAATGTTTTCTGCAAAAGTTATAGTGTCTACAAACTAGGGTACATATTCTGGAATTTACACAGCTTTCAGTTTATGACTAAAATAGCAGGGCAGTATAAACCCCCCCCAATAACCCCATTTTGGAAAGTAGACACCCCAAGGAAATTGCTGAGAGGCATGTTGAACCCATTGAATATTTAATTTTTTTGTCCCAAAAATATATATATATTTTTTACAAAAAGTTGTCACTAAATGATATAATGCTCACACCTGCCATGGGCATATGTGGAATTACACCCCAAAATACATTCTAATGCTTCTTCTGAGTATGGGGATACCACATGTGTGGGACTTTTTGGGAGCCTAGCCACGTACAGGGCCCCAAAAACCAAGCACCACCTTCAGGATTTCTAAGGGCGTACAATTTTGATTTCACTCCTCACTACCTATCACAGTTTTGAAGGCCATAAAATGCCAAGATGTCACAACCCCCCCCCCCCCCCAAATGTTGACCCCCAATTTGGAAAGTAGACAACCCAAGCTATTTGCTGAGAGGCATATTGAGTCCATGGAATATTTTATATTTTTCCATAATTTGCGGGAATATGACAAACTTTTTTTTTGTTGAGCACAGTTGTCACTAAATGATATATTGCTCAAACATGCCGTGGGCATATGGGGAATTACACAAAGATACATTATGCTGCTTCGTACGGGACCCCGAAAACCAATCACCGCCTTCAGGGTTTCTAAGGGTGTACATTTTTGATTTTTACTCCTCACTACCTATCACAGTTTCGAAGGCCATAAAATGCCAAGATAGCACAAACCCCCCCCCCCCAAAATGACCCCATTTTGGAAAGTAGACACCCCAACTATTTGCTGAGAGGCATGGTGAGTATTTTGCAGCTCTCATTTGTTTTTGAAAATGAAAAAATAAAATAAAAATGGATTTATTTTTTTATTTTTTCAATTTTCAAAACTTTGTGACAAAAAGCGAGGCCTGCAAAGTACTCACCATACCTCTCAGCAAATAGCTAGGGGTGTCTACTATGCAAAATGGGGTCATATGGGGGGGGGGGGGTTGTGCCATCTGGGCATTACATGGCCTCCGAAACTGTCATAGGCAGTGAGGCGTGAAATCAAAAATGTACACCCTTAGAAAGCCTGAAGGCGGTGCTTGGTTTTCAGGTCCCGTACGCAGCTAGGCTCCCAAAAAGTCTCACACATGGGGTATCCCCCTACTCAGGAGAAGCAATAGAATGTATTTTGGGGTGTAATTTCACATATGCCCATGGCATGTTTGAGCAATATATCATTTAGTGACAATTTTGTGCAAAAAAAAAAAAAACGATTTATCTATTTCCCGCAACTTGTGTCAAAATTTGAAATATTCCATGGACTCAACGTGCCTCTCAGTAAATAGCTTGGTGTGTCTACTTTCCAAAATGGGTTCATTTGAGGGGGGGTTGAACTGTCCTGTCATTTTTTGCACAACATTTAGGAGCTTATGTCACACATCACCCACTCTTCTAACCACTTGAAGACTAAGCCCTTTCTGACACTTTCTGTTTACATGAAAAAATATTTTATTTTTGCAAGAAAATTACTTTGAACCCCCAAAAATTATATTTTTTATAAAGCAAAGGCCCTACAGATTAAAATGGTGGGTGTTTCATTTTTTTTCACACGGTATTTGTGCAGCAATTTTTGAAACACGTTTATTTTGGAAAAAACACACTTTTTTAAATTTTTATGCACTAAAACACACGTTATTGTCCAAATGTTTGATGAAATAAAAAATATGATCTTAGGCCGAGTACACAGATATCAAACACGACATGCTTTAAAATTGCGCACAAACGCGCAGCAGCGACAAACTACATACATTTTTAAAAGCCTATACAGGATACCTCTTTAGATAGGAGGTCTACTGCTAAAATTACTGCCCTCGATCTGACCCTCGTGGTGATACCTCACATGCATGGTGCAATTGCTGTTTACATATGACGCCAGACCTACGCTTGCGTTCGCTTTTGTGTGAGAGCAGGAGGGGACGGGGTGCTTTTTTAAAATTATTTATTTTGCTTTTTTACTTTATTTTTAAACTGTTCCTTTCATTTTTTTTTTTTTTTTTTTATTGTTATCTCAGGGAATGTAAATATCCCCTATGATAGCAATAGGTAGTGACAGGTGCTCTTTTTAAAAAAAAAATGGGGTCTATTAGACCCTAGATCTCTCCTCTGCCCTCAAAGTATCTGACCACACCAAGATCGGTGTGATAAAATGCTTTCCCAATTTCCCAATGGCGCTGTTTACATCCCGCGAAATCTAAGGCCGCGTACACACGCGGGGACTGTTCGCTCAACTTTGTCCGCTGAACATCTTATTTAGGGGCCACGGGGTCACCCCCCCCCCAAAGGTACTCTCTTAATGTTGAAGGCATGTGGTCTGGTATGGATTAGAAGGGGCAAGGCACTTGCTCATTGCCCTTCCTTTGCCAGCCACCCAGGCTGCATGTCTGGATAAGGGTCTTTAAAGAGGATGTCATGGGGGAGATTTACTAAAACTGGATCACTCAGAATCTGGTGCAGCTGTGCATGGTAGACAATCAACTTCTAACTGCAGCTTGTGCAACTAAGCTGTGACAATAAAACCTAGAAACTGATTGGTTACTATGCAGAGCAGCACCAGATTTTGCACACTCCAGTTTTTGTAAATGTCAAAAACTGTAGCTGTTGACTTTTAATAAACAGCCACGTACACCTGTCCCACGATCCAGCAGTGTGCTCTCCCTACCCGTTTCATCTCCTATCATCTCTTGTTGGCACTGGCATGTTAATTGTGGCCATCCGGCTGTGACAGCTTTGAGGCCCACTGCACATGTGCGATCATCGCTGCGCATTGTGAATGGTCCCATAGTCATCTGGGACCTGTGATGTGTCCCAGAAGGCTGCGGGGAGGGAAGAGGGAGGAGAACTAGGCGATCGGAGCTGAAGTGGGAGTGGGTACCTGTCAAAATCAGGCTCCCACTCCCCAAAAATGCCACTTCTTTACCAGGAGCGGGGGAGGAGGCCTTAAAGCACAACTTCCCCTTGTGGGTGGAGCTCCGATTTATTGAATTTTTAGGGGGACTCCATGCAGTTTTTTCTCTCAAATGACCAGAGCACCATTTAAAAGATATATTTTTAATGGCCTAAGGTCGGCCTAAAAATTAACATCTTCACCTGCCACTACTCTGGTGGCAAATAACAGATCCCTGCTGGCTTTTGTATGTAAACAAAAGCTAATGGAAATCAGTCAAGTCATTTAACGGTGGTAGTGCTACCGCCCCTATATGACAGACTTACATTATGTACTGTTTGCTTGTTTTTGAACTACGACCAGCCTAGGTTTGTGTCAAATAACCAAATGGAGGCTCTGGAGACTGGAAAGGGCAGGATCAAGTATCACTTTTATAGGAAAAACCAAGACTTGCATATACATTTAGCCACCCATATCTTAATCCTTTGTTTTTCTTTGACGTGTAGTTTTTAACCGGTTCTCACCTGGCCTATGGTCGAATGATGCTGGGTGGGCCTCTCCTCAATCCAGGTGGACGTCATACGATGTCCTCCTGGACTACGCCTCGCTCAGGGCAAAAAAGCGATGCGTAAACTGTTGGCTCTATATAAATCTTGTATAATAATGTGACTGTCGTAACCAATCACAGCAGGACACAAGATAGTTGTAAACAATGGATGGCTCGAGCAATGTGATAGGCCATCAGTACATCAGGATTGAGCAATTTTCAGATATATACCATAGTTTGTGGACTCTATAACTTTCCTACAGATTAAGGCTCCTTTCACACGGATGATCCGTTCAGGTCCGCCTGTCAGTTTTTCAGGCAGACCTGAACGGATGCTCCATAGAGCTCTACATCCAAGCCGTTCCAATCCGAAAAAGTGTGACAGAGGAAAAAGCTATTTTTCCATCCGTCATCGGATCGGATCAGGTGACGACGGACACTGCGTAGCGGTGAGCGCCGCTGTGACAGGTCCGTTCCTGCGCAGTGTGCAGAGACGAACCTGTCCTCTGCCTACTCTGCTCCGGCGATCCCCGCTGAGCAAGCAGATATCCATCATCACTGATCCGCCCCGTGTGAAAGGAGCCTAAATAATATCGACTGATTTGGGTTATTTTCTCCAAATAAATGTAGCAAAATATATTTTTGCCTGAATTCATGAAGAAAGATTATTTATTTGCAAAATGTTATAACAAAAACAAAGAAAAAACTTTTCTTTTCAAAATCTTTAGTCTTTTTTAGTTTATTTAGCAAAAAAAAATTAAAAAGCCCAGTGGTGGTTAAAGCGGAGGTCCACCCTAAAGTGGACCTTCCGCTCATCGGAACCCTCCCCCCCTCCGGTGCCACAATCGGCACCTTTCAGGGGGGAGGGGGGTGCAGTTACCTGGATAATCCAGGTAACTGCACCCACTTCCGGGCTAGCTCTCTGCGGAAAGGGGCGTAACTTACGCCCCTTTTCCGCAAGTGCCCGCCCCTTCCCGCAAGTGCCCCGCTGCCTGCTGGGAAACACACAGCTCCCAGAGGCAGCGGGGACCGTCCTTATTGCGCAGCGCAATTCGCGCATGCGCAGTAGGGAACCAGGAAATGAAGCCGAAAGGCTCCATTTCCTGATTCCCATACCCAAGATGGCGGCGGCAGGACCCGACAGACGACCTAGCGATCGGCTTCGGGTGCCGACATCGCGGGCGCGCTGGACAGGTAAGTGTCACTATTTTAAAAGTCAGCAGCTGCCGTATTTGTAGCTGCTGGCTTTTAAAAAAAAAAAAAAAACGCGGAGTCCCGGTGGACTCCCGCTTTAAATACCACCAAAAGAAAGAAATATCTGTGTGAACAAAATGCTAAAAATTTAGCTTGGGTACACTGTTGCATGACGCAATTGTCAATCAAAGTGCGACAGCGCTGAAAGCTAAAAATTGGCCTAGGCAGGAAAGGAGTAAAAGTGCCCTGTATTGAAGTGTGTAAAAAAGATAATATCTTCTCATGTACTTTTCATCATTTTCACTCATTTTGCATTTCCCAGGTCCTTGACAGGTTTACTTTATCCATTTATGCACATTCAAAGGCATACTGTATATACAAAAGTCCTTGTATACAGACCTCTGGCATTGCTCACAAAGAGTCATTTATATCCATACAAATGTTTAAAAATAAGATGTGCTTCTTTCTGTAAAAAAAAAATATGGCACATGATCCATTAATATAATATTTCCTCTCAGCTTAATGTGTGAAGCCTCTCAGGGTATCTATAGTTAACCTGCCCCAGGGAAGATAATTTAATTCCTCTCCATGGCGATTTATTTGCCAAACCTCTCACTAGGGTCCTATTAGTAAAAGCACTTTTTGTCTAATCTGAGTGTGACAGTTTTATTTATACATGCTACTAGAATTTATTAAATCATATCTATTTATGTGTAAAAAGGAAGGCGGCAGTATCGGTTTTCTTTCTACTTTGGATTTCTAAGCAGCTTTTACCAAGGGAAAGCACTGACAACATTTGTAGATACTGAAGCTGCACACCCAACCTGCAACTTTGAATGCGAAGGAGTGATTTATTCTAAAGGATGTCATTTTTCAACCAGCTTTGTAAAACTGTATTTGCTTTAAACACGTTATTGAGGTATTTGAAATAGGAAATTAGAAAAATTGAAATTTTCTTTCAAATAGCAACAAGTAAAATCAGTCTGAAAGCCATACCGCTTTGTTGTAGTCAGAGCAACCACTTAATGTACTGAATTTGGAGTTAAAAAAAACAAAACATTTTATTTATATATATTCAGATTTAGAATGTTTCCTACAAGATTTTAGTTACTAGAACAACTTACTAACATACAACATTCCGTGCAGTACACTGAACCTCCTGTGCTGCAGTGTATTGCGGGTGAAGCTACATTGGGCTCAGAAAAAGTACAGTAGTCAAAACCATGAAAACACATGGCCATTCAGAACACGAATAACAGCAACTACCATTACACAAAATAGTCACAAGGATGAACACGCTAACTGGACATACACTATATTACCAAAAGTATTGGTGTGCATGCCTTTACATGCACATGAACTTTAATGGCATACAAGTCTTAGCCCTTGTACACACGGTCGGACATTCTGACAACCAAATCCTTTGGATTTTGTGCGAAGGATTTTGTCCGACGGATTTTGTCCGAAACTGTTGCATACACATGGTCGGACAAAGTTGTCGGAAAATCCGATTGTACATAACGTGATGACGTTATTTTGTTACAACGGGACTACGTTCAGGCTAGTAGCCAATAGCTTTGGTCTAGGAATTTGATCTGAGCATGCGTGCCACTTTGTCCGGCGGAGTAGGCTACAGTTGGAAAACTTGGTCCGTCGGATATTCAGACGGAAACAGTCCGATGGAGACCACACACAGTCAGATTATCCAACAATACGGTCCGATCGGACACATTCTGTCAGAATGTCAGACCGTGTGTACAAGAGCTTAGTCCGTAGAGTTCAATAGTGAGTTGGTCCACCCTTTGCAGCTATAACAGCTTCAACTCTTCTGGGAAGGCTGTCCACAAGGTTTAGGACTATATCTATGGGAATGTTTGACCATTCTTCCAGAAGTGCATTTGTGAGGTCAGATACTGATGTGGATGAGGCCTGGCTTGTAGTCTCCACTTGAATTCATCGCAAAGGTATTCTATTCGGTTGAGGTGCAGGCCAGTTTAGGAGACAAGGTTTAGGAGCATAACTATGGGAATGTTTGACCATTCTTCCAGAAGCGCATTTGTGAGGTCAGGTACTGATGTTGATGAGAAGGCCTGGTGTCAGGAAAGGCTGGCTGGGGACAGTGGTCCGTCACCTGTCTGTGCGTGCCTGCGGGTGCCTGGTGTGTGCGTTTGCGGTCGTGCGGTATCCGCGCGGTCGCGCGGGTTACCGGCACCAGGCGGGCTATTTAAACCCAGTTCTCCCTTCAGATCTTGCTGCTTGATCTACAGCGTTCCTGAGACTTTTACCTGAATCTGATCTGTTTGTGTATTGACCTGGCCTTACCTGTGACCTTCCCTGCCTTCTGCCTGCCTCTGACCTCCGGCTTGTCTATGACTCTGCACCTGTCTCATCCTCTGGTCCATCCGTGCTCATCTGTTACCGACCCGGCCTGTTCCACGTTCCTGCCTCTGCCTGCTGCATCTGTTCCTGTACTTGCTGTCTGGTTTGACCCAGCTTGCCCAACTCTTCTGCGTACCTGCCCCTGAGTGATCCACCTGTTCCTGTTGGTCTCCTGCTGTCTACTGGTTCCTGTCCGCTGCCACTGGGGCCTGCTTGTCCAGCTACAGTTCCTGAAGTCAGCCTGATCCATCCTCCGGCTGTTGATCCTGCCAGGCACTCGTGCTACCTTTGACTCCCGTGCCTCCTGTCACCACCATCAGGGGCCGTGAGTCGGGGACGCAAGAGAGGTCTCCTTCTGCATTCCGGGCTCACCACTAGGTACGTGACAGTATCAAGCAGCCATGTCCGAGCCCGGGCAGGGAGCCTCTCCTTTGCAAGAACTCTGTTTGCATTTGGCTGGTTTGACCCAGGCAGTTAAAGGTCTTCAAGAAAGCTATTCCCGTTTAGAGGAACGTGTTCAAGCCCTCTCTCCACCGGCTACTACCCAGGGGTCACCATCTGCCTCTGCCAGCATGCCTGCTCCACCAGCAGTGTTGATGTTACCCCCTGAACCTCGAGTGCCCACGCCTGAGAGATTTTCTGGTGAACGCAGCAAATTCAGGGCCTTTCACAACTCCTGCGAGCTATACTTTGCTCTTCAGCCACGGACATTTTCTTTGGAAGCCACCAAAGTGGGCTTTGTAATCTCCTTGCTCCAGAACGAACCCCAGATATGGGCACATCGCCTTCTTGAACAAAAGGCTGACAAACTTTCCAACCTGACCACCTTTTTTGATGTGATGGCCCGAATCTATGAGGACCCTCAGCTCTCAGCAACAGCCGAAGCCGCTCTCCATACATTACAGCAGGGTCGCAGGGCCGCAGAGGACTACGTTGCAGAGTTCAGGCGTTGGAGTGCAGACACTAATTGGAACGATGCTGCTCTCCGCTACCAGTTCCGGTTGGGTCTGTCTGATCCCCTTAAAGATGAACTCGCCCGTGTAGGGGTTCCTCAGACTCTGGATGAACTTATCAATCTATCCATACAGATTGACAGGCGCCTACGTGAACGCAGGTCGGAGAGAGCCGCAGGTCCGTCACGTCCCATCTGGATGTTGCCAAGAGTGCCCAGTTACTCAAGTACTATGCCACCAGCTCAGTCTACTCCTACTACTGATGTGCCGGAGCCTATGCAGCTGGGTTTGCTACAAACAAACGCTCACACCTGAAGAACGTCAGCGTCGCCGCATGAATGATCTGTGCATGCATTGTGGGGAGCCTGGGCACTACGTGAGGTCCTTCCCAACCAAGATCCGTAAGTGGCTTCCTCCTTCTGCTGATCAAGTCCTTGCAATCACCAATGCTTCCCCTCATCTTGCTCTTTCCGTTTTGTTGCAGCTCCCCGGAAAGAACATCCAGGTTCCCGCTATCGTTGACTCGGGAGCATGCAGCTGCTTTATGCGAAAACACCAGATACCACTATGCTCCAAGACCCAAGGACTACTGATACATCTTGCTGATGGATCTGCCATCTGGTCTGGTCCTGTCACCCAGGAAACCATCCCCATCTCTGCCAGCATATCCAATCTTCACCGTGAACTTTTATGTCTTGACATCATCACTTCACCCTTGTTTCCAGTTATCCTGGGAATGCCCTGGCTCCAGGCCCACAACCCTTGCATTGACTGGACTACCAGAGATGTTACCTTTCCTTCGCCTTATTGCTTCCAACATTGTCTACCAAGGACTTCCAACCAGCCCACAGCTCTGATGTGCCTGGATACGGAAGCTCGCCAATTAGTTCCAGAGGCATACCATGACTTCATGGATGTCTTCAGCAAGAAAGGTGCAGAGACTCTTCCCCCTCACCGGGTCTATGATTGTCCTCCCTGGGGCCGAAGTACCATTTGGAAGAATTTTTCCTTTAACTGAACTGGAACTGGCAGCACTTAAGGACTATATTGACGAAAATCTTAAGAAAGGATTCATCCGCTCTTCCACATCCCCTGCAGGAGCTGGCATTTTCTTTGTGGAAAAGAAGGACCATACCCTTCGGCCATGTGCCGATTACCGGGAACTAAACAAGGGGACCATTAAAAACCGATATCCTCTCCCTTTGGTGCCGGAACTTTTCCAGAGACTGGGGGCAGCAGTCATTTTTACTAAATTAGACCTACGGGGGGCCTATAATCTGGTCCGCATAAGGGAGGGTGACGAATGGAAGACAGCTTTTCGCACCCGATTCGAACATTTCGAATACCTAGTTATGCCTTTTGGGCTCTGCAACGCCCCTGCCACCTTCCAGCATTTAATAAATGACATCTTCAGAGACTTCCTGGACCTATTCGTCATCATCTACCTGGATGACATTTTGATCTTTTCTGCCTGCATCAGTAGCCATCGTCAACATGTCAAGTGTGTGTTAGAGCGACTCCGTCAGCATGGCCTTTATGCAAAACCTGAGAAATGTGAATTTGAACAACAGAGCATACAGTTTCTGGGACTAATCATTTCTGTTGAGGGCATTAAAATGGACCCTCAAAAAATTTCCGCTATCCTTGAGTGGCCTGCTCCTTGTGGATAAAAAGGGTGTTCAGCGGTTTGTGGGCTTTTCAAACTTTTATCGGAAATGTATTAAAGGATTCGCAGCCATCATCTCACCTATTACCCAGCTGACCAAGCAGGGAGTTCGATTTCATTGGACTCCCGAAGCCCAAACTGCTTTTGACACCCTTAAGAGACTTTTTACCTCCGCTTCTGTACTGAAACACCCTGACCTGGCTCTCCCGTTTGTTCTGGAGGTTGATGCATCCGAAGTCGCCGTTGGGGCAGTACTCTCACAACGACAAGATCCCAAGGGTCTTCTGTTCCCTGTTGGCTTCTTTTCACGCAAGCTTTCTGCTCCTGAAAGAAACTATGATGTGGGAGACAGAGAACTATTAGCAATAAAAGCGGCTTTGGAGGAGTGGCGGTACCTTCTGGAAGGAGCAGCTCACCAGATCCTGATCTATACGGATCACAAAAACCTAGAGTACCTGAAATCTGCTAGAAGGTTGAAGCCGCGTCAAGCCAGGTGGGCGCTGTTCTTTTCCAGGTTTGCCTTCCATGTCACCTACAGACCGGGTTAAAAAAATACCAAACCGGACGCATTGTCCCGCATGTTCAATGATCCCAAAGTACCTACCTCTCCGGATACTATTCTGTCGGTGGAAAACTTTCTCCTTCTTCAAGAAAATCTTTTAAGTCGGATTAAGCAAGCTTCCAGTGAAGACCCCCCTCCTGCAGAAACAAGGCTGCTTGCGAAAGACGGTCTGTTCTGGCTTGAGGACAAAATCTTCATTCCAGAAAATCTTCGGGCCACCATACTCAAGCTCTGCCACGACCATGTACTAGCCGGCCACTTCGGTGTCTCCAAGACGTCTGACCTCGTGCAACGCGGGTTCTGGTGGCCGCAGGTTGCAAAGGACTGCAAAAGATACGTGGAGTCTTGTACCATCTGTAATCGCAACAAGGGTAATAAGGCCAGGTCTTGAGGCCTGCTCAAACCTTTACCTGCTCCAGACAGACCCTGGAAATTAATCTCCATGGACTTTATTGTTGAACTCCCCCCTTCAGAAGGCCATACTGCCATCTTTGTGGTAGTGGATCGGCTGTCCAAGATGGCACACTTCATCCCCTTGAAAGGAACACCGTTGGCACCAGAAACTGCACAAGTTTTTATCAGGGAAGTCATCAGACTTCATGGAGTTCCAGCCAACATCATATCAGATAGGGGGGTGCAGTTTACCTCTCGTTTCTGGAAAGCACTATGCAGTTCCCTTGGCATCGAGCTTTTTCTTCTGTATACCATCCTCAGACAAATGGGCAGACAGAGAGAACTAACCAGACTCTTGAGCAGTATCTTCACTGTTTTTCCTCCTTTTCTCAGGACGACTGGTTCTCTCTGTTGCCACTGGCCGAGTTTGCTCATAATAATTCCATCCATTCTACCATCAAGCAGACCCCGTTTTTTGCCAATTATGGTTACCACCCATCATTTCTACCTAACTCTGTTCCTGAATGTTCTGTGCCAGCCGTTCTCAAGACTGTGGATTTTTTCAGTACCAACAATAAACTGACCAGAGCACAAGCGCTAACAAAGAGACTTTTGATAAAAACAGACGGGGGGAACTGATTCTGAAACCTGGAGACCAGGTTTGGCTGTCTACAGTTAATCTCCGACTCACTTGCCCTTCAAAGAAATTGGGCCCTAAGTTTCTGTGTCCTTTCGCAGTCAAGAGGAGAATCAATGAGGCGGCCTACGAACTGGAACTGCCAGAATCACTTCGGGTACACCCCGTTTTTCATGTTTCTCTCCTGAAACCCGCCATCTCTAATCCTTTCCCAGGACGAGCCACAGATCCCCCTGCTCCTATTTTGGTCAATGGTGAAGAGGAGTTCGAAGTGGAGGCAATAATGGATTGCAGGAAGAGAAATAACTGTGTCCAATTTCTCATTAAATGGAAGGGGTACTGTTCAGAGGAAAGCTCATGGGAGCCTGAAAGCAACATACATGCCAAGCATCTGATACAAGCCTTCAAGAGATCCCACCCTGAGAAAATGGCCCGGATGGGCATGCGCAGGCTGCCCCTTGGGAGGGGGCAATGTCAGGAACGGCTGGTTACTGGCACCAGGTGGGCTATTTAAACCCAGTTCTCCCTTCAGATCTTGCTGCTTGATCTACAGCGTTCCTGAGACTATTACCTGAATCTGATCTGTTTGTGTATTGACCCGGCCTGACCTGTGACCTTCCCTGCCTTCTGCCTGCCTCTGACCTCCGGCTTGTCTACGACTCTGCACCTGTCTCATCCTCTGGTCCATCCGTGCTCATCCATTACCGACCCGGCCTGTTCCACGTTCCTGCCTCTGCCTGCTGCATCTGTTCCTGTACTGACTGTCTGGTTTGACCTGGCTTGCCTGACTCTTCTGTGTGCCTGCCCCTGAGTGATCCACCTGTTCCTGTTGGTCTCCTGCTGTCTACTGGTTCCTGTCCACTGCCACTGGGGCCTGCTTGTCAAGCTACAGTTCCTGAAGTCAGCCTGATCCATCCTCTGGCTGTTGATCCTGCCAGGCACTCGTGCTACCTTTGACTCCCATGCCTCCTGTCACCACCATCAGGGGTCGTGAGTCGGGGATGCAAGAGAGGTCTCCTTCTGCATTCTGGGCTCACCACTAGGTGCGTGACACCTGGCTTGTAGTCTCCACTTGAATTCAACGCAAATGTATTCTATTCGGTTGAGGTCAGGACTCTGTGCAGGCCAGTCAAGTTCCTCCACCCCAAACTCGCGCATCCATGTCTTTAGGGACCTTGCTTTGTGCACTGCTCGAAATCATTTGGTGGAGGGGGGTTATGGTGTGGGGTTGTTTTCAGGGGTTGGGCTTGGGGTGTAGGAATGTGATTGGCTTGCCCAGAGCTCTGACCTCAACCCAACAGAACACCTTTGGGGTGAATTTGAGCAGACTGCGAGCCAGGCCTCCTTGTCCACATCAGTGCCTGACCTCACAAATGGGCTTCTGGAAGAATGATCAAAGATTCCCATAGACACACTCATAAACCTTGTGGACAGCCATCCCAGAAAAGTTGAAGCTGTTATAGCTGCAAAGGGCAGGCCAACTCAATATTGGACTAAGACTGGGATGCCATTAAAGTTCATGTGGGTATAAACGCAGGCGTCACAATACATTTGGTAATATAGTGTACATGCTATCTAACACTAATGTGTAGTACAATGTGTTAGATTTACTGACACTTGAGTAAAGTGAGGGCTTGCCTAAACAATCAACTCAATTTATATTCCTGCAAGGTAAACCAATGTACTACACTATTGTTTGTTCAATCAAAAATGTATTGTGTGTGGCCCAGGGCAGCCATCAGAAATTTTGGGGCCCCTTACACAGTTTCAGGCCTGGGCCCCCCGGGGCCTGACCACCAACATTCCCAAAGGCCCACCCACTGGCCATCCCACTGAATCCTTCGGTGCACCCATTTTTATTTTAACACTATCCCCACCTCCGCCCAGCACCATCCATCCCTTTCCATAATATATCCCCACCTCCGACTCAGCACCATCCATCCCTCTCCACAATATATCCCCACCTCCGCCCAGCACCATCCATCCCTCTCCATGATATATCCCCACCTCCAACCCAGCACCATCCATCCCTCTCCAGGATTCTGGGCGGGGATGGGGATATATTGTGGAGAGGGCTCTAAAGCCCCATACACACTATTCGATTTTCTGCTGATTTTTTTCCTTCAGATTTACCAAAACCATATAATATGAGGTCAAACCATAGGCGTTTCAATTTGTATGCAATCAGGCAGGCCCTTTCACTACATGGTTTTGGTAAATCTGAAGTAAAAAATCTGCAGAAAATCTGATAGTGTGTATGGGGCTTTAGGAAACAGCTAAGTACACAAATGAACTCCATACGCAGGAGCTGTTTAACTTGCCAAAGGATTTACATTTTTGTCCATCCAGTTCTGAGATTTACACAGCACTATCACATAGTACAGCCAGGTATATGATACCACTTACAGTTAAGGCATACTGTTGTGTCATTTCTCCACCTCCAACCTGCTGACTATACAATGAAAAAGAAGCAGCAGACATCATGTCTCTGTTCACTTTGCAGTCTTCTCTTGACAACAATTTGCATGCAACACACTCACCTGATTGGCTCTCAGTTTTGTCCTCCCTTCCATTCTGGCTTCAACTTTATAGGGGCCTGCTGATATTTGGAAAAATTTAGTTACTTACATTAGTCACACTTAAAAAAGGCTTTAAATGATTTATTAGGGTAGCATCTGTCTGGAGTCCAGCTATACATTCAAATAGTATCCCCTAAACAATATTGAACAGCTTGTAGTCAATACTCATCTGCAAAAACATACAAAGCCCGGCTCAAGTTAACACATTTTTTTTAGTTTTAGAAATATTTGGTCTCCTACATACATTATCCCCCCATTGTATACAGGGCTGTACTTCAGGTGGGAGAATTGAGCTTATTGTTTTGCCTGCTATCTTGATATTTTTGGTGGGTTTCTTGTCTGGGTCTGGTCCACTTGCCCTGTGTCATATGAATTCGGTAGAGGGCTGGTCAAGGAGAAAGAGAGAGTGGAGCCCTCTGAAGGAGTCGGGGAAGGCATTAGTGGTTCGACAGGAGACAGTTAGTGATCTCAGCCCAGCCTTGTGCGTGAGTCCTGCAGAGAATGGATAAGGAAAAAGAGACCTATAGGAGCAGGAGAGACTCGCTTGCCATGGTGCGCAGCAGAGGCTTATAACATGGAGTTTGCCCTGAAAATACCAGCACTGGAATATCCTTTTGAAGGAACTATACTTATATGAGACAGCCTGTAAAGGGCCATGGACAGTACAGCAGCCTGTAGTCTTAGTTAGGAGTAGGTAAGTATCATGTTTTGCCAGTTGGACTGTGAAATGTCTCCTTTGCACTTTTGTTAAGTAAAGCATTTAAAAACTTTGTCAATGCCTGGTCTGTAATTATTAAAGAGGTTTATCATTGGTAACTGGCACACACAGTTATCCAGTGGGTCCTGATACATTGGGGTATGAAGATGTCAGCGTAGAGTGGAGTAATATGAAGACACGGGTGGTTACCTAAAGTAACGGAAGTGTAACAAGCAGCCTTTTGGTAGTGTGTACCTGATATGGGTGACATGGCCTCTAGCAGTGAAGACGATTTTTTCAGCACCCCTAACTCCAGCAGTCTGTCTCCCAGAGCGATGGGAGGAGATTGCACCACAGATGTTCCCCATCCTGTACAGAGGTACAGAGGCTCAAGAGTTAAGTTGAGTTTACACGTGGAGCCTGCATAGAATGCATGGCAGGGCCACTCAGCTAATAGGGAGTAGTAGTGGACAACGCTGGACAAGTGGTTGTGGGCATTGGCTCAGCGTGTCCCTTCAAAAGGCAACTGACACAGTCACGGTGAACTGAGCATTAACAGGAGAACAGTTGCAGTGCTAATGTACATGGTGTATATTCATCTCTGAGTGAAGAGGTCTACCTTAAGGTTGAGTATTCCCCCATGGCAGCTTCAGCCTTGCCCCAAGGCATTGGTAAATGCAGAGCAAAAACACCCCATGTGTGTGTAAAGAGACCCTGTACAAAGTGCCTAGAAGAACCCACGTGAAGCAGACCTCACATGTGACCCACTATTTTGTGCCCAACGAGTTAAAGGGGAAACATGAGGGGCATGACCAACAACCACACTATGGTCTTGCCTGCCCGCAAGTACAACATTCTTGGGATGTATTACTGAATAGGAGTATCATCCAACCAAATATTAAGGAATGTTGGACACTTATATTTTTCTGGCCACAAAGCAGACAGATTCCAAGTCCTGATTGCAATCCACTCTAAATTTTGGGGATGTCAAACAATGAATTACTGGAACAATGATCAATGAGGAGCTCACAGCTATAACTAATGATACTCATGTAAAGTATTCACAAATTATGCTTTGAGTTGATGGATTTAAACACACTTAAACACTTCCCATCCTGCATACACCTTCCTGGCAGATTTCCCCCACACCTTCCCATGTACTTCATTCCAACCTTTCTCTCATTCTTTCCTCCTCTTCTTTCACGTGCCTACTCTTTTTCACCCTTTTTTTTTTACCCTTCAGTGAATTCTCTGACTCTCAACTATAGCCATGCTACATAAGCTCGACATAATGCACTCTTGCTAACCGTTATATTGTCTTTAATTCCAGCCTTTTAGGCTACGATCACAAATACTTTGCAATACTATGTGACACACATATTTTGTTCAGTCTGTATACATATAAACTCCATGACATAAAATGCTTCAGACAGTTATTCTGCTGTGATGTTACCCTGTGTAGGGTTATTTACCATAGATGTTAATGTCCTGCTTTCTGTGACTTTGATTGTATATGCTGTATTCCTACCCTTTCTCCATGTAAATGAAAAATTCAATAAACCTTTTTGTAAATGATAGATTTGGTGAGTTAGAACCTCAGGCAATGTTTTATTGCTGTCTCTGTCACCAATTGTGAGATTTCTCCTCACCGCCTCCAAATTAATAGGTGTCAGACAGAACAATAGAAAATCTCCTTACTCCTACTTATTTGACAGCTATCAGACAAACAATATGTGAAACAAATTCATCAAAATGCAAACACAGACAACAAAAACCCCTTTTTTTATAGAGGATTGTATTGCTGTCGACATACCCATTCGTAAAATTACCCTGCACTTCCGGTCCAGGTGAAGGGTGTGAGACAGAACAGGAACTAAGGGTTAATCTCATGCATGGGGCAAAGATATTTAAAATCTAGTAGAAAAAAAAATCCCCTCAATGGAGGCTCAGACAGCGTTTAAAACCTGACAGGTTCTGATCTTTATCCACCTTATTATAATTACTACATGCCATCAAGTCAATGTCGACTCTTGGCAATGACATCGACAGTGTTTCTCCAGAATGATCTGTCATCCGTTTGCGTCTTCACACTTTACAATTGCATGTTCATCTTATTGATGGTAATTCCTTTTTTAACCTTAACTTTTTCAAGCATAACTATCTTTTCTAGTAACTGGATCTTCTTAAAATATGTTCAAAATAAGACAGCATCAGTCTGGTCATCTGGGCAATCTAATAAAAAACTGGCCTTGATTTTGTACAGAAATCGATTTGTTTGTTTTCCCTACTGTCCAAAGGCATCAGGCCAGCTGCTCGGCTCTAATGATGTCTATTTCAGTGATTTTGCGCTTTCAGTGGCATTGGCCAGGTATGGTATATACATTTCACAGTTACATTGGTCCTAGCTGGACCAATGTAACTATGTAGAACATGCCAATAGTAATATGAACAATGTTGGTGTAGCGCTTATGTATTCAGTGCAAAATAAACCAAACTAAATTCAAAAACTGAAACAATAAAATTGTCAAAAGTGCTATAAAAAAAATCCATGAATGTTCATGAAAAATAAATGTCTCTCCAAAAAAATGTTATTGTGTATTTGCTTCCACCATTGATTGTGCATTCCAATCTTCCCCAAATGTGTATCAGATGTGCCCTCACCTGGACCCTATGACCTTACATATCATCTTTGTCTTTTAAAATAAGTACTCAATTTTCCAGTGATGACATACTGAACTACAGTTTTCTATATATGATAGATCACAATGATGCCCCCCTTTAGGACACTCTCCAGTTTTCTCTTCAGCTCAGACACCATGCAAGGAAACACAAACTCAACATACTGCTTTAACGTCAATTAAAAAATCCACACACTCTTGTAATACTACTAACATAATAAGGTGTTTTAATGTTCCAACAATCTAATTTTATATCCAACCTGTGTCACCACCACCAGATGTGCCCTCACCTTCATTTTATGACCTTACACACCATGTATAGTCAAGAAAAGCTTTTGTTCATTGATTATTTATTTATTATCAAATACTCCGCTTTTGGCTCCCAAAATGTAATCAATTTATTTGATCGTTCTCCTTTTTATTATTATTTCTGTACTGTCCCTTTATGATGCTCTTCAAATATCTCCTCCACATAGCAGGTATGTGTGAAAGTGTGCATAAGGTCAAACAATCCATGGTACATGTCCCCCCTGACAGTGCCCAGATCCCCATGCCCTTTGTGTTATAATCCCTTAGCCTTGAAAATAGAGAGAAATTATTTTCAAGATTTGGTCCCTTTTGACTTTAGTAGGATTTGCATTAAAGTGTACACTTTGTGGATTTTTGGACATGTGTGCCAAACATACCCAAAGGTCAAACACAAGCAGATTCTCCCTTCACTAATTGCTTACTACAAGATCACCTTCCTTTCAATAGAATTGGTTCTCAATACACATTCATCCACCCCAAACTTGCTGATCCATGTCTTTATGGACATTGCTTTGTGCACTGGTGAGCAGTCATGTTGAAAAAGGAAGGGGTCACCCCCCAACCTGTTCCCACAAGTTGGGAGCATGAAAAGTTCCTTTCAATGGAACTAAGGGACCAAGCCCAACACCTAGAAAACAACCCCACACCATAATCTCCCCTCCACCAAATACTTTGGACCAGTGCATAAAATAAGGTCCATAAAGATATGGATGATCAATTTTGGAGTGGAGAAACTTGACAGGCCTGTACAGAGTCCTGAGCTAAACCCCATAGAACACCTTTGGGATGCATTAGAGCAGAGACTGTGAGTCAGGCATTCTCATCCAACATCAGTGACTGACCTCACAAATGCACATCTGGAAGAATGGTAAAACATTCCCATAGACACATTCCTAAACCTTGTGGACAGCCTTCCAAGAAGAGTTGAAGCTGTTACAGCTGCAAAGGGTGGGCCAACTCAATATTGAACCCTACGGACTAAGACTGGGATGCCATTAAACATTCCCATAGACACACTACTAAACCTTGTGGACAGCCTTCCAAGAAGAGTTGAAGCTGTTACAGCTGCAAAGGGTGGGCCAGCTCAATATCGAACCCTACGGACTAAGACTGGGATGCCATTAAAGTTCATGTACATGTAAAAGCAGGTGTCTCAATACTTTTGACAATATAGTGTATGTATCCTTGCATATTATTTATTATTAGAGTTAAATTTGTTGTGAGGTGCATGCACAGGTTACAGAGCCCTATGAAAAATATGTAGTTCTAACAATTTTTTGATTGGTTATTTTTGCCACTAACTATTTTTACATATTATCTAGACTTTGAAATACGTGTATATCTACACGGTAGCCTGCACCTGCTGACACCGGGTAGAAAATCAAATACATCCGCTTAAGATAACCGACACAAATAAATGTTTGTTGACTGCGACATTTACATTTAGACTTAAACTACAAGGCAGGTTTATTTGTGGAATATAGCATTTATCCCAACTGGCTGCTTGGCTCATAGACACCTCCACACAACAAATGTCTTTTAGATGCAATCTATAAATGGTTCAGACATTCTTACCCCTGTTCCACCACAGAGTTCAAAATTAATCATTTTCCAAGTCAAAATCTTCCACTTACAGTCTGATGAGTCAGAGAGACGTCATGCACTATGTGTAAGTTTGTGTGAGATTTGCAGCTATAATAGGTTTTTCGTCCTCTGTGACTGCATGATATGCTAATGACCAAAAACAGGAGGGGGGACTTGAAAGTCTTTTAGCCGTCCATTAAAATTATGCTACAAAAAGTTAAAGCAATTTTAACCAATGAGGGGTGCCCTCTGCTGAGGTCTCTTATGTCACTATTGGGTCTATTTAATATAGTTCCAGACAAAGGTCTTATCTTATATTAAAATCTAAAACAATGAATAAAAATAAAATAAAATAAAATGTTACGTGCCCATTCTTTTTTATTTTTTTCCACACCATCAGCGTCTGCCTGCTCGGTGACGCGGATGCTACTCATAGGAGGGAGGAGACCGCTGGTTTGCAGTCACGATTACAGCAGCGCTGTAGCCCCGCCCACACGGGAGAGACTAGAAAAGGCGCAGCATGGCAGAGAGCCGCACAAGCCCGGCGTACAGAGGCTACGAAATAAAGAAGACTAACGCCACTTTCAATTAACTGAGACAAAAGAAGGTTGGCAAGAGAAAGCAAGCAAGGAGACTAAGAAGAAAAGAGAAGATATTTACAGACAATGTAAGTACACTGCTCATTGATTTTCAGCTGCATTGCAATATACAGCGCTGCGGAGCTGTCCTTGGTGCTGAAATGCATCCCACACTCTGTCACTTCAACATCTCCCGCACATCAGTTCCATTTCATTCCTTTTCTACTAACTTTCATCGGAAAAATAGAGTTGTCTTTGCAGCTTGTGAATCTGAAGTCTTTAACCCTATACACTCAGCATACCCCAAGCTGCTGCAGATACATGAAAAGCAACAAAATATTGCTATTGTGTTGTTTATTGTATCAGTAGCCAAAGACTCTATCGATTGTACAATGTAGCTTTTTAAACTTAAATATTGGATTCAAGTTCTTTTAGGTGAAGTTTGTCTAGGTGTGTTTATGGAAAGCTTGTATTGCTAAGGTAAAGCATTGCCAAAGTTGTCAGGACTAAATTCCCACTAACCAGAAGTGACAAAGATAACCCAGAAAGTGTATTTAGTGGTTTAAAAGAACTTTTAGTATCTGCTAATACAGCAAGTAAGCTAAATTAAACATAATTAAACATGTATATACTGTACATCAAATATATTATAAACACCCAGCCCACCCCAAACACACACACACACACACACACACACACACATACACCCACACACACCCAAACACACACACACACATACATACACACATACACTCCCAAACACACACACACACACACACATACACACACCCAAACACACTCAACACACACACACACACACACACACACACACAAACACGTGTTTATTTGTATCGATATTACACATAAGGCTCAATTTTAAAATCTTTAATATGAGCTAAGCATTTTTATTTGTAGGCATGCCACTGTAAATTTGAAATTGTATTTTTTTTCAACTTAAACTGCCTTTCTCTTTTTTTTTTTAAAGGGGTTGATTTACTAATATCTGGTGCAGCTGTGCATGGTAGCCAATCAACTTCTAACTTCAGCTTGTTCAAAAACTTTTACAATAAAACCTGGAAGCTGATTGGTTTCTAGGCAGAGCTGCATCATATTTTGCCCTCTCCAGTTTTAATAAATCCACCCCAATGTATCCTTACCTTGGCCTGCATCTATAGGGTAGCTTCTGTATCTTGAAATGTGATATGTTGCTAATTTCATGGTCTTAGGAGAACATTCTGTCCATTTAACGTGGACTCTTGAGTTGAATATATTGGTAGTATACTTAATGAATGAAATTTAGCAGTATAAATCTGATTTATAAAAAAATTAAAAAACATATAACTATGTAACTAAATAAAACAAAAAATGTTTTTACTGCTGCAAATTAATGATTGTTTTGTTTCATAGATATTCATAGATATTAATCTTGCTTCTGCTGTTTTTATTCAGATGCAGGGAAGCATGCGATTGTGGATGTCTGTGCTGACTATATGTCTATCATTGCTGATCTGCTTGGGAACATTTGCGGAGGCGTACCCATCAAAACCAGACAATCCAGGAGAGGATGCACCAGCAGAAGATATGGCCAAATACTACTCAGCACTGAGGCATTATATAAACCTCATAACAAGACAAAGGTGAGATTGAAGTTCATTCAGTTTTGGAACAGAGAGAGACCATGTGATCTGAAGTCAATTCAGGCTGAGTCCAAGGGGTTGATTTAATAGATTAATAAACTGTTCACTTTACAAGGGAAGTTGCACTTTGCAAGGAAATTTTCATCAGTGCTTAGTGAATGAGGCGAGGCTCTGCTAATGTCTATCATCCAATTACATGAAAGCAAAAATGCTGATTATTTTATGCTCCTTGCACATAATTGGATATTCTTTGCAAAGTGAAAGTGTACCACATTCACTAGGCTCTGGGGTAGAGGCAAAATGCAACTTATCTGGCAAAAGAAACAGCCTATTTGCTTTAGTAACTCATCCCCCAAGTATTCTGTTGATACCCAACAATATATCTAGCATTTTCTTTTTACGTTTAACAATATCAAATTCATTTTATAATGCAAATAATGCAAAAACTCAAAGCAATGAGCTTTTCTTAGTATTAATGGAAAAAAAAAGCTGATTTCTGATTTGCCTCTATGAGTTATTGCACATCATAGCTCCTTGCACTGTTTACTTCAGTAGGACCTAGTATGTTCAGAGCATGGTGGTCATGTTGGAGTCAAGCTTTAACAAAAAAAAGAAAAGAAAATTCCTTCAAATCTGCAGTTCAGTTGGCTCATTAGTTAATTGTAAAGCGTATTAATTAAAACCACCATGAGGTCCATCTTTATTGCAGCAATTAAGTAGTAGAAAGTTTGGTAACACAGTTTCACAGATGTGGAATGATAAAATCATGGCTTTTAGGAATCCTTCTCAGACAAGCAAAAGAGTAGACAATATTGTGTCATCAATAGGTTAGTTTTAATTTTCAAGCACATATAGATGGGTATTTGTAAAATAAATCCTCTACAATTATGAATATTAAAGAAAGACAATATATATATGTAACATAGTTCCAAATATAGGCAGACTTATCTAAAAAGGTTAGAAAGCAATGTGTACTTACCCACAGCATGCATTCATTAACTCATTTTCATTGTTCTAATTTCTATATAAGTACTGTGTATTGTTCTAAGTAGAGAGGAGAGATGAACTATGATTGGTTGCCATGGGCTACTGCACTTTGTGCAGTATTGTGTTTTTACAGCACCCTTTTAATTTATTCCAAAAAAAGGAAACCAACCATGCTAAAAAAAATGTAATGGGTCGTCCAAATTAAAAGCAGCCAGCTATCCCATGAACCGACAACCCAATTGTTAGTAAATTTAGTGCAAATTTTCCATTGTTTCCATGTAATAACATATTTTTTAAGTTATACATATATCAAATAGATGCACTTTAGTTGTTTAATTTACTGGATTGAATACCTGATGGCAATAGCAAGTTTTTTGATTTTATGATTAGAATCTCAGTTAATTCATGTGAGTGAACCAACTCTCACTGTGATTTGTTTTTTGGGAATTCTAAACTGATTAGTGTGAAGAGTTGAGGCAAGGCAACAGAGATTTATGCATTGTGACACAGTGCCCAAAGAACACTGTTAGAGGAGTTGATTAAAAAATATTCAGAAGCAAATGGCATGCAGTGGGAAGTCAGAACTGCCCGAGAGCACTGAACGTGTAAGAAAAAAATCATATCCAGCTTGAAACCAAGCCTTTTTTTATGCAAGAGAGCCATCACAATGCGAAATAGGATGACAGATCAACTCTAATAGACAGTAATAGGTCCCGAGGGCATTTAACACCCAGTTGAATTTACAGACACAAACTCAAAAGACATCTGAGTAAGAATGATTCAGAAAGGTAGTTATGAAACTGAAAGCACCTTAGTAGATTATAACAGGTGAACATAGAAAATCTATAAGTGAAGTTAGTGCTGACCAAGAGCATGGTGGTGTCCTGGCTCTCTTGTTCGAAGCTAAATAACACAGTTGACCATAATAAAATGTAGTCAGTTGACTTCTTGACAAAATATTTTAGTTCAATATTGTTTTAAATAGTATGTTACAACTTGAAATGTGTTTGAACATAACCGATACAGAGTTGCCAAGCATAACGCACCATGCTTCCAAGTACAGTATGGATAGGTATGTTGGCAATTTATTTGGTAATGCAGCATGAATGCAAATTACAATTTGTACCAGTGAAAAAAATCCATAGCAACCAGCAGATTTCAGTTGACTATAGTCCAATGTAGATATTGATCACTAGTAGACATCTTTTTTAATTTGCTATTTAGCTTAAATAAATGCACATACTGAAAACAAACTGAGCTCCCGATGAAACTTTTGAAATTATGTTTTGTCAGACATGTGTAGGTAAATGTTCTGATGACACATATGGGGTGACTTACTAAAGGAAAACATGTTTTCAACTATCCAGGTGAACCTGTGATCATTTTAAACATCCACTCCACTGAAGTGAATGCAGCTTCACTAAATAAAAAATATTCTATGAATGCACAAGGCTCAATTCACAAAGCGTTAACACAATGATAAGAATCTTTTTTTAGCCATGTGACTTAAAATTTTAAATCTCATTGGTCTCAGCTGAAAATAACTGTCAGTTTTAAAAAAAATAGGGATCCCTATCCTAATGTGTTAGCTTTGCAAATTAAGCTTATAGTCTTTTGTTATAGTTTTAGCATGCATAGCCAGGTTGCTTTGCAATATTTTGTGGAAACCATAAATAATATGGTATATTTAAAATGCCTTTTAAAGAAAAAAAATGACAAAACTGTGTTGCTGCGAACAGAGCAACAATATGAATGCATTGATTATTAAATCCCCAACCATAGCCATGAACAATCAGCGTGATATCAGCCAGTAAGAAAATGCCACACACAAATGTCATATATTATTAAGAAGCCTGTGTCTTAATTTGAAACATTAGTCAGAAAATGACTTGTCAAAGAGAAGGATGTGACATGAATCTTTAAAGGCTTTGAAGTGAATTAAGTGTCGTAGTCTGAGGTCTCCAGATCAGTGAAGACAGGCTGATTTACTAAAGGAGTTGAGAATGTTTACACTTCAAGAGATCCTCTTGAATTATCCAGTTATGTGCAGGTGAAATAAACGGCAAGAGTTTTATTTTTCACATGATTGTGTAATTAAAATGAATATTTACTCTTTTTTGTGTGGACATCCCAGCTCTTTTAGTAAATCAGTCCTATTCATTTCCAAGTATTCATACTGTTCCCCAACTATTTTGCCATAGACATGCAAGGCTTTCTTATTTCTTGTTGCTTTCTTATTTCTTGTTGCTCTAATGAACTATAACATGATTCCCCATGCTATATGCTCTACAATGTACTGGCTTCCATTTCCCCCCATTGCATTTGTTAATAGAGTTCACATTAAATTATTTATATAATTTACTTTTGTGAAAGATATCCAATTCTTGCATTGAGTATTATCCAGATTAACAGCTTATATTATGAGAACAGATTAAATGACGCATATTATAATTATTTGACATGTCTTATAGATTATCTACAGTGTGTTCACATTTTGTATGTTTTAGTGCCAATCCCAACACAACTATGAAACTTACCATAGCTACTTTATTGTGTATGTGGAAATGAATAATATAAATAATATTTGATAATTATTACCAAATACAAATCATATTCTCTTCATTCCCAATTGTATTTCTTTAATAATGTGAAGAGTTATGTAAGCTAATGTGACCTCTACATGATTCTCGATAAAATCAAGTTAATTCTATAAATTATGTGAGGCTAGATATGCATGTCTTGTTTTATAACCATGGACATTATTGCATCAAATTCTTTTTTTTATTCTATATAATTCATTTTCTCATGTGAGTGAAAAATTATAGCCTGAAACTTGTATTTTTTGCAGTTCTCTTGGAGGTTGGTTCATTTGTGGCTTCAGTGTGTGACAAAATGTTATAATTATTATCTTCAGCTACATGACTGCCATTTAATTACATGGCTAAGACAATGCAGCTCAGCATGCGTATAAGTGAGTGTGACATTTTGTAGCTGCTTTTCTTCTCTATTGTATTACTGTAAGGGTTACAAATAAAATTTTATAATAATACCAAAACATGATTATATACCTGCAATTTTTTTTTGTTTTTTTATTATTACTTTGGTGTGATTGCTCTGTTTTTGGCTCATCAGATATGGAAAGAGATCAAATCCTGAAGCAATGCTGTCAGATGTTTGGTGGAGAGAAAGCACAGAAAACATTCCTCGATCCCGGTAGGAAAATCTTTAAATTATTATTTTGTATTTTACAAACTTTTTTACCTATAAATGTTTTTTACATATGTTTCCAGTGTTGTATCATGGGATATGAATAAATGCAACTCCAAATAGAGAACAAAAGAAAAAGGGTTTTTGTGTATGTCTGGAGGGGGTCTATAAAAAATGTATTTGTCAAATTTTCAAATACATATACATATTCATTATTTGAAACTGGCACAGCAACCTGTGCATGTGTAAGTTTATATGCTACCCTGGCTCCAGTTGTGTGCTTGTAACAAAAATTGTTATGAACACACATGTATAATACATAGATTCCAATCTTTGTAGACTAGGATTGCAGTTTTTTACATTGGCACAGTGCTGGCAGCTAAATAACGGCACCAAATAAGATATTTAGAAGAAAAATCTCTAGGTCATGATAGAAAAGTAAGGCATCATCTGTAATTTCAGCAGCAATCTTAAAAAATAATGTTCGCTTTCAAAGCCAAGAAAAATAGTGCACAAATTACGATTTCATCACATTGTAAAACAGTTTACATACGAATAATAGCACTGTGTTGTCATAGGCTAATGTTTTATTTTAGACATTTAACTCAAGTCATTCAACTTCAATCTTGAGACATTTTATAAATTCAGGCAAAACTATAGTTCAATGAATTTTACATTGTGTTCACATTACTCAGTCCAAATAAATAAAAGCTTCTTTTTACTCTTTTCACCTTTTGAAAACCTAGAAAATCTGTTCACAACTTTATTTAAAACACAGCAAGGGCAAATATGTCCAATAGTTTGATATATTTTCTAATAATATATCAATCAATAATAATAATAATAATAATATCTAATGTTAACATCTACTTTGCGTGTCAATGATTGAACACGTGTGTTTAATTTGCCAAAGGCTTATCCAACAAGGCCCTAGGACAACATGTATTAGAAATCATTTAACAGCCAATGCTATAATCCAGCTGAGTTTTATATATATAAAAAAAATTAAAATAATAATCCATAGCAGCTACATGTATAGGGCCTTTTATAGTGCTTTCTACTTATACTGCAGCTTCTTGTATATGACCCTGTGATGTGCACCCCCCCCCCCCCCCCCCACCTGCATTAGAAGATTTGGAAAAAGGTGGTAACCACTGAACTTTTCTCAGCATCATATGAATGGCCATTCCACAAATAAAGGTGCAAATAAATCTAGGAATATAGGAATTTAGATCAGGGGTCTTCAAACTTTCTAAATAAAGGGCCAGTTTAGACTTTGGGGGGGGGGGGGGCAGACTGTGCCCAGTGGGAGTAAACTATTCCCCACCTTTGGTGTTAGGGGATAAATAGTTGGTGTCAGTTTTCTTTTGACAGTGGAAGGAATTATGACCCATCATTGATGTCAGTGGAAGGAATAATGCCCCATTGTTGGTGTCAGTGGCAGGAATAATGCCTCTAGGGCCGAAAAAAAGCAGTCAAAGGGTCATATCTGGCCCCAGGGTCGCAGTTTGGAGACCACTGATGATTTTGATAATTAGACAACCAACTGGAAAATTAATACCACGGCAATCATTTAAGTTACTATGCAGAGTCGTTCTCAGAGTTAGTTTTAATGCAAAAAATGTAAATGCTTGGTAAGCGTGTTTGTACAATGAGTTAGCAAGAAGGGATGCTTTCACTATGTTAGCCATAGAACAATGCATACAGTTTGTATTTTAAGAGATACCTTTTATTGACCAACTCACTTTATTTAAATTGCAAACTTTTAGAACCCCTTTGAAGCCTTCATTTGGGAGAATTGCATAAAACTAAAGGAAGGCATCTAAGGAAAGCTAGGGATGTAAGGGGAAGCTTGTATCCTTAATAATTTAAGATAGTCAATAAAAAGTATAGCTTAAACTACAAACTTTCTACAATGAATTAGTGAAGATTTAAATCCTTTTTGCTCTTTGAAATATTGTACCTATATTTACTGAAAAAGTCATTTTTTCTCTCAAATATATTGGCGAATTTACTATCTTTTCAAGATTTTCTCTATTGAACTCAGTACTTTGACTGGTGAGCTGTAGCCAGATATGCAGCATGAACAAGCTTGTTAAATAAGGATGATGAAGTCTACTGAGAACAGTTTTATTGGGTTGTTTGTTCCATTGGCAGGTAGAAACTGCTTTGGCTATATTTCTACATTCCTCAAACTTCAATAGATTGTGCAACAAAGTTCAGTAACTCTAGCTGCTCAGAAATCATTTTCAATTACAGTTAACTAGATTCATATTGGTTTCTATAGGCTACTGCAATTTGACCTGTTAATTTGTTCTTTGCACAACCTTAATGAATACGTCTGAAAGAGACTGAAGCCTCTTTTCTTGTTTTTTGGAAACAGTAACACAATTTAGGCAAACACAGTTAAAGAAGGAACTATTGTGTGGCTAGCAAACATCCTCTGGGATATGCACAATATGAATGCTTAATTTAAGTGTAAACCTAAACATTCAATAAAACATATTTATAACATAATAGCTTATCCTCCACTTGTTTCAGCATTTTATTCTTTTTAATTTTATTTCTTCTATTTGCCTTTTTTTCTACATGGATTTCCTGCCAGTTCCATAACTTCTTGACCTAGGGTGACAATGTATCCTGAACTGACATAATGGGCGTTATTTAGGAAAGGCAAATCCACTTTGCACTACAAGTGCAAACTACAAGTGCAAAGAGCACTTGAAATTGCACTGAAAGTTGGAAGTGCAGTCGCTGTAAATCATAGGGGTAGATCTGAAATGAGGGGAAGCTCTGATGATTTTATTATCCAATCATGTGCAAGCTAAAATTCTGTTTTTTTATTTTCATTGCATGTCCCCCTCGGATCTATAGTGACTGCACTTCAGTACAATTTCAAGTGCGGTTTGCACTTGTAGTTTGCACTTGTAGTGCAAAGTGGAGTTGTCTTTAGTAAATAACCCCCATTGTCCCTTTAGGTTGTACTGTGGACTACAAGCTGTACGTGTATGTGATACACAGCCAGCATGTACAGACCAATAGCTCATTTACAATTTCAGCACCACCCACAGCCCCAGTAATTGACATAAACTCCCAAAAGCTCTATTGGCTGCACACTTGGTGGCCAAGTCATTGAGGTGAGCAGTGCACCTGTGTCTATGACATGGGTGCAAGTATTAGAAGCCTTCAAAGAGACTGAAGTGGATCTGCACAGTGTATGGTGTTTAGAAGAGCAACAGTTAAGTTGAATTGTTTTTATTTATCCTAGAAATGCATCTAATAGAGACACAGTGTATTTAAATGTTTTGTTTTAGGAAGATTTAATTATTCTTTAACTAGGTTCAATAAAAGACCTGTAGACATCAAGTCCAACCTTTCATACACACTACCAGTTTTGATAGTTAATCTAGTTGAAAAAAGATACAAGCCCATCCAGTTCAACCAACACAGAAAAAAAACCACATAGAAAACCTGCATACACACTATCCTATACCCATAGCTAATCCAGAGGAAGGCAAAAAAACCTCAATAAAGCATGATCCAATTTGCTCCAGCGGAGGGGGGGAGGGAGAATGTTCCTTCCCGATCCCCCAATAGGCAATTGGATACTCCCTGGATAGAGGGATTGAGAAACAAAACCTAAGATCAATTCCATGTATCAAAATATAATGATTCTAGGCTTAGGTAAAAAAAAAAAAAACTCTTTGGCATTTTTTTTAAATATCTTTTATTCAAAGTTTTGTTCAAGTACAATATAAACAATGATCAATAAGCGTCTTGCTTAACATTTAAAATTGTCAAATATATAGCACAAGAATTACAATCACAAACAAGAATGGGGGGTAAGGTCTATAGGAAGGTGGGATAGAGTGGGGAAGGGTAAGAAGGAGTGTCCCCTGGGGTATAAAGATGAGAAATCTTTAGAAACAATCACATTTGATTCAATATGGTTCTCAGTAATCCTAGAATTCAAATAGTGCAGCAATGTTATGGAGCTTACAATGAAGTAAGGGTAAAAAAACAATCAATCTCCCTGTCGTTTCACCAACATGCTCAAAGCAAGCAAATCTTTCCACTAATGTCTTCATTAACATTATGTCATTAAGGATCTGGGTCCACTCTAAAACTTGTGGTGGGGCTGTTGTTTTCCAGTGCCAAGAAATGGCCTCATGTGCGGCCATGAGACAATGTTTCAGGATGCCCTTTTTGATCTCTGAGATGGACCCAGGGATCATAGAAAGGAGAGCCACTTCAGAGGCGGATCCCACGTTAGCTATACACATCATATAATATATAGTAAATAAAGCCTGCCAGAAAGGAATAATAAGATATGTAGGTATGTGTCCTCTTTGTCTGAACACTAAAGTATTTTTAATGACTGTTATTGATGTTATCATCACTGGTGCCATAAAGAGGTCTTTCCTAAACCTGTACAGAAATTCCATCAATGATGAACGCCTTGGGCAGCTAAATTGCACTGCTTATTTTATGTTAAGTTACTTGCACAACATGTACTGCAATAAAACCTTTCACAGCCTGACCATAAGGAGCACCTATCCACAGTAACTCTTTTTTTCTCCATATGCAACTGACCTCTTTATTTATTTGCTAAATCTTTTTGTTGACCTTTGACATTTCCTAATTTGTAAGGTCACCTTTTCTCGAAACAAAACAAGCCCAGTTTTTGTAAATGTCTTTGTTTATTTATACATTGGCTTTTATCTTTTTCTGCAGCGGCTGCTTGGCATTACATATTGCAGCTTCATTACAGAGAACCAGTATTCCTAATCTTTATCCAGCTAATTTGTCCCAGCTGTATGGCCTTTAATGTAGAGGGGAGAGGGGGAAATTAGAGTTTAGGAGCATTAACATACATTAACCCTTTATTGACGGCTATACGCATATATGTGTCAGCACAGGCTGGGCTAAATGCTCTGTTGCCACACTTTTGCATATCTGTTTTTGTTAGCTAAATAATGCGTACCCAGCATTGAAACCAAGTTGTCACTGACAGCTCTTGGTCTCGGAGTAATGGTCAGAAGTTGTTAGGAAGGTCTCCCAATGCCATTTATCACTATTATAGCCATTCAGAATGATCACTTGTTTAGGAAGCCTCCACTCTATTCCCTAGGCCCCATTCACATTTGCTGTTTTGGGATCTCGAGCAGAATCACTAAAATTCTGCCCGCAATCTTAAAGAGGGATTCCACCAAAAAAAAAAATATTAAAAGCCAGCAGCTATAAATACTACAGCTGCTGACTTTTAATAAATGGACACTCACCTGTCCCGGGTTCCAGCGATGCCGGCAGCTGAGGCCGTTCGATCGCTCGGCTCTCGGCTGCTGCCGCCACCATTCTAGGTGAGGGAATCAGGAAGTGAAGCGAATCGGCTTCACTTCCCGGTTCCCTACTGCACATGCGTGAGTCGCGCCGCGCAATAGGAAATCTCCGCGCTGTCACTGGGACCCGTGTGTGTCCCAGCAGACAGCGCGGCAGGGCAGGAAATGGCGTAGACTCCCACGGGAGTCTATGCCCGGCAGTGGGTGTAAATACCTGTCTTTGACAGGTATCTCCATCCCCCTCCCCCCTGAAAGGTGTCAATTGTGACACCGGAGGGGGGGGGGGGATCCGATCAGCGGAGGTTCCACTTTAGGTTGGAATCACGCTTTAAATTGCACTGCAGTAGTGACAAAACATACATCATGCGTGTTTGGATGACATTCTTTTAAAGGCACCTAAATGCTGTGTGGTTTTACTATGATTGTCATGAGATAAATCATGCTGCAATTGCGGCAAACTGCATTGTGCAAAGCTTGTCGCTCCGAAAGAAGCTCCTGCTACTTTTGGGCAACAAGCTTCGCACGATGCAGTCTGCCGTGATTATTGTGAAATTTTCACTTTGTAAGGTTGTTTTTCCTTGGCTTAGTGAATAAGCTGAATCTTTGTAGACATTCATTATCCAATCATTTGCAAGCAAAAACTTTTTTTTTTTTACTTTCCTTGCAAGCTATTCTTTGCCAAGCATATCAATGCCTTTACATCTCTTTCTCCTCACAGATGAAGGTGTAAGGGCTTGTTCCCACCAGTTGATACACTAAAAGATGTGTGCACTGGTGTAAGTTGTGTTGGAAAAGTAAGAGGCATTGTAATGCGTTGTTACATCGCATTGCCCTTTTTACTTTTTCCCATTTTTTTTACATTATTGGAAAGTCACAAAAAAATTATTTTCAACGTGCCCTTGTGTTGCCACAGCATTGATCTATATAGATAAATGCAGCTTGACTGACATGGTGTGAACGAGTCCTAAGGCCTGGTTCACACATGTGCGATTTCAGATGCAACTTGAGTTACACAGAATCGCATTACAACAGAAATCACATAATTTCCATGGTGCCTGTTTAACATGTGACTCAGCACCTCTAACTTTGGTGCGATTCCGGTGCAATTTTCGCCACATAGAATATACAAGTCTTATCAAAGTTGCATCCAAGTAGCACTACATAATGGCATTATACAGCCATACCCCACTTTTAAGAACACAATGGGGTTTATTTACTAAAGCTGGAAAGTGCAAAATCAGGCTCACTTCTGCATAGAAACCAATGAGCTTCCAGGTTTTATTACCAAAGCTTAATTGAACAAACTAGGTTTACAAGCTCATTCATTTCTATGCAGAAGGGACCCTGATTTTGTACTAAATAAACCCCATTGTGTACTTAAAAGTGGGGTATGCCTGTAAGTCCTATCAAAATCTTATTACAGCATTGTGAACCTAGCCTTAGAAATTTAGTGGAGGAGGCTGGTTCAAAACAGTAAATAAAGTAGTAAAAAATGGCAATAAAGTACTAAATAAATAAATTAATAAATAATAAAGTTAAAATTATTATATCAGTGCCTATTCTGAAGTTGTATTAGTACCAACAGTATCAAAATTTGCATCAGTGTCAGTGTGTTTTAAGAAAAAAAAATGTTATATTTATTTCTGTGCAAGTGAGAGGGGTTTGGAGTGCATGTAGTCATGTGCCTATAGGGGTTGATTTACTAAAGGCAAATAGACTTTGCAAAGTGCAGTTGCTCCAGAGCTTAGTAAATGAGGTAAAACTTCACTTTGCCAAGAATACCCAATCACCTGCAAGGAAAATTTAAAAAAAAGAAGCATTTTTGCTTGTATATGATTGGATGGTGGAAGTCAGAAGAGTTTCTGTTCATTTACTAAGCTCTGGAGCAACTGCTCTTGCAGAATGCGATTGCATTTTGCAAAGTGCACAGTTGATTTGCCTTTAGTAATTCAACCCCATAGGGTCAGCATTGGCGTTCGTATCAGTGCTCATGTCAGTGCCAGTGCTAGTGTGAATATGTTAGGTAGTATATAAAAGAGGTGTAATATTTATTATCTTTGTAGTGTGTGGGGTGCAGCATGCGTGACCTGTCAGTTTATTGGGTGGCAGTGTTTTGGGTAAGATTAGAAACAAAAGTAATGAAAAATTGATATTTATTATGTTGGTAGTGTGGAGTTTATACAGGCATACCCCACTTTTAAGTACACAATGGGGTTTATTTACTAAAGCTGGAAAGTGCAAAATCAGGCTCACTTCTGCATAGAAACCAATGAGTTTCTAACCCCAGCTTGTTCAATTAAGCTTTGGTAATAAACCTGGAAGCTCATTGGTTTCTATGCAGAAGTGAGTCTGATTTTGCACTTTCCAGCTTTAGTAAATAAACCCCATTATGTACTTAAAAGTGGGGTATGGCTGTAGTGCAGTTTCATTCTGTAAATTGTCTGTAATATATGTGTGATACCTGACAACTGGATTCAGATTAATTGCCCTCTCTGCAGGCAGAATGGTGATGGGTCATGGCAATGGTAATAGCAATAAATGGCAAGCTGTATTAGCTTACTTTTTTAGGCAATTTTCCTTCATTTGCACCCGGTGACTCAGCCAGTAACCTACTTCCTGTCTTAGGGTGTCCCTCCCCTGGAGCAATGGAGATGTTCATCCGCAGACACCCGCTATCCCGTAGGAATGCATGTATGTCCGTATTTCATCCGCAAATGGATGGATGAAATACGGACATACTGTCCGCATGTGTGAAGGGGGCCTTATTAGTTTTGCTGCCCTTCTTTGCACTTTCTCCAGCTCCAGCACATATTTTTTGAGGACTGGTGAGCAGAACTGGAAGGAATACTCGAGATGGGGCCAGACCGAAGTTTTATAAAGTGGCAGGATTATAGTTTTATCTCTGGAGTATATCCCCTTTTTATGCATGCTAATATTCTGCTGGTTTTGGTAGCTGCAGCTTGTCAATGCATGCTATTGCACAGTCTATCTTCTACTAGGACCCCCAGATCTTTCTCCTTCCTTGACTCCCCCAGAGGTTCTCCCCCCAGTGAGTGCGTTTATGTTCTTAGCCCCCAAGTGCATTATTTTACATTTCTCCATATCAAACCTTGTTTGCCATGTAGTTGCCCACTCCGTTATTTTGTTCAGGTCTTTCTGTAAAATTTCTATATCCTGATGGTATGTTATTGCCCTGCTTATTTTTGTGTCACCCATAAAAACTGAAATCGAGCTTAGTTTTTAAATTCCTTTTGGAATAAAGGTTTTACATCAATTATTAATATGTAACCATTCTAAGTACCCCTGTCGGTGTGAAATAGTTTTCTAACCCTATAACTGCCACTTTTGCTGAATAGCTTGATCTGTTGAAAGTTGAATAACAACAGACTTGCTGGCCAGATCAACAGGTGAAAATATAGGGAAAAGAAGCTTAAAAAAGAAAACAAATGCAGTGACCACATTTCAAGCAGATCTAAAGTTAACAATACTTACCTCTCCTTTAGCCTACACTGGAATCTTCTACCCTGCTTCTTCTGGGTGCTGGGATGTGGCCGTCTTCATTGGCTGGCACAAGATTATGTAACTCCTGCATGTGCGCATGAGATCACTCATCCCGGGACACACAGGATCTGTACTAGAATGTAAACGGAGCTGTGCATGAGCAGATCAGTGTATACTATAAAGAAGACTGCAAGCAGGTGGGCAAGTAGATTTATTTTATTGTAGAAGAGACATTGCATGTCTCTTCTGTAATAAAAAGCCTTGCAGTTTTGTTATTGGATACTTTAATTTCTCTGTAAAAATTAATAATCTGCAATATGATAAGTTTTTGTTTTTTTGGGTTTAATACAGCTTTAAGTGCTTAAAAAACTGTAAATATTACCTGCTGTTTAACTACATAAAGCGGTTCTGCACACATTTGGCTATGGTTGGCTCAGTAATTTCTATATGCACTAAAGAGTTCACAATTGACGTTTAAATTTCTTTTTTTTAATCATACCTGTTCTGCTTTTTATAAACAAAGTAAAAAGTCCTGCGCAAATGGTGCCACTAAAAAATAAATATATAAAGAAATATAAATGTATAAAAAAATATAATATAAAAAGTCAATAAATCAAGGTGAACACACCGATGTGTGAAAACAGTGAAAAATAGGAGAAAAGGCGGGACCAGCTGTTCCAAAATAGATAAATCCAGGCTCTCAGAACTCTCACCTCAAAGATGGAATAATCAGGCAAAGTAACATAACCCCAGAGGATTCTCCTTAATATTTCTCTATGTAATAACCAAGGAATTATAGATGAAGCCTGTAGTACATCCTTCTGCCACTAGAGGGCCATTTCCAATACTTGAATACAACACTGCAGCTTGTAATTCCGTGGTATAGAGCTTGAAAAAAACACAGAGGAGAGGGGGAGAGGGAGAAAGAGAGGGGACTCCAATAGTGTAGTAGTTGAATGAATGGACAAATTTATTAAAGCATAAGAAATGGACTCTCACATAAGCAAAAAAAGGTAACACAGAGAAGATAAAAATGAAGACCTGGCGTTTTCAGCCAGTCTTACGCTGTTTCCGGTTGTCCTACGGCCACTCCCTACGCGTTACGTCACGTCATGTGACTTCTTCAATGGGGATCTGCTTTTCAAACGTACTTTTCTGTCCCTGCGGCGGTGGGCGGTGTTTATGCGGGTATCCGCATCATATCCGGTGACCGCTGCACTGTTTCCTGAGATCTCGTATAATTAATCCCAGGAGCCAGAGCGGAGGTCCGATGCGAAATCTCGTGTTATTTCAACGGGGTGACGTCATTGCCATGCCAACATTTAGAATTACGCCGCTCGTAGCTGTAGCCACTGAGCATGCATGGGAACCAGCAAGGAATGCTGGTTCCTCCAAATCAAGGGAAGGAGGAAGTGATTGCTTGTGGACTTCAAATGCCCACAAGCAAGATGACAACGGCCGACAACGATTTTATAAACAATCGATTCTATATAAAAGCGGACCTGGATAACGGACAGCGTCACTACAAGTAAGGATGTTATTAATAAGACATCATTTTTAAACATTCAAAAAAATAAAAATAACGTCAGTGCAGAACTGCTTTAAGTTGCCATTCAGGAGAATCTTGTGTGCAATTTTTCTTTTCTACTAAGTAAAATCAATTATTATTAACTGTGAGTTTCTGCTTTATCAGAAACAGCAGAATTATTTTCTGCTCCACTGACTGGGTCAAAAAACCTGAAAAGAGCTGGGCCTAGTATAAACTCAAGAGACCAGTAATAACAAGCTCATTGCTTTTGGGAAATAAAGTATATCAATCAAAAGTAAATGGAAAATTTCTCTTAGGAGTTTTCACAGAAACAGTTGTCCTATTGGATTATTCTCCCTCACGTACTTCCTGATGAAAATTGTACATTTTGGATTTCCTGTCTCAGTCATAATGAATGATCACCAGGACAGATAAAAAGGGTGGGAACAAAGACAGCAATAAAAACCTAATAGAGGTTCCAAAACTTCCCTTCTCTATGTATATAATATTTAAAATTAAATAACTGTCTGCACTGTGGATACACCTTAAACCCTGTCACATTCCATCCAGATTAAAGACTATGGAGGAGATTTATTAAAAAAGGTGTAAACAGAATTGGGTGTAGCTGTGCATAGTAACCAATCAGCTTATAACTTCAGCTTGTTCAAATAAACTTTGACAATATAACCTGGATGTGATTGGTTACTATGCACAGCTGCACACGATTCTGGGTGCACCAGTTATAGTAAATCCTCTCCTATGAGTGAGGGGTTCGCTGCTACCAATGGTTTGGTTTTTCTTTTGTTTTTGTTTTTTGCTGCAAGGCTTCCCTTTAAAAATGTGCTTTTGTTTCAGCAGTGTCTTTTTGGAGTTTTCCATTATTTTGGGGTATATTGATTTTTATTTATGTTGAATGAACCCGGATTTTAAGACAAACTGTTTTTTATTTCATTATTTTTATGCAGGCTTTCCTTTTAGGGGTGGCATTTTTGGGGGTTTTTCATTTCTTTTACTTATATCTTATGATAATAGAGCCTTTTATTAATTTCAAAGCATTCTCTTATTATTGATCATCTACTCTTTGAGCTACCTTTTGTTCACTGTCGCGTTATCAAAAAAGATGCAAGAACAATGTGAGCCTATACCCCCTCACTTTATATCAATCACATTCACCACAAGCCTTTATCTCCATTGATAAATAGTAAATAAATAAATAAAAAGTTAGGCATACACCGGTTAAGCCTGTTATTCCTAATTCAAACATTCCTGTTGCTGGGCAATTGTATACTGATATTTCCCCTGCAATATCTTAATTCTTACAACGATACCCCAGCCTGTGCTCTTTCTATCTAGTAAATTTGGGGCCAGCCTTGCTATTTAAAATTTTCCTGTAGCTGGGCAATTCTGCATTCTTGTAGTAAATTATCTGCCTGCGCACTTCATCTTTAGTACATTTTGGCCTATTATCTATGAGTAAAACTGTCCTGCTAATGGACATTTTTATACTGCAGTATCTTAACTACTGGTCAATTTATATATGATTGTACCAATGTGGGGTACTCCTTATGCCTGGGGTCGGCATGGGAAGCTGAGAGGTAGATCACAAACATAGCTGTGCAGATGTTTCCCCCCAGCCTCCACCGCACTCCTTTTAACCAGTTGCCTACCTTGGGTGTATTACAAACATCCATAAAACCCCTTTCTCTGTACACAGTCTTGTAGCCTTGCACTATCTTATCTTTTCTTATCTCATGCTCAGCTACTGTGCACAGCCTGTGAGATCCTATGACTGGGAGATAGTCAGATGCCTTCCTCACTGAGTGATCACTCAGACACACAATCTCAGTTAGAATTCAAAGTAACATTTTAAGCCAACACAAAAACAAATAAGTAACATAGTAGCTATCTTATCTCCTGCATTCCCTGTCAGACAGATTTGTGAGTGGGAGAGTTGCAGCTGACAGAGGAATGTTTTTATTGTGTGCACAGGGAATTAACTCTTAAAGAGGTTGTATAGTCTTTTTTATAACTTTTACCTACAGGTAAGCCTATAATAAGGCTTACCTGTAGGTAAAAAAAAAAAAAATCTCCCAAACCTGTATGGTTTAGGAGATATTCCCCTCGCAATGCGCCACTGACTGCAGCAGCGCATGCGCACAGGGGATTCTCGGCTGAAAGTCCGGCAGGCGCCAGACCCTGCAGGAAAGAAATCTCTTGTGCGCACGATATCGAGGCTCCGGCCACTCACAGCACCGGAGCCGCGATACCCAGAAGACACGCAGAGGGAACATGTCAGCTTCCTCGGCGTGGATCGGGCGAGATGTCGGGGCCTCGTTCTAAGGTAAGTATTTCATTATGAGCTAATATGTGGTGCATACTAGCTCACTATGACTTTTCCCTTGCAGGTCAGAAAAAAAACATCAGCGGGTTTACTCCCGCTTTAATTAACCAGGACATGCTCTTTTTTATACGTAACCCTGTTATTTCAACCTGTATAATCACTATTTAACCCTTTCATCTCCTGTTCCATGTTTTTATTTTTAATTATTTGCTGGGAACATTTTTTCTTAAAAGCATATATATATATATATATATATATATATATATATATATATATATATATATATACACATTGTTATCTTTAAGGATTCACTGTTAAAAATATGTGGTTTAAGGTATATCAGTAAGAGCCCTAAATTACTGATGCATTATGAGAAAAAAAAAAAAACTTTATTTCTTTTGTAAATAACTTTAACATGCTTTGTACCAAAAATGTAGTTTTAATATTGTAGTAAATAGAACAATCAGCAGAATAAAACAAATGTTTTCCTCACATTAATGGTACTTGCGTACAAAATATTACTGATAAAACTTGAAAAAAACATATTTTTTTCAGATTTTTACTCCTTTTCCCCTTAAAATGCAAATAAATTTAGAGGGCTTTAGTGTCACGAGAAAGCCCCATTTATCCCCCCAAAAAACAATATATGTATCAATTATTTATCATAAGTAATTACAAAGTTATAGACTCATGAACAGACACATAGCATAAATGTGAAATATGGTCTGGTCCATAGGGGTAAACAGGTGTGAGAGCCGAAGTGAGATCAGAGTGAGAGGCAAAAAACAATGCTGGATAGAGGGTGGGATGGAGGGAGGAGCTGCTTTACTTAACTTTGCAAGTTAAATAGTAGGTGATTGGTTGCTAGGCAGCCCTAGCAACCAATTATCAGTATGTTAACATGAAAATTTAACTCTGGCAGCTCCTGTACTCATGCCCTCTATCCAGCACTTTGCCTCTCACTCCGCTCTGATGTACAGACAATGTAAGGTAGGAAACAGCTACCTACAAGAGTCGGTGTGTCATGAAGGGGACAAATGTCACTACTTGTGGGGGACAGAGAACACTTCTTGGGGGAAGAGGGGGCAGAGGACACTACTGTGGTAGGGAAATGCAGAGGACAGTGCTATGTGGGGCAGAGGACACTACTGTGTGGGGGTTCGGTGGATATTACTGTGGGGAGGGGTGCAGAGGTCATCATTACTGTGTGGGTAGGATGCAGTGGACAGTGTTATGGGCGCAGAGGACACTGCTTTGGGGGGGCACAGGACACTGCAGTCTGTGTGTGGGGGGGGCAGAGGACACTACTTTTGGTGAGGGGATGGGGGGATGCAAAGGACAGTATTATGGGGGGCAGAGGACACTACTGGGGGGGTGCAGAGGAAACTGCTATGTTGGGGCAGAGGACATAGGACACTGCATTGGGGGGGACACAGGACACTGCTATGGGGGGGGGGCAGAGGACACTACTGTGTGTGGAGGCAGAGGACACTACTGGGGGGGGGTGCAGAGAAAACTGCTATGTGGAGGCAGAGGACACTACTGGGGGGTGCAGGGGAAACTGCTATGGGGAAGAGGACACTACTGTGTGTGGGGGCACAGGACACTGCTATTGGGGGCAGAGGACACTACTGTGTGTGTGGGGGGGGCAGAGGGCACTACTTTGGTGGGGGAATGCAAAGGACAGTGCTATTGGGGGATAGAGGACACTACTGGGGGGTGCAGAGGAAACTGCTATGTGGAGCAGAGGACACTACTGTGTGTGGGGGGGCAGAGGACATTACTGTGTGGAGGGGGTAGGAGCAGAGGATACTGCTGTGTGTGGGGGCAGAGGGGCAGAGGACACTAGTGTGTAGGGGGCGGAGGACAATACTCTGAGGGAGGGCAGAGGACACTAGTGTGTGGGGGCAGAACGGCAGAGAACAGTACATGGGGGGGCAGAGTACATTACTGGGTACATTGCTGGGAGGGATGATGTGAAAGGGGCAGAGGACACTGCTGTGGGGGGGGGGGGGGGCAAAGGATACTACTGTGGGGGGGGGGGTTATTAGAAGTGGGGCAGAAGACATTACTGTGACACACTATGTCATGCCATCTTTTTATTGGGGGGCTCGATTTTGTTTTTTAAAAAGCAGTGATGACAACACAACGTTACTGTTTTTTTTTTTTTTTTATTTCCTTTTGTGTATTGTCATTTTTGCCCTCAAATGTTTTTGCTTTGGTACATTTACCCAATGGTAGTGCTCAGCTTACAATGCTTTTTGGCAGGAGTGTATTAGCCCATAAAAATGACCAGAATTAACAAAAAAATGTGCCCCTTATCCCATAGACTTCAGAGGGTTAGTCAGGTTTCAAACAAGGTTTGCCAAGCCCTCGGTAAATTGGACCTGGGCTGATTCATCCATCATTAAAGGATAAATGTATTTTGGATAAAGTTGGCCTTCAGCTCAAGAATTTATATTGAAAAGTTCAATGTTTTATGTTTTCTACCTTGGGGTCATATTTGAAATGTAGTTTGATAGGAGCTGTTTAGTTTAATGTTTGGTTTGCTAACCCTAGAGATTAGAGAAAAGTTCAGAAGGCATATATTGCCCATTTCCAACAGAAAGGAATTTTGTTCTGATGTGGTTGGAATTGTTACCATGGGGAGGAATGGCTGGGCTATCATATTTGGTTTCCTTATTGCTAGATACATAACATTTTTTCCGCAGTGCATATTTTTCTTTGCTCAAAAAAGCAATAGTAAATTCCCTGAATGAATGTAAACAGCTGAACCTTTAAAACATTTGGCAATGTCTTCCCCATCCCCATTGCTAAATCAACTACAATGCTGGGCACTTGTTGCTACCCTACATTAAGCAGGGGTGATTATTTAAATTTAGTGTTACTTGGTTGTAATAAGCTTAACTAAAAGTGATAGGTCTACATTTACTTGGTCTCTCCTAAACCCAGTGTTTTCATTTGTTTTTGGGTGTGACCTTGATAAGCCCCCCTTTCCATGTATCTTGCCTGGGGAAGTTTGTAGGCCTACTGCCTAGGAAGAGGCAACCACATGCTCAGAAGACAAGGCTAGAGTTGGGAGCCCTGCTGGATGTGGTCTTCCCAGGGGGAGTGGAACTGTGCCGGAGCAAGGGATTTTGCTGGGAGTTCGCCACAAAGTTAATGCCTTGTCCAAGAGCTTCCTTCACTTACAGCCAGGAGCTCTAACTCACAGGATAATGAGTTGGGTAAAAGGTTATTTTCCTGTGTAGGCTGAGAGTATGCACTTTGTATTGTTGCTGGAGTCTGCGGTGATGTTATGGGTGCCTTTGTGTCCTAACCTTCTTTCCCTCAAACGTTGCATAATAACATCTTTGCAAGCGAAAGATCAATGTTGTGGAAACCAGTCTATTGCTCACTACTGGTGAGTCATTAAATGCTAAGAGGCAACTATGGAACTGTTTAACCCTAGACAGGCCAGGAGGGTCCAATATAAATGGTGGCTCCTTCGGGAATGATCGCTACACATTACTTATAACTCATCTAAAACTGGTCACTCCCGTTGTAGTGTGCAGATGCGAGCTGAGGCTTTAGAGATGAAAGAGAGAGGTGCCTGCTTGTGGAAGCAACCCTTTCATGTCTAGAGAGAAGACACATAGCCATTCCATTGGGATCTGACAAACTCCTGTAAAAGGTAAAAGAAGGCAGTGATCTTCCAGTCCGCTGTAACAGCTTTCATATGACATAACACAAATTTAATGTGGAACTAAACTTACCAATTTAACTGTTTCCTGAAAGAAAGTTTAAGATTGCAATTTTCAAATGTTCAATGTGTTATTAAATCCTTAATCAAACATATAGTGCTGTAAAAAAATATTTGCCCCTTCCTGATTTATTCATTGTTTTTGCATATTTGTCACACTTGATTCAGATCATAAAACAAATTTTTATATTACACAAGGCTTGCCTGAGTAAATACAAAATGCAGTTTTTAAATTGTGATTTCACTTATTAAGGGAAAAAAGCTCTCCAAAATTGCCTAGCTCTATGTGAAAAAGTAAATGCCCACCCCCCTCCCCTTGCTAAATCATGAATGAACTGTGATGAAGCACATTTTTTGGAAAGCTCAGTTAAATTTCACTTGCCACACTCAGGCCTGAATACTGCCAGACCTGTTGAATCAAGAAGTCACAAAGTCTAAAGAAATTCAAGAACAGATGAGAATCAAAAAATAATTGACATGTATCAGTCTGGAAAGGGCTACAAAGCGATTTCTAAGGCTTTGGGACTTCAGCGAACCATGGTGAGAGCCATTATCCACAAATGAAGAAAAATTGGACAGTGGTGAACCTTCCTAGGAGTGGTCAGCCTACTAAAATGACTCAAAACTCCAAGGGCACAATGAAGACTCAACTAGGAGGTCAGAAAAAGAACCAAAAACAACATCTAAAGAACTGCAGGTCTCACTTGCCTCCGTTAAGGTCAGTGTTCATGACTCAACAATACAAAAAAGACTGAACAAAATGGTATCTATGGTAGAGTTCAAGGGGGAAAGCCACTGCTGACCAAAAAGGCTCATCTCACATTTGCAAAAAAAAAATCTTGAATATTCCCAAGACTTTTGGGCAAATATTCTGTGGACTAAGCTGAACTGAAGGACAAAAGTTTAACTTTTTGGAAGGTGTGTACCCTGTTACATATGCTGTAAAACTAACACAGCATTTCATAAAAAGAACATCATATCAAGAGTCAAACATGGTGGTGATAGTGTGATGGTGTAGGGCTGCTTTGCAGCTTCAGGACCTGGATGACATGCCATACCTGATGAAACCATAAATTCTCTCTACCAGAAAATCTTGAAGGAGATTGTCCGGCCATCAGTTTGTGACCTCAAGCTCAAGTTCACTTGGGTTATGCAGCAGCACAATGATCTGAAACACTCCAAAAGTTCACCCTCTGAATGGCTGAAAAAAAAAGCCAAAATTAAGGCTTTAGAGTGGCATAGTCAAAGTCCAGACAAATCGGAATGAGGTGCTGTGCCATGAGCTTAAACAGGCCTTTCATGCTCAAAAACCCTGACTAAATTAAAACAACGCTGCAAGAGAGCCAGGCAGGTTTGAACAGCTTTTTTCTCCTTAAATGAAATCATCATTTAAAAACTGCATTTTGTACTTACTGAGGTTATCTTTGTGTAATATTAAAATTTGTTTGATAATCTGAATCTATTAAGTGTGACAAATATCCTGCCCCCCAAAAAAAATCAGGAAAGGGAGGGCAAATACTTTTTCACATCGCTGTGCCAATGTTGTTTTCTGCAGTGTTATCATTCACATTCTGACTGTTAGCGCATGTGCAATGTATGCTGCATTCAAGGAATACTTCTTCTGATAACTGCCACAGTTCCCAGTGTGCTGATGTGTACTCTCAACTGATCTTCAAGCCCTCAAATGGCTGGTGCCATAGTTGGTCATGTGTACAGTGCTATGTAACCTGCAGATCTAAATAGAGGCTAAGATAGCCCCATTGTCAGCAGATAGGAGGGTTTAGTTACACTTTAATTTTTGTGATAGGGGTTGATTTGCTGAAAGTAAATAGTTCACTTTGCAAGGAAACTTTCCTTAGATCTTAGTGATTGATGGTGAATCTCTGCTGACTTCCTTGATCCTATCATGTGCAGGCAAAAATCCTTTTATTTTCCTGCATACGATTGGGTATTTTTTACAAAATGAAATTTTTCAGCATTCATTAAGTTTTGGAGAAAAATCTCTCTCTTGCATTGTGAAACTTCCCTTATAAGGTGAACAGCCTTTTTGCTATTATTAAATCTACCCCATAGCATACACTATTCATATATTCAAGGGTGACAGAGAGACTAGTTCGGGTCTTTCGTTTATTTCAAAATATATATATTTTTTTAATTTTAGAATTACCTTATTCAGTAATAAAATACTCTCATATTCTTTTCTTCTATTTGCCAAGCGAAAACCTGATGTTAGAAGCAATTTTCATTTTTTTATTTTTTTTTGCTAGATTTAAGTAATCTTATTTGTATGAAAGCCAAATATCAAATTTTTCAGTATATCAAAATTCCAATTTAAATTGTCAAATCTTGCTTGGCCTCTACAGCAATGTGCTTTTTGGTTTGTTGAAGGTCTTTTGTGTTCGTACTCTGCTATGTAAAAAATAGTTAGTCATGGTCAGCACCAAGCTAGAGTCTTAAGAAGAGCCTGTAATAGTGATAACATTGCATGACACTAGGACGGGGGGGGTGCCAGAGGTTACAGACATGCTGCAGCGTTAATGAAATGTTCAGGCGCTTTATTTACTATTTCTCATACGGATGAATTTTCATCAGGCTGCAAAAAGAGATAACCAAAAAGCCATGCAGGAAAATGGCCCCAAAGGTAAAATATTTTATCATCCTAAGAGAGAAAGTATTTTAAACATCAAGCTAAGAAGATTTTTTTTAATTATAAAAACATAAAAAAGATGAAATTCCAACACAGCAAATCATTTTCCAGCTAATTCATCTATAGTCATACTTTTATTTATTCCTCTGATAATATATCTGTTTCATGTTGGGTAGTCTTTAAAGTAAATGTCATTTGATACCATGTTTGATATTTTATCATGATATGCCATAATGTGCTCATAGATCTTTTTTATTTAAAATACATCTTGAAAGAAAAATGCTTTAATGTCATCATAATTGATCCATTGTAATATTTTTCGGACTGGAGGCAAACCTTTAACGATGCTGTATTATAATATATGCATAGCTGTATATAGTATACTGTATATTATGTAATATAATTATACAGTATTAGCATTTAAAATAAATAAAAGACTTGCAATACATGCGATGGTTAATATGATTGGCTGGAGCTGTCACAGGCACTCATCAAGGGTGCCAATGATGCCTACAATTGTTGCCCCCTACTATAGCTTCCATGAACTATGAAGGAGGAGGTGGACCTTTAGTTCCTCCACCCATTCTCCATTCAAAGATTGGAAACTTAGGTGCCAAAGACCTTGCCCTTGTCCTCTGCCATCATTGTTTCCGATAGTCCTAAGCTGCATAATGACTATGGTTATCATTGTGTGGTTTTCTTTCTTGTGTTCTTGTTACTTTTAATTTGTAAATTAGTTGACTTTGGTCTAAAACAGGAATTCATAAGTTTGTATAATATAAGGGACATTGTAACAGTATCCATACAACAATGAAAATTTAGCCATACTCTACCAATATATAACCTTCTTCCCCGGGTCGAATGAAAGAAACCTATCTGCTCCGGTCGGAGATACTGTACTAACCATGTTAGTTAGTTATGTGATTTCCCCTCGCTGAGCTGTTGTATTATGATAGGGGGAAGCCCCTCCACCAGAACACTCTGATCAGTGCTCTCTGCCATTGGCATTTAATGCTGATTTTCCAGGATGCTTGTCCAACAAATGGCCAGCTTCTGTCAGACAGACTGACATACACACAGGCCGAATGTCTTTTTTTTATTTTTATCGGCTGTTGTCTCCCGACATTCGGCCCATGTGTACCCGGCTTAAGCTGCCCAGGCCATTGAATGAAGTTCATTCAGTTACTGAATCTTAAAGTAATACCTAGGCACAAACATAGCTTTGCTGTCACATATTTCTCCTGCTTTTTACTTAGTAATGAAGAAGAGTTTGTTAAGGTCTTCATTGCACAGAAACAAGTTTTTTTTTCAAAACATACTAAAACATTTTAATGTATCTATATGTCTTGCCATCTCTGAATCCCAATCAAGTCACATTGGGATGCAAATTCCAATACCCACTGAGCACTTTACTTGTAAGTATGGAGTGGTGTAGTGCCCCCCAGCCAAAATACCTCATAGTGTGAGTTAAGCCCTTAGTAGAGGTGTGGCCCAAATAAAAACAGTGATTACGTTGTTCAAAATCTTCTAATCTAAGTCATCAAGTGGCTGGTAAGAACTCTTAAACCAATTTATTAAAAGACGCAATTCCCACTAAATGGTGAAAATTTTATGGTAATAACATTGATGCAAACCACCAAAATATAATAAGACAACTAGAATGAAATGTGTTAGCATTCATAGTGACACCCAGCGTCTTCAATTTCTTGGATGTCAAAACAGATCTGTTTACCCCCTTGGTAAGGCATTTTATTAGACTTGACAAAATGATCAATAGATAACAGACATGGAAAACCACTTTTCAAGTGGGTAATTCTTGCTGTCTGAACAGCATGCTCATCAACTGAAACGTCCAATTTATGATGTTATTCCAATTATAAAATAAAAGTTAATGAGGATATGCTATAATATACTGATACAGATATTTAATAAGAATCCAGATTAGTTACAACCTTATAATGTGATTGCTCTGCTATATCTGCATGCACATTTTAATTTAATATTTTATTTACGTTATCATATACTGTAGCTCCATAAATAAATATATAATAGCATGCAATGCCAGTTCGTCTCCTGTGTTCACATTTACCAATTTGTTCTCTTGGAACACTAATGCAGGATTGCAATACAATAATAATATTAAGACCACCCTCCTGTTTTATTTAATTGAATTTGATGTAATATTTGTAATCTAAACGGTACTGATACAAAGACAGTTTAGGTGTAGTCATGTATAGGGTGTGGGCTTTCGAGTATTTAGATATTTTTGACAAGCTGTAAATACGTTTTAAATTGAGTCCTCTTTAACCTCTTTAGCTGCAGGTACCATGGAACAGTTTTATCTCCTAAGTTTACAGCAGAAACATTGAAATGATTTAATTCATTCTTTTAGCAGCTCAGCTCACTTTGCTTCCTTCTTCCCTCATTACTTAGAAGCAGGGCTGTGGATAATGGGCTACCACCAGTCGTCCTGTTAGGGGCCCAGGCCAGCAGGGGGGGGGGGCAGGCAGCAGGGTAAATCACATTTGGGCAAGGACGATGTTCGTCAGCTGAAAGTTGGCTTCTTCTCCTCTCCCTCACGCCGGATTTCACTGCTGCAGAGAGAGCCATACAGAGGATTGGTTCCAGTAGTTCCCCCCCTGCACCAATCACTCTCACTCTGTACGATGCGATTCCCACTGCTGTCCAGGCCCCCCCTGTTTGTCCCCCTAACCCTCCAGTGCTGTCGGCTTCCCTCCTCATCTTCCTGCCAGCAGCTGAAGCACACAATAGGATCCTTCAGGATGGATAGTGGGAGAAGCCTCTTCCTTTCCTGAATGAACCAGGGGAGGATCCAGGGCCTGCTCGCTATTTCCTCGTGGGGGGCAATTGACCCATTGCCCCCACCCCCAAGAAAATAGTGAACAGTCTGTGCTGATGCCAATACCCCCATCAGCCGTTTCTGACACAGAGCAGTGGCGCCCAAAACTGACAGGCTCTGTGAAGGGAGTGACACAGGCAGAGCCGCAGCTGCAGGGGATTTCCACTCCTCCTTCTCCTCCTTGAGCCGAGCATTCACCTGGCAATGCCCTCCTATTGGCTACATTCAGGGCCAATGGCTGGGAAACTAGCAGCTAGAGGATTATGGGACATGTAGTCCAGGATACCAGCAGGCCCCAGGATGGTTTCCTGAGAGGACTGCAGCCACCAGCATGCTGAGCGGGAGGGGGGAGAGGAAGAGAGGAGAAGAGGGACCATGAGGCTGTTGGGTGGAGGGAGTCAGTGATTCTATTATTATCCTCCAAGGTAAGAACTTATCTCCAGGTGGGGGGAGCAAGGGGGATGGGGTGGTGGGATGCAGGCTTCCATAGAGGTACAGAACCTTATCAATGGCTACATCCACCCTTTCCTCCCCTCCACCTGGATACAGCCACCCTGTCCCCCCCTTCACCTGGCTGGGTCCACCCTTTCCTCCCTTCCACCTGGCTGCTCCCACCCTATCCTCCCCTCCACCTGGCTGCATCCACCCTTTCCTCCCGTCCACCTGGCTGCTCCCACCCTGCCCCCCCCACCTGGCTACATCCACCCTGTCCTCCCCTCCACCTGGCTGCTCCCACCCTGTCCTCCCCTCCACCTGGCTGCAATCACCAATATTTTTTCAAGACACTGTGTATTTATATGTGTGTGTGTGTGTGTGTGTGTGTATATATATAATTGTATTTTATAGTTGGCCCCCCTACTTTTGTCCCTGTCCCTCCATGTGCCCCCTCTAAATATGAAAGCTGGGGATACCACTGTCTCTCACCGCCCCCCTGCATCCCCACATTTCTGCATCCATTACTGTGCAGGCCTCACTCTGGGACAACAGGGATACTGTCACTGGCCACTGGCAGTGACAATCTGCATCTGATAAAAGGCGATGTAGCAAGTGACAAGCCCCATATGAAGGCAGGTGACGTGGCAAGTAATTCACTCAGGGCTCCCACTGATTCTGCATTATGGTGAGTTGAACTATTGTATTTTATATTACAATGTAATAAGAGAAATAATGCGCTTCTATCATCCTGGCACCATGATGATTGAAGTGCCAACATCAGCCATTTCCCCTACAAGTTGCCTGCAAAAATTTTGGTAGTGCCCCTCCCGAGATTAGACTCTGGATCCACCCCTGGAACAAACACAATGAGTGATCGGTACCAATCACTCACTGTATTCAGACATAACTGAAGCATAGTAAACTGTGTTTATTTGGGGGGCCTGCAAGGTTGGCTGTATGGGGTCCTGCAGTTTCTAACAGCACCCCTGCTTAGAAAGCTGCGGGGAAGAAAGGAGAGGGATGATTTAGCTTAGACAATGCTTCTGCTCTAATGTTTCTACTGTGAACTTTAAGGTGTATGTCAACTCTAACAATCAGCTTCTCTTATTTGCTCCATTCTGGACTGCTAAATATACCATTGATGATGTTTTATTATTTTTATAAGTGCAAAAAATATCTGGTGGTTTTTCCAGAAATCTTGTGAGCTAATATAATTTCTCTCTACCTGTGCACAAGGAAGGGACATGGAGATGAGGAGAAGGAGTTCTGTGTTCTTCGGAATACATGAAGTAGGCAAGGCTGACAACACAAATCAGAGCCAAAAATACACAGTGTTATCATGTAAAAGAAAAGGTGTGAAATATATTTCTGGCACATCAATGCTTATGTACTTACAGTGTTTATAATAAAACATGGAAAAAATAGAATGTTTTGCGGTGATGTAAGGTAATTTTTTTCTATTTTTTAGTATTTTTTTTGTTTTTTCATTGACATAAGCTTTAAAGATAAAATACTCTATAGTGCCTAACTGCAGATACAAAAGTTTGTGCAAGATTGTCATAAAGCTTATTTACTGCCTGTGAAGTGGAAATAATCGCATGTCCATAACCTGTTCGCAGGTTCATTTTAAGAATGCAGTAAAAATGAAATCAGACCTTAAATGGCTGCACTGATCACTCAAAAATGAAATATTACTACAGGAAATGATTGTGGCATGGTACATATCTTTAACCCTTTCTCTAATGTAAGGCTAAAGTGATAGCAGAACAGGTTTTTAACACTTCTGCTGCTGCTAAAGTAACCAGGCCTGTGTTGTTCACATGTGTTAAGGTATAGCTAAAAGCAACACTTTTTTTTTTCTTTTGGATAGGGTGGAGAGAGATAAGAATGCTTGTCAGCTTTTATTGCTGTCTGTGTCCCCATTTAGGAGTTTCACCCTCTCTATTTGTCCTGTTTACCTTTATCATTGAAGGTGAAAGTAAAGAGAAAATCCCAAATTTTGGGTTCTCCCCAGAAAAGTAATAGAGGGGAAATCTTCCAGTGGGGACACTAGTGTTGGTGACGTGGGGGGAATTCCTTTAATTTGCAGGAATTTCCTCTCACTTCCTGTTTGGCTATGGGACAATAAATAAAGGTAATTCTCTGTGCCCCCCCCTTCCCAAAGCACCCACTGATGTTGAAGGCACACAGCCTGGTACGGCTCAGGAGGGGGGGGGGGGGGCGCTCGCTCGTCCCCACCCCCTTTCCCGACCATCCGGGAAGCGTGCTAGGTTCTGATATGGACCTAGGGCTTCCCCTTTAAGTCCATACCAGGTGATGGGGCCAGCGACGTGTCAATCTTGCCGCCTTCGGCGGCGAGATTGACTTCCTTCACTAGTCCCGTCTACCTGGAGCCGCATTCAAAATGAACGGACTTTCCTCCGTGCGGGAAAGTCTGTTTATTTCAAAAGTACGGCAGACTAGCACACACACGGCCGTATTGTCCGCCAGACTGCGAGTTCGGCGGACAGTTTTTGAGTCAAAACTACTTTCTGGGAAAAAAGTCCGCCGGAGCCCACACACGGGCGGATTGTCCAGACTTTTTCGCCGGATAGTTTGATCGTGTGTACGCGGCATAAGCTGCACTGCCCCTCCTGGAGGCCCGGTGTGGCAGATATTGACTGGTAGAGCTGAAGGAGATCAGTGAAAATCCATTTGCTGATAATCCTATCCAACTAAAGAGGACGTAACCGCAGCACCTCAAATGCTCCTTCTTAACCACTTGCCGACCGCCTCACGCCGATGTACGTCGGCAGAATGGCACGGGCAGGCATAAGCACGTACATGTACGTGATTTGCCTCCCGCGGGTCGGGGGCCCGATCGGGCCCCCGCCCGGTGCCTGCGGCGGTCGGTTTTCGTTCGGGAGCGATCCCGGACGAGGGGACGGCCATTCATTCATGGCCACCCCCTCGCGATCGCTCCCGACGAATGGAAATCCCCGGTGACATCACTTCCTCTCCTGTAATGTAAACACAGGAGAGGAAGTGATGTATTCTCTCCTCCGTGTCGGTATTTTTCGTTCCGACACGGAGGAGAGCGGATCAGTGAGTTGCACCAACACATCCCACACACAGTAGAACATGCCAGGCACACTCACACCCCCCCTTTACCCCCCGATCACCCCCCCAATTACCCCTGCCCCCCCAGTCACAGTGACACCAATGTCATTTTTTTTTTTTTTTTTTTTTTTTTTGCATTGGTGTCATTTGTGACTGTAATAACTGTTAGGGCAGTTAGGGTTAGCCCCCTTTAGTTCTAATGTACCCCCCTAACCCCCCCAATAAAGGTTTAACCCCGTGATCACCCCCCGTCGCCAGTGTCACTAAGGCTGGGTTCACATTGCAGCGGTTTATGAGAACGAATGTGATTCGCACCGCACTGCAGTGCAAATCACATCCGATCTCTGTGCGATTCGAGTTCAGCCATTCGCCGCACCCGCCGCACCCGCCACACCCGCCGCACCCGCCGCAAATTCGCACGGGACCCTTTTTTTGGCCCGCAGCAGAATCGGATCGCATGGGTGTTCACACCATGCGATCCGAGTTTGCAGATCGCACTGCGATATGCGAACTGATCTGGGGGTGTCAGTAACATTTCACTGACACTCCCAGCAGTTCGCATAGGGCAGTGTGAACTGCCGCCGGGAGGCATGCGATGCGGGAACCCGCCGCGGATTCGCGGCGTTTCCGCATCGCTCCAGTGTGAACCCAGCCTAATAAGCGATCATTTTTCTGATCGCCGTATTAGTGTCACAGGTGACGCTAGTTAGGCAGGTAGGTATTTAGGTTCGCCGCAGCTTTTTATAGCGCTAGGGACCCCCATATACTACCGCATAAAGCCCCCTGATTGCCCCCTAGTTAACCCTTTCACCAGTGATCACCATATAACTGTTACAGGTGACGCTGGTTGGTTAGTTATTTTTTTATAGTTTCAGGGCACCCGCCATTTATTACCTAATAAAGGTTTAACCCCCTGATCACCCGGCAGGTGTCATTTGTGACTAATAACTGTTAGGGCAGTTAGGGTTAGCCCCCTTTAGTTCTAAGGTACCCCCCTAACCCCCCCAATAAAGGTTTAACCCCGTGATCACCCCCCGTCGCCAGTGTCACTAAGGCTGGGTTCACATTGCAGCGGTTTATGAGAACGGATGTGATTCGCACCGCACTGCAGTGCAAATCACATCCGATCTCTGTGCGATTCGAGTTCAGCTATACAGATAGTATGGCTGAATTCGTGTCGCACCCGCCGCACCCGCCGCAAACTCGCACGGGACCCTTTTTTTGGTCCGCAGCAGAATCGGATCGCATGGGTGTTCACACCATGCGATCCAAGTTTGCAGATCGCACTGCGATATGCGAACTGATCTGGGGGTGTCATTAACATTTCACTGACACTCCCAGCAGTTCGCATAGGGCAGTGTGAACTGCCGCCGGGAGGCATGCGATGCGGGAACCCGCCGCGCATTCGTGGCGTTCCCGCATCGCTCCAGTGTGAACCCAGCCTAATAAGCGATCGTTTTTCTGATCGCTGTATTAGTGTCACAGGTGACGCTAGTTAGGCAGGTAGGTATTTAGGTTCGCCGCAGCTTTTTATAGCGCCAGGGACCCCCATATACTACCGCATAAAGCCCCCTGATTGCCCCCTAGTTAACCCTTTCACCAGTGATCACCATATAACTGTTACAGGTGACGCTGGTTGGTTAGTTATTTTTTTATAGTTTCAGGGCACCCGCCATTTATTACCTAGTCTCACTAGTGTACCCCTAAATTTAGGGGTGTCTACTTTCTAAAATGGGGTCATTTGGGGGGGGGGGGTTTGTGCCATCTTGGCATTTTATGGCCTTCAAAACTGTAACGCCCTTAGAAAGCCTGAAGGCGGTGCTTGGTTTTTGGGGCCCCGTACGCGGCTAGGCTCCCAAAAAGTCCCACATATGTGGTATCCCCGTACTCAGGAGAAGCAGCAGAATTTATTTTGGGGTGTCATTTCACATATGCCCATGGCATGCGTGAGCAATATATCATTTAGTGACAACTTTGTGAAAAAAAAAAAAAGTTTGTAATTTTCCCGCAACTTGTGGCAAAATATAAAATATTCCATGGACTCAACATGCCTCTCAGCAAATAGCTTGGGGTGTCTACTTTCTAAAATGGGGTCATTTGTGGGGGTTTTGTGCCATCTTGGCATTTTATGGCCTTCAAAACTGTAATAGGTAGTGAGAAGTGAACTCAAAAAATTACGCCCTTAGAAAGCCTGAAGGCGGTGCTTGGTTTTCGGGGCCCCGTACGCGGCTAGGCTCCCAAAAAGTCCCACATATGTGGTATCCCCGTACTCAGGAGAAGCAGCAGAATTTATTTTGGGGTGTCATTTCACATATGCCCATGGCATGCATGAGCAATATATCATTTAGTGACAACTTTGTGAAAAAAAAAAAAAAAAAAAAAAGTTTGTAATTTTCCCGCAACTTGTGGCAAAATATAAAATATTCCATGGACTCAACATGCCTCTCAGCAAATAGCTTGGGGTGTCTACTTTCTAAAATGGGGTCATTTGTGGGGGTTTTGTGCCATCTTGGCATTTTATGGCCTTCAAAACTGTAATAGGTAGTGAGGCGTGAAATCAAAAATTTACGCCCTTAGAAAGCCTGAAGGCGGTGCTTGGTTTTCGGGGCCCTGTACGCGGCTAGGCTCCCAAAAAGTCCCACATATGTGGTATCCCCGTACTCAGGAGAAGCAGCAGAATTTATTTTGGGGTGTCATTTCACATACGCCCATAGCATGTGTGAGCAATATATCATTTAGTGACAACTTTGTGTAAAAAAAAAAAAAAAAATTTTTTTTTGTCATTATTCAATCGCTTGAGGCAAAAAAATAAAATATTCAATGGGCTCAACATGCCTCTTATCAATTTCCTTAGGGGGTCTACTTTCCAAAATGGGGTCATTTGGGGGGGTTTTGTACTGCCCTGTCATTTTAGCACCTCAAGAAATGAGATAGGCAGTCGTAAACTAAAAGCTGCGTAAATTCCAGAAAACGTACCTTAGTTTGTAGATGTGACAACTTTTGCGCAAACCAATAAATATACAATTATTGACTTTTTTTTTACCAAAGACATGTGGCTGAATACATTTTGGCCTAAATGTATGACTAAAATTGAGTTTATTGGATTTTTCTAATAACAAAAAGTAGAAAATATCATTTTTTTTCAAAATTTGCGGTCTTTTTACGTTTATATCGCAAAAAATAAAAATCGCAGAGGCAATCAAATACCATCAAAAGAAAGCTCTATTTGTGGGAAGAAAAGGACGCAAATTTTGTTTGGGTACAACATTGCATGACCGCGCAATTACCAGTTAAAGCAGCGCAGTGCCAAAGTGTAAAAAGACCTCTGGTCATTTACCAGCAAAATGGTCCGGTCTGAAAGTGGTTAATAAAACCAGTCTGTTATAGCTTCCTATAACATTCTGCATTAATCTTTGCCCCTTCAGATGTTTCTTACTGTTTTCCTAGGTGGTTGTAAAATCATGCTTCCTTATAGCAGCCAGCGCCATCTCAGCTACTGTCTTCCGATGCCGCAGTGTAGATTACTTCCGCCCTTCCTGTTATTCTCTGCTGTTATCTCGCACATGCTCAGTTATGTTGCAGCCAAGCCTCGTTTTCACTCGAGATTGCTATAGCAGCCATCTCCTGCTTATCGAGGCACAGAAAAGTGGGCAAATATTTCAGCACTTGTTAACTATGTAGGGCTTTTTAACCATGTAAAATGCAATTGATTATATAATGCAGCTGATCTTCTTGCTCTGGGATGCTTTGTATTATACTGATATTTACCCCAGTGACATTGCTAGTCACAAGGTGGTGTTTCAGGAACTGAATGACACTGTAATCTCGTGGCATCTCTGAACAGTGCCGCAGGGAGAAGATGCACATTTATGAATGGACTGACGGCACAATAATTGTGCCGTTAATGAGGGGGAATATGGTCATGCGGCAGTGATGTCATGAAAACGAACCAGACAGATTACAAGCAAACTGAGCAGGTTAGGATCAATTCATAAAGAACAATGTGTACAGTGCTTATTGATGATTGCATCTGGGAAAAGGTGACCTTACCATCACTTTAACCACTTGAGCTATGGAAGATTTTGCAACGCTGTACCTGCATGAAATTTCTATAATTTTTTTCCACAGTTTTTTTTTTTTTTTTTGGTGGTATGTGATCGCTAATGGGATTTTTATTTTTTTATTATATAAAGGAAAAAAGACAGAAGATTAAAAAAACAATGTTTTTTATATTTTGTGTTATAAAACATATCAGTCAAAAAATATATAATCTCTTCATAAATTTTGGCCAAAATGTATTCTGCTATATGTCTTTGGTAACAAAATCCCAATAAGTGTATATTAATTGGTCTGTATGAATGTCATAGTGTTGGTATAAATACTGGATTTTTTGGGTTGTGGTTATGGGGTGAGACGGTCTCATCCTACAGCCAGAGCACAAGGCTGTACACCGGGGGTCTCAAACTGGTGGCCCTCCAGCTGTTGCAAGACTACAAGTCCCATCATGCCTCTGCCTGTGGGAGTCATGCTTGTAACTGCCAGCCTTGCAATGCCTCATGGGACTTGTAGTTATGCAACAGCTGGAGGGCTGACAGTTTGAGACCCCTGCTGTATGCTGTATTTTGCTGAGGCTACATATAGTTTACAGTATACAGCTTGCCCAGTAGGTGCACTTGTTAGTGTGTGAAATAGTTAATTTAGGTAAGCGTGGCCCAAGAAAACGATATAAAGTGACAGTAAAGCTAGAGATCAGCTTTCAACATTGGCTGAAAATAGATTTCATGCACACCTGTGCCACTTAATAGTACAGTACATTAACATAGGTTAATCGGCTGTGATAGTTGCATGTGTTTTACTCTTAAAAAGAGTATTTCATTTCTGAGGCTGAGATGTAAATCATAAGGAACCCACCACATAGCTTTAATATATTTCAAGTTACAAATTATTTTCTTTGTTGCACTCATGGATGTTTTTTATTACTTAAGCATGTAGAAACTCAAGTTGCATGTGTCCTCCTATATGATGTTTGTGTGACATGCACTATCCAGTAAATACATGTAGGTTGGAAGAATGGTCATTTATGTTTGTGCGATCATTCAAGAACAAAATGTGTATGTGTATAAGCACATTTACTATATTCCCTCTTTTGATAGATATTTCTTTATTTCTGTCACTTTGAAATGAAGATAAATTCAATCTTTCAGTTGATTGGGTTGAGTTGACAAAAGAGTTCTGGTAACCCTACACATATCATTACTCCTAGACCCCATGCGATCTTCTATCTCAGATCACAGCTAGGAATGTAATTTTACTAATGAAAGCAGGCCACTTTTAGAATACCTACTTCATGCTATGCAAATAAATGTATTCTGCTTGTTCTGGAATTGTATTTCTCAGTGTTATTCCTGGTAAAAGAAAAAATGAATAAAACAGAATAAAGGTAGATACTGTAAGAGAAAAGGTTACATTCAATATGACTTTGTTATGATGTGATTATGAAGAATAGGTATCCCAATCCATGACAGTGTCTATAACTTAGACAAAGTTAATTGATACAATACCTTCTTTAAAACTTACATTGTAGCCTTTTATCTTGTATTATATACAGTAACAGCAATCTCTCTTTTTATTTCAGATTATAAAAAGAGAGAATATAAAAAAACAAGTAGCAGAATATTGTACAACGTTAGCCATTGACTAATGTAGAAACTTTGGAGTTTAAGTGATACCCTTTACTGGCTAACTTGAAGGCTATTTGCGGCACCCCCACAGTCTAGACAGAAAACTCAGATTCTGAGCGTTCTCCTGAACTTCCTATTCTCCCACTGACAGTATGTTTTGAGTTTAGCACAGGTACATTTTTGGGTGACAGTAAAATGGCTATTTATTAGCCAAGGTTGCTTTATAATCTCTGTAAATTATAGTCTTTATATCAGGCATGGCCTGATGCTTACAAATATCCAGTCAAATATTAAATAGCTGTTGTGTAAAAGGTGATAATATAACCGATGCCTTATACTCTGTAGTTCTTCTGTGAGTGCTGAAATTGTCCTCTGTATAAAATGGGCTCTTAGAATTTACTAAAATGCCCATTTTACTGGGATCTGGCCAAAACCAAGGCTTACTAAATCTATTCCAGGATAGGGTGACCTAATCTGCCTTTGTACAAACAGAAAGTAAGGTTTGAGCTGTGGTAACCATAAGGCACTTGTAGAACTGTGCCTAAGACAACAAGAATTGCCACATGATAAAAGAGCTTATACAATGAATGTAATCATAAATGTTTATCTGGGGCATCAGGACTTATAAATATAGCTCCAAGTACAGTCGCTAATAGATCAGTCTGGTAAGGTCACCTTCTAGTTTTCTATATCTCTTGAGGATTCATACAGAAAGATCTATTTACCATATTTTTATCTTATTCTCACCCCCACCATATCTGACTGCTCTTACTACAGAAAGGGTGTTTCCAGGTTCCCCCACTATTTGAATTGTGTGCTCCATAATATCAATCAAATTAAACATTTAATATGGAAGGTAGGTCTAGTAATTTCTGTGCAGTGATGCAGACTTAAAGGAGAAGTGCATGATGTCAAAAAAAGAAACATACATACCTATGTGGATGCAGCATTGGTTAGATGCTGCAGCTGTCTCCCACTGGCTCTAGGACAGAGAACTGAGTGATCACATGACCTCTGATCACTCAGTTCTCGATCTTCACTGAGCAGAGAGCCTAAGACTGCCAGTCACCAGCTCACTGCTCTGCCCCTCAAGCACTGAAGGGCCAGGCTGTGGCGAGGGAGGGAGAGGTTGACTGAGAGGCTGAGACAGCTGTCAGTCAGGCATCTCTGGGTGGATCCTGACATAAGTTCACTCCTGTGACCCAGAAGAGAAGTATGGTCCAAAAAGCCTTTGCCATACTTCTCTTCAGGGGCATAACTATAGGGGGTGCAGCAGTCGCGACCACAACTGGGCCCTGTGCTGCAGGGGGCCCATGCAGCCCCCTCTACATATGGCTGGCAGCAGCATAGGCAGCTAGAGGTGCCAGTGCACCATGCACACGGGTGGCTGGAGGTGGAGGGTGACTAGCAGAGCTCCATGCTCGACTATCCCACTGGCTGCTCTATAGTTGTGCATTCCCCGCATGACCTGTGTCCTTGGCTGGCTCCTCAGAGTACCCCTCTCCTGCTCCATGCATTGCCGCTCAGTCCGATGTCTGTTCTCCCCAGCCAGAGTCCCCCCCCCTGAGTCCGGCCCACACTGCACTGCATACTTCTCCCGGGTAAACAAACTTTAAGCACACAGATGCAGTGCAGCCCTATGAGAGCCGGCTCCCCAGAGGACACTGCAGGCTTATCTGCCAGCCCCCCTCCTCCCCCGTCATACATAGATGATGAAAGGTCTTTCTAGGAGATATGCTGATCACCCATCCAGCACACTGGATGGAGCCCAGGCCAATATGAATGAGTGCGCAGCCTGCAGCTTGGTCATGGTGAGTGAGAGGGCCCCATCCCCCACACACCATTACTTAACCCCTCCATCTCCCCCTAGGGACAGGGGCCCCTTCTCACGTGAGGACAGGGACCCCCATCTCCCCTGGGGACAGGGACCCCTTCTCACCTGGGGGCAGTAACTTAATCTGCCCTGGAGAAAAGGACCTCATCTCTTCTGGGGACGGGGAGCCCATCCTGCCTAGGGACAGTCCCCCAATGGGGCACCTAAAAATAAAAAATAAAATAATAAAAAAAAACTATTGATGACAGTGGTGGAACTACAGGGCTCCCAAAGGTCATAACTGTGACCACGCCCTGGAGTTCCACCGCCAGACTTGGAGGGAAGGGCCCTGGCTGGAGTTCAGGGGGGCCCTTCATAGTTTCTTGCATCGGGACCCTGAAGGTTCTAGTTACGCCACTGCTTCTCTTTTAGGTTGAGGTTCAGAAATCTCAGCACCAAAGTCCTTGAGAGACATTAGAACCATATAAACCATTAATTTCAGCCTTGGCCAGCCCTCTACTATTACTGTTCTTTACTATAATTCCATATATCTGTTTCTTGATAATTCTCAACATCTCATCAATATTATTTCTTTGCATACATATAGTTTGTGTGTGACATTAAAAATTAAAGCATTTACTTCATCCACATAACAAACAGAAGAACATTATCAGATGTGTATCTACAACTACCGGGAACTAGAACCTGTATTTCTATACTTTTTTCACTGGTGTCAATATCAGCAATCCTAGCCACAGTTATGATGGATGGAGTTTACTCACATAGGGTGGGAGCACTATTATTATCAGTGTACCTAGTGGCACCCCTGCCAGGAACCCAAATTAGTGAAAAGTGTTCAGATACTGTTCTACAATTGAAGATACATATCTGCATTTGCATTATTTTAATTCCCTACCCCATGTTAGGCTAGGTTTACACTATCTTCCTATGCTGCTCAGAGCAGGGGTCTGGGGTGTCCTCGTTGACCATTTCAGGTCCGATTTCAGCCCAAATTTTTGGCTGAGTTCAGACCTGAAACAAAAACAAGATGCACAGGGCTCCTGTGCAAATTTGCGCCGGAGCCCAGCTATTGGGAATTGGATATGGAGAACCTGCATCCAGTTCCCAATAGTGTGAAGGCAGCCTCAATCAAGCATTACTTCCAATATAACTAAAATAAAACGTGCACAGTCACTCTTTAAACAATAACGGGGATTTCTATCTCAATATAGCTAGCTATAACACCACACAGTGATTTCACTTCATAATATAAAAGTGCAGTGCAACAAATAAATTCAACTTAATAAGTGTCCATAAATAGCATTTTCTAATCAACAGAACTCCTGTGTTCAATGCACAACAGTGGTGGGATCCTCCTCCTCAGAATCACCCTGACATATAGAGAAATTTGCTGCTCACCTCCTTGTGTGACCTCTCTGTTAGATAGAGGTACAAACACACTTAATAAAGACCCATGACAATATAGAAAACTCCAACTGTCTCGTTACATTCAGATAATGCACATCAGATCCTTACTGGTGTTCTCCACACAGATTATGGTGGTGTATGAAAATGATAAAGGAAGGCCAGATAGTGCTCTCTGTATACTAATAATTTAAGCTATAATAAAAGATAGACTACTCACATGCACAGTGGATTGACATAAAAAGGTCAAAAGCATAAACGTTCCACTTGTCATACAGCCTCCATTGCATAGAAAAAGCAAGATGTTGTTCCCCACGCCTGACACAACATGCAATTACCATGTATTCAAGGTTGGCCACTCACCTTATCCTATAGCCTCACTGTTAGATTGAATCTACACTAGCATACAAAGATAATGTATAGTAGATCACAACCCCTCTCTTTAAATGGACTTAGATGACATCAGATCTTCCCAGATGCTCACCTCATACAGGATGATACTATACAAATATAAGGAAGACAAATAGTGCTCTCTGTATACTAATAAAATTAAAGTAGAGTAAAATAAAACCACTCCCATAAAATAGGATAGAAAAGGCACACGAGTCTCAAGCTTCAGTGCTCCATTAACCGTGTAGTCTCCCATGTTTAAAGAAAGCAAGATTATATGTCCTTATGGCATGCAATCACCTTGTGCTCAAAAATGGCTACTCGTTTTCTCGTATGACCTCACTGCTAGACTGAGGTAATATTGGCGTAAAGGATAAGGTGAGTGGCCAATCTTGAACACATGGTAATGGCATGTCGTGTTAGGAGTGGGGAACAACATCTTTCTTTCTCTATGCACTGGAGACTGTACAACTAGTGGAACATTTATGCTTTTGACCTTTTTATGTCAATCCACTGTGCATGTGAATGGTCTGACTTATTTTATTGTATCTTGAATTATTCGTATACAGAAAGCACTATTTATCTTTCTTTTATACTTTTCATACATCATCTCCTCACCATCATTTGTGAGGAGAATATCAGTCAGGATCTGATGTGGATTATCTATATGTAACAAGACATCTGGAGTTTTTTATATCGTCATCGGTCTTTATTACGTGTTTGTAGGACTATTTATGGACACTTATTATCTTGATTTTATTTGTTGTGCTGCACTTTTATATTATTATTATTACTTCTAATATAGATTTGAAGACTTTTCAAGACTTAGTGATATAGCTTGTTAGGGGAATTTGAATTTTGTTTAGTGTGAGCGAACAATGTTCTCAAATGCATGTGGAAAAATAAAAGAGAAAGGATGAGTCCCTTGAATTCCTGTATCCTGCCATTTCCATTTGGTCCCCAGGCAGTAAAAAGATATCTATTTTATTGTTTTATTGCTATTGGCTTTCCAAGCTTGCAGTTTGTCTTGATTCCTAATCTAACCTAATCTCTTAAAAAATAATAATACATGCAAATCATCCATAGTTGGAGTTTAAGCCACAACCGCTCCATAACTGTATTCAATCTCTTTATAGCAATATATATCTGTTCCATACTACTTTTTTTTACAGTCATTTGACTTCCTCTGAACTCCCTTTTCATTCATCATTGATTTCAGTACACTTTTCCACTGCATATACATGACTGCACTCTAGTATAGCACACAGTGAACATAAAAAGCAGGGCATGTGAACCCAACTGCTCACTTGAACTGTAATTCGTTTGTGACCATATTTGATAAACACACAAGCATAACTATGCACAGTATCATAGTTACATAGTAAGTGCAGTTGAAAAGAGACACAAGTCCATCAAGTCCAACCTATGTGTGTGATTATTTGTCAGTATTACATTGTCTATCCCTGTATGTTGCGGTTGTTCAGGTGCTTATCTAATAGTTTCTTGAAACTATCAATGCCCCCCCCCCCCCCCCCCGCTGAGACCACCGCCTGTGGAAGGTAATCCCACAACCTTGCCGCTCTTATGCCGTGTACACATTATCGGAATTTCGGCCCGCAAAAGACTGCCGAGAGTTTTTCATCGGAAAATGCTACCGTGTGTATGTTCCATCGGTCTTTTACTGGCGGAATTCCAGTCAGCAAAAGATTGAGAGCATGCTCTCAATTTTTCAGTCGGGAAAAGTTCCTATCCGAAAATGCAATCGTCTGGGGCAATTCTGACGTGCAAAATTACTACGCATGCTCTGAAAAAATTCAACGCACGTTCGGAAGCATTGAACTTAATTTTCTCGGCTCGTCGTAGTGTTGTATGTCACCGCGTTCTTGGTGGTTGTAATTTCAGCAAACTTTTGCATGACCGTGTGTATGCAAGGCAAACTTGAGCGGAATCCCGTCGGAAAAGCCGTCATATCTTTTTCCGGTGAGAAATCTGATCCCGTGTACGCGGAATTACAGTAAAGAACTCCCTACGTAGTTTAAGGTTAAACCTCCTTTCTTCTAATTTTAATAAGTGACCACGAGTCTTGTTGAACTCCCTTCTGCAAAAAAGTTTTATCCCTATTGTGGGGTCACCGGTATGGTATTTGTATATTGAAATCATATCCCCTCTCAAGCGTCTCTTCTCCAGAGAGAATAAGTTTAGTGCTCGCAACCTTTCCTCATAACTAATATCCTCCAGACCCTTTATCAGCTTTGTTGCCCTTCTTTGTACTCGCTCCATTTCCAGTACATCCTTCCTAAGGACTGGTGCCCAGAACTGCACAGCATACTATAGGTGCGGCTGGACCAGAGTCTTGTAGAGCGGGAGAATTATCGTTTTATCTCTGGAGTTGATCCCCTTTTTAATGCATGCCAATAATCTGTTTGCTTTGCTAGCAGCATCATCTACTAGGACCCCCAGGTCCTTTTCCATCCTAGATTCCCCTCAGAGGTTCTCCCCCCAGTGTACAGATTGCATTCATATTTTTGCCACCCAAATGCATTATTTTACATTGAAACTCATTTGCCATGTAGTTGCCCACCCCATTAATTTGTTCAGATCTTTTTGCAAGGTTTCCACATCCTGCGGAGAAGTTATTGCCCTGCTTAGCTTAGTATTGTCCGCAAATACAGAGATTAAACTGTTTACCCCATCCTCCAGGTCGTTTATGAACAAATTAAACAGGATTGGTCCCAGCACAGAATGCTAGGGGACCCCACTACCCACCCCTGACCATTTCGAGTACTCCCCATTTATTACCACCCTCTGGACCTCACCCTTGTAGCCAGTTTACAATCCATGTACTCACCCTATGGTCCATGCCAACGGACCTTATTTTGTACAGTAAACGTTTATGGGGAACTGTGTCAAATGCTTTTGCAAAATTCAGATACACCACGTCTACGGGCCTTCCTTTATCTAGATGGCAGCTCACCTCCTCGTAGAAGGTTAATAGAATCCATGCTGATTACTGCTAATGATACCGTTCTCATTACTAAAATCTTGTGTATAGTCCGTTATCATTCACTCCAAGAGTTTACATACTATTGATGTTAGGCTAACTGGTCTATAATTCCCAGTGATGAATTTTGGACCCTTTTTAAATATTGGTGCTTCATTGGCCTTTCTCCAATCAGCTGGTACCATTCCAGTCAGTAGACTGTCAGTAAAATCTACGTAGCATCTACCTAACAACCTAGCAAATCCACAAAAAAAGTGTGCTGGTAGAATTTATATACGTCTATACTGCATGTACCCATTGGCACAAGCCCAAAGCTTATTGACACAGGCACCAAAACTATTTTTAGACAGCCACATAAAAGGAGGGTTTTAGACTAAAGCAGTCCCTAGATGACTCATCAGTGGATTGAATGAAAAAAAAAAATACTTGATTCCCCCATCCACACACTCAATGTGGATGGGGTAATCCTCCCCACTGAGCTATTGTATTCTGACAGCAGGGAGACTTCCTCACTGTCAGTATGCACAGACCAGAACTGCCAGCTATAGCTAGTTAATGTCGGCTGTAATTTGCATAAAAATCAAACCCCCCTCCCTCTCTTGCCTCTTAACTGCTCACTGAGGCCACCTATTACCTCCAGTGGCCAATAGGGAGGTGCCAGTAGCTGCAGTGGGGAAGCAAAAGTGCAAAGTTGTGTCACTGATTGCAGTTGCGTAATTCAGGGGGAAAATAAAACATGAAATAGTTTCATTTTGAGGATCCGACATTTGTAACCATTCATTCTAACACTAAAATCTCTACATCTACAGGCATCCATGATTTAAGACTAACCTATCTAGCACTGTAAAAAAAAAATTGCTAAATATACCTTTCCGGTCTGGTCTGGTCCCGCTCTGGCAGCTTTGCTGTGGAGGCAGGTGCAGAGGAGGCAACGAGAACGGAAGCCCCATAGTAAGTCAGTGGGTGACGTCACTTCCCATTCATTTCCCAGCTATTGTTGGCTGTCTCCTCTACAGAGCTTCCACAACTGTAGACCGACTGGAGCGATTTCAGAAAAGATACGTATAGCCATTCTTCTTTACAAGGCTATATAGATTAGTCTTAGATTGTGGATACCTGTAGATGTAGAGATTTTAGTGTTAGAGTGGACTTCCCCTTTAGGGCTCCAGATGACCTGTTTCTGCATGCTCCTGGGTTAGAAATCTGACTCTCTATAGTATAAAGCATAAAATACAGTTTATTTTCAATCTGCCTGCAACAACAATCTTCTTATTGTGCTGTGGTTTTGTCTTTGCAGATATGAAGACCCTCCAATGTGGTGATGACAATGAAATTCCATCTTCAGTCTTTTTCAAAGTTTTTGATCCATATTTCATTGCTCTCTGACAAATCAGACTTTTGAAAACCCTCCAAAAACAAGACCAATGCATGCAGACATTTGCTGAATTCTGTAGAATTATTTTATTCTTCCACCACATTTGTATAAAGACATCTGTTGTTAAAATAAATACTTTGTGCTTTGAAAGTGCAATGAAGAAATGAAAAATACGTAGCAGGTGTTTCCGGAGCAGAAAATATACCTGTCAGGGGAGGTCAGTATGTTCTAACACTTCTGGCAGCGAAACAATTAAGAGACCTCACTAATTTCATTCCACTTATGTTATGTCAATGACTGGAGCTCTTACATCCTGTATCTTTCTTGTGGAGAAAAGTAAAATGCTGTATGATGTAATTATATAAACCAATCCAATTTAGCAAAAGAAAAAAAATCTGATTTTAAATTGATGTATTATTACAGCTATAATCCTTGATGTTGACACTAAATTTAAAACATTTTTGGATGTTGACTTCAACATCATTCAAGTAAAAAATATATGTATATCACACTTTTTTCCCTTATATCATCATATCGATTTTAGAAAAACTTCATGTAAAATTTTAAATCTGAAAGTTTTTTCAGCCAAGCTGCAAATATTTTTTTTCTCCCGAAACCAATCTCTTGGAAAAGGTGCAAGCTGCTGACTGATAGCCATTTACTGTTTTGCAATTGACTATTTCAGCTATCTTGTTTTAGTTTTGCTATGAGCTGGAAAACACAATAACAAAACAAAAGGAGAAGGGTTTGGTAAACTGCACTATGGAGAGTTATATTAAGGAGCAGGCTGAACCTGTTTCAAGAAACAATTCACATATAAGCTAGGACAATTCGCCACAGAATAGGAAAGGCCCTTATATAATTGATTCATAAAATCAGGCTTTGTATCATAAAGATTATATATATATATATATATATATATATATATATATATATATATATATATAGATATAGATATATAATATATATATATATGTTTTGTTTTAACCACTTTAAGAAGAAATTACAATAAACTGGGTCATGGTTTTAGATTGCAGTCACCACTACTATCTTGCGCTGTTTTTAAAGTGAAAAGACAGATTACCTAAGATTCTCAAGTTTAATGAGATGGCAAATGCATCTGTCTATGGTTATTTGTTATTACTAATATCACCATATTTATTAGTAGAGTTTGTAGTGGGTAATACATAGTCCATAATTCAGTCACTTGTCATATATATTGCCAAATTATGTTATTATGATTTTATATTACTTTGTCCTTAGTTTCTAGCAGCCGACAAAAATACAACATTTAACTGGTAACTTTTGAAAACATCAAGTGTAATAAATCTAAATAAAAATAAGCATTTGGATGTAGTTGATTTTATTGTTTTGTCTATGTTATTCATATTTTCTGTTTTTGTGGAAGGATAGTATGCTTGGAAAATAAGTATACATCTGCTTTTATTTATTTGTTGAATGTAAATACTCTTATTTTAACACTTTACTTTAGTTTTATAGAAATGGGTATCCCGTTAGTAAAAAAAAGGGACATGAGAAACTTGTTCAGTGGCACCGTGATTACCATAGCGCCAAACCTAAGGGACATTTTATATTGACTTCAAAGTGTAACTGCTTCCATGTGGTCCTTACCCCAGCACTGTCTGTGGGTCTTAGGTAGGGCAGGACTAAGGGTGGTCGGGGCCCCTGGGCTTGAGTCACTTTTGGGCCCTACCTTCTATACATTACCGTATTTATCGACGTATAACACGCGCCAGCGTATAACATGCACCCCAAGTTTAGGAGGGAATTGTAAGGAAAAAAACTTTTAGGAGGGAAGTTTAAGGAAAAAACTTACATTTAAATGCCCATCAATGCAGCCTTATCAGTGTCCATCTGCAGCCTTGCCCATCCATCTGCAGCCTTGTCCAGTGCCATTGCAGCCTTGTCAGTGTCATTTGCAGCCTTGTCATTTGCAGCCTTGTTATTTGCAGCCTTGTCATTGCAGTCTTGAAGTTTAAAAATGGCACCGCCGAGATACAGAGTCCTGGGTATCTTGGCAGCTCTCGGGTCCTCTCGGCAGCTCACAGGTCCTCTCAGCGGCTCTCGGGTCCTCTCTCTCCTAGACTATGTTTATCCTGGCAGCGGAGTTTTGGCAGAAAAAACGCTTGACCTTTCTAAATTCCTGTAACGCTATTGGCCATTAATTTATTTCATTTCATAATAATGTATTCTGTTTATTGAAATCTCTCATTAATCCTGTAGTTCTCTTGTATAAAGCAACATACTTTTCTAGAGGGTGCCCAAAGATGTTCAACAAAGTCTGGGATGTCTGCATTAAGTTGGATTTGACAGCTACTTAAGTTGTATATTCTTCTGAAGCCTACCTCTTGTCTCACCTCCTTTTATTTGATATGGGCTTTAAAGCCTTATGTGTCCCACTTATAATAAAGTCCACCCTCCGCATTGTTCTGTGTCCCCTAATGCAGTATATATAGGACTACTGTACTTTGCATTTATCCTTTAATCTGTCTTGGTACCCTAAGCAAGGTTACTGCTTTCTGGGCATAGTTAGTTCGTTTAGAACCAATATTGTTCTATTATTATTATGTTTTAAATTGTAAGCACCTTGAGCTGTAGCATTACTTTTAAAGTTAATAAATAGAAGTTTAAAAAAAAAAAGAAGTATTTTGGCCATTGAAATGAATTAATGCACGTCAAGCGTTTTTCCTGTCACAATTCTGCTGCTGCTGAACGCACTCGCACATCTAAACACCCCTGCTCCTAAAAGCCTATGTGTGCATGGACACTAGGCTAACATACAGGGGCATTTAAAAGCAGGAAAAAAAATGACAAACACCCCTAGGAGCAGCAGCGTCCAGCGTGTACAAGGCCTTAAACTTACAGTAACTGTCACCATAGGCGTCCGCAGGTAGGGGCAAGGGGGGGCAAGTGCCCCCCCCCCTGGAATCAGGGATCTGATGAGGAGCGATGACCATCAACACCCCTCTGTCACCCCCTCTCTCTTTCACACCCCTCTGTCTTTTTTACCCCCCCCGTCACCCCCCTCTGTCTCTCTCTGTCACCCTCCTCTCTGTCACCCCCTCTGTCTCTTTCTGTCACCCCCCTCTCTCTGTCACCCGCCCTCTCTCTGTCACCTGCCCTCTCTCTGTTACCCCTCCTCTCTCTGTCACCCCTCCTCTCTCTGTCACCCCCCACATGTGTGCAGTCTCTTACAGTCTCTTAAGCCATGTATGCCATCTCTGACAGTCTCTTGTGCCATGTCTGCAGTCTCTGACAGTCTCTTGGGCCATGTCCGCAGTCTCTGACCATCACCTGTACTACGTCTGCAGTCTATGACTGTGATAATGTAATTGTCGAAAAAGGGTCAGAGAATGGGTGACCTTAAAATGATGCCCCTCCCTGAAAAAAGTTCTGCGGACGCCCACGACTGTCACTGATCCAAAGAGATATTTTCCATGAGGCTGAACACCCTGGTTTGTCAAAATCTTTGCACTTATATGCATTCCCACAGAGAGTTAGTTTAGCATACCAGCTCATACCAGGCAATATTTTGCTGGATTGGAGACAGGTGAGAATGCTGGGTGTTGTAGTACTATCATATTGGTGTAATTGCAATAAAAAGTAATAAATGAACATTAAAAGAGAAGTTACACATAATTAACCAATTATTATATGCCATTGTGCAGTCAAACAATACTTACATCTCAATAGAGAAAAGGAAATGAACCTTGATAAATAAAATGCTTGTGTTTATTAAACCGCGAATGAAGGCTGTATGCAGCACTCAATAGTTGCCAGTACAAAATTAGTTTTTTTAAAGATGGCTAAAAGACATGTGACATGTAACATTATCAGACTGCTCATAATGATAGCAAGCCCTAATATAATATGTGGTAGAAACAATATTTAAGGAAGTCTGAAATATCAGAATGCTGCCCTGAAACCTACCAACCACAGACGTTATTCCTGTACATCATTACCAGTGAAATAAAAAGGTGTTGGCACATGTGTTAAACAGATGGCATCTGTATCTGGACATTTGAAAAAATGCCATCTATCTACCCACTGCAGCATCCAGCCTCTATAATGGTCTATAGCCCATGAAATGTGCTCCACTTGGACCATAAAAGAATAATTGGAGGAACATGATTTTCATAAATTTACACATGAAAAAGAGGTTTTAGGACATTCAGAAGCAAATTTGAAATAATTTCAGGAGATTATCAGAAAAAATATATATATTTAAAGGACACATACAGAGAAAAATATCTAGGCTGTCATGGCTCTTCTTCTGAAAATGCTAGTTGCCTGGCTGATAAATAAGACATTTCTGTTATAGCTGGTGTCTGGATAAATGGGTAATCTTCCAGATTTTCTATCTCTTAGTCATTGGGATCTGCTTGTCATAGCTCCTGGCCCTGTTTCTATTAACCTTCATTCCTATCCCACCCGTTTCATTAATCCTGTAAAATAAAATGAAAATCCATGAAGGTAAGGGCATTTGGGCAGTTCTAATAATGACATACTTGTGTTCTTACCAATGAAACCTAAGAAACATAGGAAGTATTAGATGATTTATGTATAGTCAATTAAAGTCTGAATTGTCTGTTTTGAGTAGACATATTTTAAAGGGTTAGTTCACATTTGGTTAAAGCTGCACAGTTTTTCTTTATCTACAAATACCCCTTACCTGCATGGGCAGTTTTTGGTTTGGATAATGCCCTTGTTATAGGTGCAGGCCATTTGCAGGCCTACCAAAGTCTGACAGAAAAACTCCCAGAGATTACATCATCCAGCCCTGCCTTGCTTCTGAGATGTTATTAGGACACTCCCAGCTGTTACTGTTCACCCCCACCATCGCAGCAATATGTTCTCAAATGCTGAGTTAGAGGGCGAATGTGTCAGGAGAATGAAAACGCATATGATAGGGTTTGAATCAGAGAAACTGCTCACTTGTGTGATGGTGGGGGAAAGCAGCAACAGATGAATGGGGTGGGGGCTTAGCAATGTCCAGTGAAGTCCTTTGCAAAATGAAAATTCCCTTGAAAAATTAACAGCCTGCATGCATTTGGCAAATCAACTCCTCGGTATACAAATGTGTGTGGAGTAAGCTTACGCTGTCTGATTAATGCTAATATGCTAGTGGAACTGTCTTCAGGAGTTCTTCCAGGTTTGCTGTACCTTGAAGCTTCATCTATCATATTATCTGCCAGGCATTGATGGATTTTTTTCCAGTAGGCTGTGTAATCATATGACTATGATGTAAGCCGTGAATATTTATTTGCTATATTTATAACATATTATATAGTGCTTGACTAAGTACATAAAACCATTTACATCAGGTCCTGTCCTCCAAATGAGCTTACAATCTTCTGTGCCTACCACACTTATATAAACACACGGGTCAATTTTGGGAGTAAGTTGATTAGACCACTAGTATGCATTTGGATTGTAGCAGGAAATTAGAGAACCCAAAGGAAACCCACACAAACATGGGAAAAACATATAAGCTCCATGCAGATACTGTCATTGGTGACCCCAGAGCCCAGACCTGCAAGGCAAGAATGTTGACCACTTGGACACTTTTTTTTTTGACAGACAGTCTGATAAACCCAGAGGAGATAGGCAGGTGAGTAGGGTCAGGGATTTGTTCAAAATTGGAGGAACATTTTGAAAGGATCCCAGGACTGTGGAGGTTCTACCCCTGCTACCTGAAATGTGAAACAACGTTGCCTGTGTTTTTGAGGTCTATCCAGGACCACAGCCACAGAGAACCTTATTGTCAAGAAGGCAATGGAACCTCTACATTTGTATCGCTACCTTGCCAGACTTTGTGGAAGCTGATTATGAGAAGCACAATGAATATTCAGATCATCTACCCTTCCTTCTGCTGCTTCATTCTACGCTTCAATAAACAAATCAAATGGGATTCAAGTAATGGAGCAGTGTATGCCTTGTCTATTAGCTATACTGTAGGTAACTAATGCTGGAAAAGTTGATGCATTTATTTTGTTAACTGTGCATCCCACTTATTATCTACCAGGGCTAATTGAGTACCAAGAGATTTTTAACAATACAGTCACATTCTCTTATTCGGCAAAGGAACAGTTAATTCTGTTACTAAACAGGAGGGACATGGGGAACAACCATTACCTTTACCTAAATACATAGCTTTCAAGAACAATTTAAGTTGTAAATTAACCAGGATGCTTCTCTGCACAGTGTATGAAATGTCATGAGCAAATTACAATTGGTTGGTTAGATGATAACTGCAAGTCCAATGACCCCTTACCAGTTGACAGACAATATGGATTATTTTTCCAGCAAACTGGTAATCTGCAACAAACACCTGATTGCCACAGACAGGCACACTCTGCTGCAAATCCTACTTTGGGTAACCTGATTTGCCCATTACTAACCGTGACATTGCACAGATTTTCCTATCGGATACAGGAACATTAACAGGAATGTATCGGGAAGATACCTTATTCCTTGCTTCAACAGTGTTCCTCCTCGCTGTGCGTCTGGTCCTTTGTGGCATTTTTCCTAAGGCATTCCTGCTGGTGGTTGCACCAGGGGTGGCCCGTCAATTAAGAGTGCATGGACAATGGCCCCCTATCCATCACCGCCCCCCATCCATGCATCCGGCCCCTTGCAGGATGCATGAATTACAATGGCGGGGGTGTTTCTTGGAGCACCGGATTAGAGCCAGAGGCTCTAATAGGCTTCAAAATAGGGTAGTCCCGGGGCACAGAGAATGTGAACGGAGCCCACCCATGTGTGTTATAACAGCTAATGAATATTCACTATTGTAACACTGATCCTCCTCCAATCAGAAAGCTGGTTTTGAGACACGTCACCCAATTAGCTGAAACGACGGGGAGGAGGGGAGGAGCCGCACGCTGGAACCTGCCGTGATGGAGGAGAGGAGACAGAGCCACTGCCTGCTCCCTGCCACCTGCTACATGCCTAGATGAGGTAAGACCAACTGGCAGATGGGGGGTGGTTGTTTGCCCCCCCAAAAAGAAAAAAGAACACCAGCCGCCACTGGGTTGCACACTGATATCATTACAAGAGAGGTACCAACGGTTCAGTCAGATCCTGGGCCCTCTGTTTGACCCCCTGTTTAGCAGTAGCTGAACATCATATATAGAAGTATTTAGATGTGTGACAGCTGCAGCATGGAGGTGAGTATGTATGTTTGTTTTTTGTTTTTTAAGCCCAAACTTATCTTCTACAGATATATTAGTGATAACATAAGTACAACAAATTGTGTATGCTATTTAAACATAGAGTTCAACTTTAATAAACAACTGTAAAATATATAGATCTGTCAGTCTGAATGCAGAACTGATGAATAGTGTGAGATTCAGTAAGCAGCTTTACTACATAAAATCTCTAAAGACGCTTTCATACATTTACATTCAATTACTTCTGAGTCCATCTTAAGCTTGGTATACACTACTAGTATTTTTTGATTCAACCAAATGGGCTGAATGAAAAAAAACCTTACAGCTTATGTCACAGCTGCTATACTAACTATGCAATGATAGTACAGTGATAGTACAGCTGTTCTATTGGCCCCCCACCAGAACACTCTGGTCAGCACTCTCAGCCATTGGTTGAGAGTACCGTTCAGTAGCTAATCGGCAGACCTTTTTCGGTCATGGCCCTTTGAAAGAAGACGGCAGGCCTCTGTTGGATCAGCTGCAGTACACATGGGCCAAATGTCGGGCCGGTTTCTATTGAACCGGCCAATGCCGCCCCAACATTCGGCCCGTGTCCACTAGGCTTAAAGTGGTTGTTAAGCCACTATAATCTATTCATGCCATCCCCTCTGTTATATAACAATATGTGTCCCAGTGTCTGATCTATATTTAAAAAAATGCAGATTATACCTTATATCAGAGCATCTCCCAGCACTCATGTGACTCCTTGGCTCTCTCCTCTGCCTGGCTGACAGCTATAGCAGGCGGGGCCAAGCACTCCTGCTGACGTCAGCTGGGGAGGAGAGGAGGAGAGAGAAGAGAGCCGAGTAGTCAAATGAGCATTGGAAGATGATATGAATATATTATAGTTTTTAAAGCAGGAGGGGACGGCCACTATCATAAGCAGACAGGCAGGGAGGGAGGGGGTAGAGGATGGAGGAACATAAACTGACCATAGTGTCAAGGACCAGCAGTCATGATAAACCCGTGGTCAGTTTACGGGGGAGGGGGGGGCAGAACTAAGCAGGATCAGCCAGGTTTTTTAGGTGATACATGGGGCCAAATTACACAGCACAAGCACTGTGCTGGATAACATGTTTTAAGGGAACAGGATCTATTTTTCAGTTTTTTAGGGTAACAAACACTTTAAGTCTAAAGTTTTTCAGACCTAAATGAGACAGATCAGAGGTAAAAGGATGAAAATGGATGAACGTCTGTTTATAACTGCCTGCCTACAGAGCTAACACAGGTCCATTAAGCTCTGTGTTCAGGAAGGATGGAAATAAATGAAACAGCAAAAAAGTGATATCTGTTCCATTCTGTTTCGATTCAGCAGTGGTTCTGTTCATGGATCCCCCCACCGCTCATGTGAAATTACTTGGAAAGATTCCCCTTCTTATCTATACTTTGTTTTACTTGACACATTTGGGTTTATATATACTTTACAATCTGAATTGTAAATTTGGAGGTGTTGCCTAAAGCAGCCAATAAGCTTCCAACTCTCATATTTTCAAAGGAGGTTGGAAAATGAAAGGCAACCTAAGAAAGGCCTATGAAAGGCAATCTAATGAGTAATGAATTTTCCTTTGGTATAATTTATAAAAGTCAGTTGCAACAATAGGTTTCTGTTATGATAATAACTGGCGGTTTGACTTGACCTCAGTGAGGCTTATTTCTTTACCAAGAAGAGCAGTGGGCCCTATTAAATAAAGAAACTGATTGAGCCTGTATCATTCAGACTTCGTCCTGTCTATAAATATTCAACAATGGTTTAAAACAAAAGCCAAATTTCATCAGAGCTCATAAACAGATCAATTAGAAATTATATCTATTCTTTTACCGCCATGACTGAAAATAGCATCTTTGGCTCCAAGGACTATTACGGCTTGTGTTTAAGAAAAAATAAAGATAAGAAATCCATTATTGTGATGACAGAGAAATTAGTTTGGTGTAAAAAAATGTAATCTGTGAATTCAACACATTGAGGTTAATTTAAATCTACATTTGAAATGGCTTTTACTTATGTAACTGGTGGAAATAAATTGCTTAAATTGACTGGCTTATCTGCCTCCACCAGATGTATTTTCCATCCGTTAATGCACATGGATGTGTTCGTGTGTTGGATGCTGACGCTTTACAATGTGTAAGCTTCAAAGTTTATGGAAATCATGATCCTGTGTTCGCAAATACGTTTAGCTTCAATATAGAACTGATATGTGGGGCAATGAGCTCCATTAAATTAGACAGACTAAGAAATGTATAGCTGCCAAGAGGAGTAGTGGAATGATTGTGGGCAGCTGTAACCTTACAATGATAACACCTGGGATATACAATAAACTATGGGCAGATCAGCTGGTAGATTCAGATGTAAATTATCATAAACTAACTTTCACTTGGTAGATTAATCTCAGCACCGTTGTAGTTATTATATCTTTTGGCAGCATAGTTGCAGTTAAAGGTTGATGCAAAGCCTGCCTGGTAATTACTGGTTAACATCATCAACTATACATTTATATGAATGCTAAGCAAATGCAAAATGGCTAGCAGTAAGTATCAGGGCTGCCCTTTTCTTTGGATATCTGAAATAATCCGATGCAATAAGGATACACAGTGTATGGGTTCACTTTGCTGTTCACCCTGTTCTCTGCTGTCATTGTACTCAAACATTTGGAGACATTGTCAATTGGATGCTGTAAGACATGTTTTGTTGGTACTAGCTTGGGGTTTTTAAATAACCCACAAACAGCGATCTTCTATTCAAAAACAGCTCTGTTATGAAAATGCATTTTAGACATGCTGAGGAGTGTACTGTAGCTGCATGGATTTAGCCTGAGGCTGCAAGAGCATAGTAAAAAAATAAATAAATGGACAGATATGAATGTAGCATTGTGCAATACTTTGCTTATGCTAGTTTGACTGCAGAACCTCTAAAAACTCTATGTCATGTGACCCAGCACTTCCATACAAAGAAGTCTGTATAAAACAATTAAAAAAAAAATAATAAAAGGAAAAACGTGAATATAGCATATTGCAAATCTTTAGCTGATAAATGTGTCTGCAATCATTCTGTGTTGTAAAACTCTGAGTGATGTACCCCAGCACTCTCATACAAAGGTGGTCAGCTTACATGGATCTTTTGGCTGGTTTAAAACAATTAAAACACAACAGAATAAAATAAAAGCACTTAATAAGAAAATGTGTAATCTTGAATATAATGTGATAAAGATTTCATTGTATCCAGATTTTTCCCCAGAGCTGCAAGGACAGAGAGCCAAGTTTATAGAGTGCAAAAAGAAATTGCAGAGTCTTAAAGTGAACTATGCATGGCTTTATCCGGCAAAGTTGAGGGTATCAGCATTTGGGGAAAATATATTTTTTAATAGTCCAGAAGAAGTTAAGATGTGGTTGGAGGAAAATAAATGTCTGCTGCAACAGAGGGGAATGTTGTAATATGAAAACAGGGAGAAAATGGACATTTTTTTTCCTTTCTTTTTTTTTTTTCCGGACTAAGAGGGAATGCCCCCATATTGCTCTGTTTGTCTCCTTCCCTTTCTCCTTCCCCCCTTCCCCTTTTTTTTTTTTTCCCTCGGTAGTAATGTGGACTATTTTTTGTTATAGAAATAAGAGTAATGGGAGTGGGTGGGTAGGGTGAGTAGGTGGGGAGGATATATCACCCTGGGAGGTAAAAACGGTCATGTTGGAAGCCCCTTAGAAGGGCCCCAAGTGGGGCATGGGAGGGTTGGGGAGGGGAAAGAAAAAAGGGATGGGGAGTGTGAATGGATGAATGATAGCGAGAGAAAGGAGGTTGAAAGGATAGGGAAGGATATAGGTAGGCATGGTAAAGGATTATTAATTGCACAAAAAATATTTAAGTATAAAGTTGATGTGTGAAATTGCATTAAATACGGTGGTCAGTGAAAAAGGGCACAAGAAAATGAAATTAAGTGAGGCACAAGGAAATAAATTGTCCAATTTATATAAAATGTGTGTAAAATGTGTATAAGAAATATGGTAAATTTGAGATACAAAATATGTGTGGGACTAAAATTTTGGAGCACAGGGAAAAAAGTAAGGGGGAGATCACGTGTTAAAACACAGAGAAAGCACGTAGAATGGAGAATAAAAGTATGATATTGTGATTTAGGTTTTAAATATGGGAGTAAGCAGTAAGGTAGGGAACTTCACTAAAAAGGTTAAAATCTGTTCTTGGAATGTACGGGGGGTGAAGGAACAGTTGAAGAGACGTGCGTTATTTTCCATGGGGAATATGGGTAATTATGGGATGCTCTGTTTGCAGGAGACCCACCTGGACCGAGATACAATCAGTGTGCTAAGACACAAGAAATATAGGATACAATATCATTCTACATACACCTCCTATTCAAGGGGAGTGAGTGTCTTAATAGATCCTGGGTCGGGTCTAACCTGCAGGCAGAGCATCATAGATGTTAAAGGGAGATATGTGTTCCTTTTTTGTGGTATAGAAGATAGAGTATGTGTGATCGCAACTGTGTATATCCCACCACCATTTAATGCAGAAATATTATATGAACTACTGAAGTTTATAAAGGATAAGCCTGGAATCCCAGTCATAATAGCAGGGGACTTTAATATGATAATGGATCAAAAAATAGATAGGTTCCCACAGAAGGTTGGTAGTAGGGAGGGACCTAATGGGTTGTTATTTCAATTCTGTGAAGAAACAGGTTTTGTGGATATATGGAGAAGGTGGAACCCCTTAAGAAAACAGTATTCTTGTCACTTTAAGACGCACTCCACCTTGTCCAGGATCGATATGGTGCTGTGTAATGAAGAGGCGCTGGGGATGGTGGAGAAGGTGGAGTACGAGCCAAGGGGAATTTCGGACCATTCACCGGTAATGTTTTTAATGACAATAGGGAGAGGATGTAGCAGAAGGGAATGGAAGATAAATCCATTTTGGTTAGAACTAATGGATAACATGGAGGGGGTAAAAGAAAATCTAAAAGAATTTCTGAGCATAAATGTGGGATCTACGTCCCTGGGAATAATGTGGGATACCTTGAAAGCCTTCTTAAGGGGGGAACTAATAAAAAAGATATCGCAGATTAAGAAGAATGGGTTAGCAAAGGAAATAGAAGCAAAAGAAAGGGTAAGGAGGCCAGAAGAGAGGTATATAAGGGCCCCTTCAGAAGAAAGCTCTAAGGAATGGGAGAAAAATCAGGTAGAATATAAAAGACTTATATGGGAGAAAGAGGAGAAGAAAAGGCAGTTCCAGAGGCAGTCCTTCTTTGGCGAAGGGGAACAAGTGGGGAGGGTATTGTCATTGATTGCTAAATCAAATAGTTCGTCCCCAATAATACCGGCGATATTGGACAGGGAGGGAGGTATGAGGAAGTCAACACCTGAAATAGTGGAAGAGTTTAGAAAATATTATGAGGAACTATATAAAGTTTCAAACTCCGAAGTAGAGGGGGAGATGCAGGAATTTTTTGGGAAAATAACATTACCCAGGCTGTCGGAGGAAGATAGGGAGGGCTTGGAAGCACCATTGACCCTGGAGGAGCTGCAAAAAGTAACAGCAGAAATGATAAATCAGAAAGCCCCAGGTCCGGATGGACTGCCGATAGAGATTTATAAAAAATTTGGGGAGATACTTTTACCGGCTCTCCTACAGGTGCTCAATGGGGCTTTTGAAGAGGGGCAGTTGCCGCAATCAATGATGGAGGCCACAGTGGTGGTCCTGGCAAAAGAAGGGAAAAACCAATTGGAGACCGCATCATATAGATCTATATCGCTACTGTGTTCAGATGTTAAAATCTTGGCAAAAGTACTTGCAACAAGGGTAAAAAATATAATATCAAAATTAATACATCAGGACCAAACTGGGTTTATACCAGGGCGGTCCACAAATATGAATGTGAGACGCGCCTATTTAAACATTCAGATTCCTTCAGAAAACAAAGGGAATAGAGCAGTTATGTCCTTAGATGCGAAAAAAGCCTTCGATAGTGTGGAGTGGCATTATTTGAGGAGGGTGCTAGCGGAATTTCAATTTGGTCCGAGATTTATGCAATGGATAAGAGTACTGTATACAGGTCCAAGGGCGAAAGTGAGAATAAATGGGGAATGTTCAGAGGGGTTCCATTTGGAGAGGGGGACAAGACAGGGGTGCCCTTTGTCGCCCCTGCTTTTCGCCCTCTCGATGGAGCCTCTGGCTATAGCCTTGAGAGAGGCGCAAGATATCCGGGGGTTTAAAAGAGGGAATGAAGAGGAAAAGGTTGCTTTGTATGCAGACGATGTACTGTTGTTTTTAGGGGACACGGGGCCCTCATTGGTGGCGGCAATGACCCTGATAAAAGAATTCGGGTATTTCTCTGGACTCGAAATTAACTGGGAAAAATCTGCTCTCCTACCAGTCGATCCCCTCGATACCCCATTGCCGGTACAGGTATCCCAAATAGAAATAGTTAAACAAATGAAGTACTTGGGAGTGAATATGACGGCAGACCCAAGGCAGTATATAGCAGGGAATTTAGTTCCACTTATGTCAAAATTAAAGCGTAAAATCAGAATATGGAAGAACCTCCCCTTGTCAGTAGCCGGTAGGTGCAATTTAATTAAGATGGTGTGGATGCCTCAAATATTATATGTTATACAAAATTCACCAGTTTGGATTCCAAAATATTGGTTTAAAAAAATGGAAAGTTTGTTTAGAGAGGTGATATGGAAGAACGGTGTGGCAAGAATTAGCTTACAAATACTACAGAGACCAAGGGAAATGGGTGGGATGGCACTACCTAATATGAGATACTACTTTCTGGCTGCCCAATTACAGTATATGAGGGGAGGTAACCTATCAGCAGTGACAGGAAAGGGGGGTGGTCCCCTGGGGAGGGATACCCCACATAATACGGTCGCGGAAGCAGTGGAAGCTGACTCATTTAGGACCAGTTGCCCCACAGTCCAACTGATGGTAAAGTGTTGGGAGGAGGTAAAAGTAATATTGGGGTATAGAGGATATACAGAATTCTCACCAATATGGGAAAATAAAAACTTAGAGGAAATTAAGAAAATGGGGAGATTAGCAGAATGGGATCGGAGGGGCGTACACTTCTTAGCGCAACTATATAGGGACGGGAGACTGAAAACATTTCAGGAACTAAGGGATGAATATGGGTTACCGGCTTATTACCTCCTTAATTATATACAAATTAAACATGCGTTAGAGGCACAATTTAGAGACAGGAAGTTGGAATGGAGTAAGATGCCTGTACTCAGGAGAATTATAAGTTGTAATATATCGAAAGGAGTTATCTCTGAGATCTATAGGTATCTAAAGGGAACAGAACAAGAAGGGGTAATAGAGGAGAAAAAAAAGGTAAAATGGGAAAGAGAGGTGGGCCCAATATCGGTAGAACAGTGGGAAAAGGTTCTGGCATTGGGGGCGAAAGTTTCCTTATCTCCATCACATATTATATCTCAAATGTATTTAATCCATAGGGTATACTACACTCCTCTTAAATTGTTTAGATTTGGGAGTAGACAGGACGCAGAATGCCAAAGGTGTGGAGACTGAAGAGGAGATTTAATACACATGATTTGGCGATGCCCAAGATTATACAGATATTGGGTAGGAATAATAGGGAAAATTAATAAAGTGTTTGGGTTATCACTGGAAGTAGAAGCTAAAATCTGTATAATGGGATTGATAGAAGAAGAGGAGGTACGAGGGGATACCCACACAGCTGTTATTAGATGCCTTTTTCAGGGGAGGAAATTAATTGTGTTTAAATGGCAGAAGAGGGAAGCGCCTACAGTAAAGGAATGGATGGAAAGGGTGAAAGATAACATAAAAAAGGAGGAATACATATATAGGAAAAGAGGTAATTATGGGAAGTTTGTTAAAATATGGGGAAAGTGGGGTGAGCAATGAGAAAGGGTGAGTAAGATGTAAGAGTGATGGATGAAGGAGGGAATGAATGAGAGGTGGGGAGGGGGATGGGAGAAGGGAATGAGTAATTTGTTTAAGTTTGATGTTTTTAAAAAAAAATTTGTATAATTGTGAATTGAATATTATCGGCGGAGGGAATGGGAGGGGGAGAGGGCTGATAGGGGGAGGGGGGATGGGAGGGGGTGATAAGGGAAATTTGTTTGTAAGGGGAATTATTGTATGTGATTATTTTGTGGCATTATCTGTGAATTTGAATATAAAGCAAATAAAATAAAAAAATTTAAAGATTAAAAAAAAAAAAAGAAAATGTGTGATTTCAAATGAATAAAACATTAGCGCTAATATTCACAATTAAATGAATAAACCTAAACAATCACCCTGTGAGAAAGTGATCAACAATAATTTCCATAAAATCCAAACTTAAGTCCGTGAATAATGAATTAAATAATTAATTAAAACAACCAAGTGATTATACTCCAAACGTGAACAGGTAATCAAGTGACTTGAAGCAATCTTCCACCACACCAAATGTTTTCAGTGTCACCGCTCCGTTAAGAAATGCACTCACCAATAGAACATGCCTTGCACTTTCATGCTCGGCGATATCACTTAATATCCCCCCAAGGGTATCAAACGACTCCAGAGGTGTTCTTTAAACAATTTGCACTCCACATGTAAAGATAAAAAGTGCTTCCAATAGTGAAGTATAGTAAAACCATTTATTAAATCAGCACACAAAATCTTCAGTTATTGCACTTACATCCTTTTCAACAAACAAAGGCACTTCAACATAAACCTTGCAAAGTGGGGAGCTCGCGGTGGTAACACAATGTAGTGTGGTCTCGGTGGACCTGAAAAAAACTTATAAGTTTCACCCCCCACTCCGCACGCTCTCCTATCCACTCCACTTTTCTCCACTTCAAAAACACTGCACACTCAATGGCCGGTAAAGCCGAACGTTAAAAGCTCCTAATGGTTGCCATGTAGCCATGCCTAGACATGTTTCGTTTCCTTTATACCCCACTCCTTGAACACTACTGAGAAAAAATTCTTATTGCGCACTCATGCGTGCAAGTTCTCAAATCGCGCATGCGCGCGATCCATGCCTTAATGCGCACATTCTTGCGCGGGTCCAGATAATCGCTCACACGCAAGCAGCAAGAGTCTTCATGTGCGCTCGCAGTCGCACATTCCAAATCCCCATGACCGCATTACATCGAGTGTGACCCCGCTCACAGTGATCTCAAGGGCAATAACTTGATGGGATAATTTCAATAAAATAGTACATACATTCCGCATAGGTACAAACATGCATTTGAGCACTCATAAACAATATTAACTGCAATATTAATTGCAATCTATATTGACATGATCTAATGAATGGGTGATTGGAGTGTATATAGCCTCAGCATGAATAAACTGATAAAATACATATACAACATATATAAACCATACATGCATATATACCTAGAATATGTACAAATGAAGTATAAGTCTCCAAGTGTAAGAAGGAAAAGGGGCGCGTTTTTCTTTCACTATACTACTGTTTGACTTAATATGAAATGTTGACTTGTTCACAACCTTCTGCAAAGACAAAGGCACTGGATTGTTCATAGGATGTAATACTATAATTAAAAGGCTCAACTTGGTCAAAAGGATTAATTGTATTTTTGTAACAAGCAGTCTGCAATCATGTTATGTTTGAGCCAACAATCTGGATCAGTAGGTTTCTAATAAAGTCATATTGCTGATAAAATATGCATTTAAAAGGTAAAGTATATGGTATTTTCAGTAGACAAATATTTTGGGTCATCGTGGCACTGTTTGCCTTGTTAGGTACCAAACCACTGTTTATCTTTTGTGCAATATGAGTGCACCTGTTAGTTTTGCACAATTCTAATCTAAAGTAGCAGAAAATATATTGTATTTGATAACTGGATGTAGTTAACATGATAGAGCCTATTAATAAATTCTTTGCTTTGCGAATGTCTCAACATTCATGTAAAAGTCACAAATAATACCCATAATAATCCATCCTTAGCCCTTGTACACACAGTCGGAGATTCCGTCGGAATGTGTCCGATCGGAGCGTTTTGTCGGATATTCCGACTGTGTGTGGTCTGCATCGGACTGTTTCCGTCGGAATATCCGTCGGACCAAATTTTCCAACTTGCCGGAAATATTTTCCGACAAACTACTCCGATCGGACATACTCCGATCATGTGTAGAGAATTCCGATCGGACAAAGTGCCACGCATGCTCAGATCAAATTCCTACATCAAAGCTATTGGCTACTAGCCTGAACGTAGTCCCATCGTAACGAAATTACGTCATCACGTTCTGAAAGATCGGATTTTCCGAGAACTTTGTCCGACCGTGTGTATGCAACAGTTTCGGACAAGATCCATCAGACAAAATCCGACGGACAAAATCCGACGGATTTGGTTGTCGGAATCTCCGAACGTGTGTACAAGGGCTAAGAGAAAGCCTTAGGAACATTTAAAGTGGTAGTAAACCCAATATTTCATCTTTTACCTACAGGTAAGGCTGTATAAAGCTAACCTGTAGGTACTGTGAATATCTCTTAGCCCCTGTACACACGGTCGGAGATTCTGCCAACCAAGTCCGTCGGATTTTGTCCGTCAGATTTAGTCTGACGGATTGTGTCCGAAACTGTTGCATACACACGGTCGGACTAAGTTGTCAAAAAATCCGATCTTTCAAAACGTGATGACGTAATTTCATTACGATGGGACTAGATTCAGGCTAGTAGCCAATAGCTTTGATGTAGGAATTTGATCTGAGCATGCGTGGCACTTGGTCCGATCAAAATTCTCTACACATGATCGGATTACGTCCGACCGGCCCAGCTGGTCGGGAAATATTTCCAACATGTTGGAAAATTGGGTCGGACGGAGATTCGGACGGAATCAGTCCGATGCATACCACACACAGTCGGATTATCTGACGACACGGTCCGATAAGACGCATTCCGATGGATTCTCCGACCGTATGTATGCGGCTTTAAACTTGCACTGTTTAGGAGATTTTCAGAGTACAGCTGGTGACGTCACCAGCGCATGCGCTCTGAAGGTCCGGCATTCCATGCCAGACCTTCAGAGCCCGTGCCATAAACAGTGGCTCCTGCACGCATTTGCAGGAGTAACAGTATCGCTCCCCAAGCCAGTCATGTAACCAGAGGCCGCAAACCTGGAAGGAAGACCAGTTGAAGATAGAAGCCCTCTCAAAGCTGACAGAGCGACGCTGGAGGGCTTCGTTTTAAGGTAAGTCTCTCATAAAGTGCTATTATGTGATGCATACTAGCACATTATGACATTGCCTTAAAGAGGATTTTTTTTCTTTAACTGAGGTTTACCACCACTTTAAAGAAGAGTTAAAGAACAAACGACCTAAAGAGAAAATAGCCTAGAACTATAGAGCAGCCTTTTTCAACCAGGGTGCCTTCAGGTTTCTGCAGGGGTAGAAAAATGTCTACAAATTGCCCAAAAAAAGTCAGTAGATGCTTTTGTAACTAAATGGCAAACCTGCCATTTAGTTACTCAAAGCCACAGGTTTTCATTGTGCACCTGTCACATACCTGGTTAGTAGGCCTGACATGTAGAGGAGAACCTCTCATACAGCACCGACTCAGGGGTTACTGATAGTGAGACAACAGTTACAGGAGCACGGTAATGTAGGAGTACCTGTGATCAGTCTGGTAATCTGCATGGCAGCAGTCAGCAGGTGGATGTTCAGCACGCAGACTGGTGGTAGATGAACTGGCACAGAATTTGGCAGACTGTAGTAAGCAGCTGAAGCAGGAACCAGGTGAGGTTTGCTGAGCCAAAGCTGTAGCAGACAGGATGAGCAGATACAGGGTCAGACAAGCCAGGTTGGTAACGTTCAGGTTGATCAAGCATAGACAGCAGACAACAGGATTGTTGTGTCACAAGTCGAATTAGCAACGGAAGATCAATTCTAACAGGGACAGGAGGCAGAAGCGAAATCCAAGACAAGCCGAGGTCAGAGTATCAAGCAGGCAAATGTTAGGAGCAAGCCGGATTAGGATCAGAGGTCGGCACAGGAAACTGGATCAATACACAGAAGCTGCACAGCAAAACATCAATGAGTCCATACTGCAGCCAGTTTAAATAGCCCGCTTGGCACCGGCATTAGTGACAAATGTGCACGCGCAAATGTGTTGCGAAATTCCACCTACACTGACATGCCATCCCTGACAGCACCATTACATCTTCCAGCTGCCAGTGTCAACAACCAGTGATGCCATCAGTTAACAAGAAGCACATTGGGTGCCTGCACAGCATCCTTGTTTGCCCCTCCACAGCCCCTCTGTGTTAGCATTGCAGTCACATTAGCTGAGTGAGGGAGGAAAACATTGCAATATTAATCGGTACAAGTGTGCAAAGGTGTGTTTGCTTTGGAAGAATTAATCACCTCTAATGTTTGGTTTCCTACATGTGTGGATGTTGCTGCATTATGTAAAACTATTTGTTTAGTTTTTGTATATTTTATAATGGGGTGCCTTGAGATTGTACAACATTGTAAAGGGTGCCTTGACTAAAAAGATATTGAGAAAAACTGCTATAGATTAGAACAGTTGACCAGAAGAGGAAAGAATATGAAGGCAACCTCTGCACTCTACAAAGTGTATGGAGATGCCTGTGCTCACCACCAACAGTGTAATGAATCAGATGTGACTGTGACAAAATGTGACTTTTGTGTGAATGCTAAGACATTTGCAAAGTGTTTTTTTTATAAATCGACCCTTTATTTTATTGTTTAGCATAGGAATCTTTTTATTATTATGTTTATTTGATTCTTCTTAACATTACCTACATGCAGGGGTGTAGCTAGCATCGGGCATCCAGGATTCATGCCCCACATATCCACTGTCACCAGTGGCTGGGCAGTGCCCTTAATCTGCCGATGAGGTAGCACATTTCTACTACAGAAAAACTGACATTTATGTGGAAAATAAAATGCCACATAAATTGCCAGTAAATGACAGCTTCACATTGCTTATTTCCATTTGTAAACAAACTGGTAGGGGGTTGCCTTTATCTATACCAGACCCTTATCTTAGATAAAGGTCTAAAAATAGATGGTAAGAGAACCCACAGAAAACGCTTGCAATTTTCCTAAAAAATTCTCCTAAAAACATGATGCCAGATGCATATCCTTGATGCGGGTCTAGTATCAATGTCAAGGGGGGCCCCAATATAACAAAAAACAGCATGGGTTATCCTCCCAAATCCGTACAAGACTGTTATCCAAGCCTACAGCCTGGCCTAGTGGTTTTGTGGGTTTGTGGGTTTACTGGAATCTGAAAGTCCTCTTTGAAAATAAGGGGTTTTCAGATACAAGCCTGCCTCCCATGTGAATGAGTGAGGGATCCATAGTACCCACTTTTTGACAAGTCTTTTATTAAAAAATAACACCTCTCCCCCAGGAAAATTCCTTTGATGTAAATCTATTGTCAATGTGATGCAGACCCAGAACAATCAAAATGAATGATACCTGCCGATTTGCCAAAAAAACAAACAAACTTACAGACCGATGAACACATCTGATCCTGCTAACTGCTGGAGGCTAATAACAGCTTCCGACCTACCATCTGTAATGTAAACAAAGGGGTATACCTGTAACAAAGGGTATACCTGGTGATGTAAATTTGGCCACTATCCCTGTGCCCTTGTTTACAAGGCTGTAAATGCCCATCCAGGAAATGAATCAGTTCAGGCGATGTCCCTAGTTGCTAAAGATGCAGGTTAAGGGCTTGCCACACATATGCTATAGTCCTTGTAGCCACACAATAAGCTTTACTTACTGTGCCACAAGCAAAAGTCTAATGCCGCATACACACGATCGGATTATTCTGAGTCTGCTGGACAATCCGCCCGTGTGTGGGCTCCGGTGGACATTTTGTTCCCAAAAGTTAGAAAGAAGTCTTGATTCAAAATTGTCCGCCGTGACCCCACCCCTTATGCCTATATAAGTCGCCGCACAACGCGTCCCTGCCATTATGGCCGGAGAAAGCATTGTGTCAACATCTGAAGGAAGAATAAGAAGAAGAAGAGAAGAAGAAGAGAAGAAGAAGGAAGAAGAAGAAGGCGACAGCGACAAGACCGGCTCAATGCTAGTAAAAGAGCTGCAAGAAGATAACGGAGGCCCAGCAAGAAGAACCGAAGAGCGGGACAAGACCCCCGAAGTCAGAAGAGGACCCCCGAAGTCAGAAGAAGAACCCCAGATGGCGGCGATGGTGAAGGAGAAAGCCTCCTCCACTAGTAAAAGAGCTAGCAGTAAAAGAGCAGAAGATAGCAGAGGAGTCCGGCGAGAACACCCCCGAAGACGGAAGAAGACCCCTGGAACTGTCTAATAAAGTATTTTAAAAACCTGTGTTGTTTTTTTTTATTAACACTTTTTTCCCCCCAGGTCATCGTACCCCATACTCATTCACATATGGTGGGGGGCCGGGATCTGGGGGCCCCCTTATTAAAGAGGGCTCCCGGATTCTGATAAGCCTCCCGCCCGCAGACCCTGACAACCAACGGCCAGGGTTGTCGGAAAGAGGCCCTTGTCCTCATCAACGTGGGGACAAGGTGGTTTGGGGTGGAGAGGCCACAGGGCCCCCCTTCCCCAAAGCACCCCTCATGTTGAGGGCAAGGGGTTCCCCTTTAAATCCATACAGGCGACGGGGCTCGCGGGGTGTTATTCTCGCAGATAAAGGCGGCAACATTGACTTCCTTCACTAGGCCCATCTACCTGGAGTCACGTTCAAAATGAACGGACTTTACTCCGTGTGTGGGCAAGTCCGTTCATTTCAAAAGTCCGACGGACTAGCACACAGGTGGGCGGATTGTCCGCCGGTCTGCTGAGTCCGGCAGACAATTTTGAATCAAGACTTCTTTCTAATGCCGCGTACACACGTAGCAGACTATCCGGTGGACTTAGTCTGGTGGACTTTCCGCCGGACTGTCCGCCGGACTTTTCGAACGAGCTACCTGCCCACACACGGTACTTTTGCGGCGGACTAATACAGAGTACTAAGTCCACCGGACTATCCGCCGTACTTTTGAAATGAAAGCACTCGCCCACACACACGGAGGAAAGTCTGCTCATTTTGAGCGTGTCTCCAGGTAGCCAGGACTAAGCAAAGGAGGCGTCGCTGGCCCCGTCACCTGGTATGGACTTAAAGGGGAATCCCTACAGCAAAATATCGGCGTGGGGTCCCCCCTAGGTCCAGGACCAGTAAAGGGGGTGGGGACGAGCGAGCGGCCCCCCACCTCCTGAGCCTCCTGAGCCGCGCGCCCCCCCTTCCCCAAGGCACCCCCCCCATGTTGAGGGAACGCGGCCTGGTACGGTTCAGGAGGGGGGGTGCTCACTCGTCCCCACCCCTCTTCCTGGCCTGCCGGGTAGCGTGCTCGGATAAGGGTCTGATATGGACCTAGGGGGGGGACCCCCACACCGATTTTTCGGCGTAGGGATTCCCCTTTAAGTTAATACCAGGTGACGGGGCCAGCGGCGCCTCCTTCGCTGGCCCCGGCTACCTGGAGCCGCGCTCAAAATGAGCGGACTTTTCTCCGGGCGGGAAAAGTCCATTCATTTCAAAAGTACGGTGGACTGGCACACCGAAATGCGAGTCCAGCGGACAAATTGGAGTGCAAAACTACTTTCTTAATCCGCTGGACTTTTGGGTAAAAAAAGTCCGCCGGAGCCTACACATGGGCGGATTGTCTTTTCCACCAGATTGTTTGATCGTGTGTATGAGGCATTAGTCCACTGGACTTTTGGGAACAAAAAGTCCGCCGGAGCCCTCACACAGGCGGATTGTCCGGCAGACTCTGGTCCGCCAGATAATCTGATCGTGTGTACGCGGCATTAGACTTTTCACTTGTGGCACAGTAAGTAAAGCTTATTGTGTGGCTACAAGGACTGTAGCATATGTGTGGCAAGCCCTTAACCTGCATCTTTAGCAACTAGGGACATCGCCGGTTGTGTGTGGGCGTGTGTGGGCAAGTCCACTCGTTCGGAAAGTCCGGCGGACCTATGCTGCAAAGTATGGCGGATTGTCCGCTAGATAATCTGATCATGTGTACGCAGCATAAAAGACATATACAAACCTTGGCACAATCAATGTAATGGAAACTCCTCCATTACACTAACTTTTCAGCCTAACTTAAAGCGGAGTTTCAGCTTATATTAAAAAATATATAGTCAGACTTTTAATATAAGGACACTTACCTGTCCGGGTATCCTGTGATGTCGGCACCTCTAGCCGATTTGTCCATCGGCTTTGGGTGCAGGTGCTGCCATCCTTACTAAGGGAAACAACCTTGCAGATTCAAAGCCTTCATACATTTGCAACTTTCAGGAATAGAATACCTGGTGATCCTGCCATGCCAGCCCTTGTTCAGGCACTAACTGGTATGAGGTGACAACTTTCTCCCAACTGTGTATTTGTCACCCTATCACCAAACTGCTGGCTATGAGTGATTATTCTATTGGTATAATCCAGCATTGCTGCCATGTAAAAGCTGGTAATATGCAGCCAATGCTGAAGTGAGTGCAAAAAGACAGGTAGCTACAGGAGAATAGTAGCACTAAAACACAACAATGACAAAGACAGATCAATACAAGTAATTATATAGCAAAAAAGCAAATTTCAGGTGAAAAGTGTCAGTTTCCCTGTTGCATATTGCGGTTTCTCCCTCTAGCTCGTTCATCACTCTAGAATATATGAGCTATAAGGAGGAACCACTAGGGGGGAAAACATGTATTTTACCCACACAAAGGGTCGAATTTATGCAGCAGCTGGGTACAAAGAAGCAGTGGCTTTTAAAAACATAAGCCACCAGAAAGGCTAAAAAATTTACTCTTTTTATAGGTTGCCTTCTGTTTGGAAGTGCCCCCTGCAGTGGCGGCTGGCGCTCAAAAATCTTTTTTGGGGGGGGGGGGCGCAAACCGAATAATACTGAAAAAAAACCATCAGTTGCAGGCTCACTGTGCCCATCAAATTCAGCCATTGTGCAGATCAATTGCAGCCATGGTGCCCATCAAATGCAGCCACTGTGCCCATCAAATGCAGCCAATTGTGCCCATCATATGCAGACACTTGTGCCCATAAAATGAAGCCACTTTTCCCTATCTTATGCAGCCACGTGAATAAACCAAAAGAAAATGGAATACCCCGCGCTTAGACTAAAATTATAAAAAAATGTAATATTATTTAAGCTGCTCCCCTCAAAGTGCAAAGACTGCCTTCGTGAGATGTGGGTTATAGATAGTAAGAGGGCGCTATTATAATAAACCTTAAGTGATACTAATAAAACGCTCTTAGTGCTTAATAATACCGCAGGTATGTCACAAATCAATACATGCTTCAATATACATTTAATAAATTAAATCAATCAACTCAAAAAGTGTCCATATACTCAAAAGACGTGAAACTGAAGTGGAGTAAATCCTGTGCCCCGTCACCGCTTAGGAGAAATTGCACAAACACGTCATCCGGTGAATTTTGGTAAGTAGCCTACTCACCGACTCACCATGACCCCTTTATTTAAAAAGATAGGTCAGGTGAAGCTTTGGCAGGTTTAAAGAGCTGCCGACCTTGATGGAGAAACTCTGCTTAGGTGTACCAGGAGTGATGTTTCAATCCACGATTGCTCAGAAAAAAATATAGAGAGAACGGGACCATGGCATAATATTGTTTTATTTAAAATAGCATAAAAAACAAAAATAGCCAAATGGCCTCTTACTTTAAAAGTGTCTTGCCTCGGCACTAGATGGAATGAGCGTATCAGACCAGGTGAGTTGGAAACTAACCATGACGCTTCTGCTGCTTGAATTGGCATGCGTTCCACCCCCTGGATCTCGGGAACCGAAAGTTCTGACCAAATGATGTGACCGGGATGCACCTCGACGTACGTTTCGTCGTAATAGTAGCGGCACCGCTAGTTTCCAACTCACCCGGTCTGATACGCTCATTCCCTCTAGTGGCATGAGATACGACTTGTGAGATACCTGCGGTATTATTAAGCACTAAGAGAACTTTATTGGTATCACTTAATGTTTATTATAATAGCGCCCCCTTACTATCTACAACCCACATATGCAGCCACATGTGCCCATCAAATGCAGCAACTTGTGCCCATCAGGGCCATCATATGCAGCCACTTGTACACATCATATGCAGAGACTTGTGTCCATCATATGCAGCCAATTGTGCCCCATCAAATGCAGCCACTCATGTCCATAAAATGGCCCCAGTTGTGCCCATCAAATGCCACCACTGTGACCCTCGCCCACCTGCTGTCTGCCCGGTACTTACCCCATCTTAGTGGCGGGTCAGCCAGCAGGTGACGACGGCGAGCTGTGGGACGGCTCCTATGTCCTTCATGCTTCCCCCCTCCTCTGTTGTTCTTTTTTGCTAGGCATCCAATCAGAGCACCTCTGCCTTCAGCCAATCGGATAATGAGTACTAGACCCACGTTACTTGATTGGCGGAAAGGCGGTTCAGTGCTTTTCTAACACATCTGGGTGGACTGCGAATGCAATGCTCTGCATTCTGAGTCCACCTTTTTTGAAGCCTAATAGAGCCTGTGGCTTTAATCAAGTGCTCCAAAAAAAAAAAACACTGCTGGAAAAAAATGGACTGGACGCCTTAATAAGAGGTGGCAGCAGCGGCCATGGATAGATTCGTGCTATTAGTCATAGAAAGGCTGACTGGACAGAGGTGGCGGCGCCTGTGCGCCCTTAATGGATGGGCCGCCCTTAGCCCCCTGTAGGGACCGAATCACATTAAGCCTGATTTACAGTAGCTGAGAATATTTACTCAAAGAATGTATCGATTTTCAAGTCATTAAACCAATCCTCTAATTTTCCAATTTTTAAATGAAGAAATTCATTTCTCCTTTAGTAAATAAACTCCTTTAGTAAATAATAAATCAAATGTGTATGAAATTGTGTAACTCCTGCACTATCAATCGTGTTCTAGTATCAAATCAGGGAAACACGTTTTGTCCTGATAAAGTCACATGCTTTGTGACACAACGTGTAGAGAGGAGCCTGTAGGGGAGTGGGCCAGAAGTTACGTCATAACAGGAAGAATATTTTAGAGTGTAATAAAGTGCATTTTAAACATACTATACTATTGGGCTATCCCCTCTGTTCCACATGATATACAAGTACCTAATAGCACATGAGCCAAACATTCTTAAAGGGACCACAACCCCATTACTAAGGAGGAGCCTCTAAGTCTACAAGAACACCCTAGTGAGTTGGAGAACATACTACAGAGACACCTGGAATCCCAGAATGCAAATCTGAAAAGTTAGCTGGCTATGATTATACATGCATATATACTACACCATTAAGTTGAGGGCACTGAGAGCACTGAGGTGATTGGGAAGAAGATTGTAGAATTATTAAAGCTGGAAGTCACATTTATTCACTTTTATTAACTATTATCATTTGAATTTTTATTGGACTATCTATTATTTATTGCTCATTATATATTACACTTATTCATTAATGGTGATGTATTTTTTGCTGTAGGGTAGCATTTCTATGAATTGGCAGCCCAGCATTTTTATTTTTATTTATTCCTCTATTAAATAATCCCAAAAATGATACTGTTCCCGAAGGGTAAATTCTAAACAGAAGGCAGCCTTTAAAGTTTTTTGTTAACCCAAACATACAAATCACTGCCAGCTCCCCTATTATAGGCAGGCATAGAACACGATTTAGAGCAATCTTCAGGCCGGTCACGTGACACGTGGCCGCTGCATACCTCCGATACATGGCTACTGCAGGAGGGGCTGAGATCTCCCTCTGACATCAGACGGTGAGGTCACATGGCCACTCAACCCCTCCTGTAGTAGCCCTGGAAATTGGCCAAGAGTTACGTGACCGGCCTGAAGATTGCGCTAAATTTCTATTTACAAGCCTTGTTTTTTTTATAAAAGACTAACACAGTATGCTATGCCTAACTATAATAGAGGGGCTGGCAGTGACCATATATAAAATTGTATTTATACAAATAGTGGCGGGATGGGGGGGGCTGAGACAGAGACACAGAACACAGAGCTGACAGGCGGGGAGGAGGGGTGAGGGGGAGAGAGGAGAGCCGAGAGCAGAGCAGGGCTATGGATGAGGGACGTAAACTGACCACGGTGGTCAGGGCTCAGCAGCCCTGATTTTCCTGGTCAGCGCAGAGAGGAAGTGGCAGGATCACCAAGTTTTTTTTGTACAGTTTAGAGAAGGGCAGATTACATAGCACAAGCACTGTGCTGTTTAATCTGCTTTAAGGTTAAGGGTTAACAAACACTTTAAAGCGGAGGTTCACACAAAAATTGAACCTCTGCTTTTTGGAACTCTCCCCCCCTCCGGTGTCACATTTGGTACCTTTCAGGGTAGAGGGGAGGTGCAGATACCTGTCTAAGACAGGTATTTGCACCCACTTCCGGGCACAGACTCCCACAGAAGTCTATGCCTCTTCTCGTCCTGCCGCACTGTCTGCTGGGACACACACGGGTCTCAGAGACAGCAGGGACCATTCGGATTGAGCTGCGTGACTCGCGCATGCGCAGTAGGGAACCGGAAAGTGAAGCCACAAGGCTTCATTTCCTGATTTCCATACCAAAGATGGCGACAGCAGCATCCAAGGAACGAGTGGTGGTTCGGTCTCGGGTGCCGACATCGCTGGACCCTGGGACAGGTGAGTGTTCTTATTTTAAAAGTCAGCAGCTGCAGTATTTGTATCTGCTAAATTTAAAAAAAAATGTTTGCGTGACTCCTGCTTTAAGTCGATTGCACTAACACTGCTATACATCCCTAATACTTTTGTATGTATGCCAGTTAATTTGACATTAAATAAAAGAAAAACATTTAACAATTCATAATGTTATCAACAATACCATCTCAAATTCTATCAAAATTTTTAATGTTTTAATTATTGTTTTAATGATATTATACTTTATTATTTCAGCATCTAATGCCTTGTACACACGGTCGGACATTCTGACGGAAAAGGTCTGATTGGATTTTATTGTCAGAAAATCCAATCGTGTGTGGGCTCTATCTGACTTTTTCCGTCGGAAATACAGACGGAAAACATTTGAGAGCAGGATCTCAAATTTACCAACCAAAAAATCAGATCGGACTTTTTTCGATCGTTTGTAGAGAATTCTGATTGGACAAAGTGCCACGCATGCTCAAATAAAATTACGAGACCAAAGCTATTGGCTACTAGCCTCAACAGAGTCTCATCGTAACGAACAAATGTCATTAGGTTCCGAACGATCGGATTTTCCGACAACTTTGTCTGACCGTGTATGCAACACCAGTTTAGGACAAAATCCATCTGAAAAAATCCGACGGATTTTGTGGTTGGAATGTCTGACCGTGTGTACAAGGCATTAATGTCAGAAACTAAGGTCATTTTATTAAAGCTATTTTTATATTCAGTTATTTATATTCATTCAAAAAGACTTAAGTATGGGTGGCCATCTAACGGAGACATGTTGTTATAATTACACTACTTTGAAATAAGTCAGGAGGGTTAATTGATATTTTTCTACTGGAAGTATGCATTGACCATACAGCTGAATCAAAGACCATATATTTCCGCATATTTAGCTACAATCTGTATTTAATGAAAAAGATCTAAGGCAGGAAACTAAATATATCCAACTATATATTGTAAGACTTTCAGAGGCATCTAGTCTAATTCTGTGATTTAGGGTTAACCCTAAACCTTCTCTTAGCCTGTCCCTATTGTTATAGATTAAAGCGGAACTAAACCCCTTGATTTAATGGTTTCCCAAAACAGTTACCATTAAAGCATGCAGTGAATGCTAACTGTCACTATTTTACTTACTATGTGTGTTGTACTTTCAACCGAACTGTCAAGCCATCAAATGGATGGTGTCATAACTGATCACATGTGCAGCATCGTGGCAACTGCAGATAAAACAGAAACTAACATGGCAGCTTCCTTGGCTCTAGAAGAATAGGAGGTTTAGTTCCTGTATTGGATTTGGTATTAAACCACAAAACAATAATTTATTATATTACAGCTTACTGTTTCTTACATGTTATGGCTGCATTCATTTTCTTTTTTTAGGCTTTGGGTTTGGGGTTTAATGGGCAGACTTGATGGGCCACTGCCGTTTTTCCTGCCATCACTTTTCTGTTTTTCTATGCTTTCTTTATTGTATTTTCAACGGGGGGTCCAGCCAGAAAATCTATGTTTTTTCAACAGAACAAGCTCTCCAGCAGAATGTATGCATTACAGAGATAAGACAAACCATTTAACACACTGACAGGGGTGCATACAATGGCCAGCTTTTATGTATTTATGTAAAACCCTTCTCCCAAAAGAAAACAAGCAGTTTGCTGTCACTGCTTATGAAGTATTAGCTGGAGTTTGTCTTCAATTTCTTAGCATACTTAAATCTGCTAGTCTGTCTAACACCCCCTCTCCTCAAATATTTCTGGTTATGGTTTTAATAATGCTTTAAGACCTACCCCACTCCTAGCACATGTATGGACCCAACATGGATGTCATGACGAAAAAAACATATAGTCAAAACACTGAATGATATGAATTATTTCCTATAATCTTCCATGGTTGGGTAATGGTAATTTTTATTTTTTGGAAATCATCTGGAAATTCTGGTCAGGTTCTTCTGCAGATGGCAGAAGAAATATTGCCAAACCTATCTATCATCTATACATGTATTACAGTGTATTACTGAAATGAGGTGGCAAGGGTACTTTTGGGATGACCTTCTAAAATGAGGAACTTGGGTAATTGTGGTGAATGTTATACAATAGTTCTTGTAGTTCATTATAAAAATATACAACTCAATATCTGTATCTTTCAGATATGGAAAATAGATTGTATGGTAAGCTTTTAAAATTGTCCTACCAACATTTATGCTTAGTCAGACTGATTCCATTAGACTGATCCACTGTGTTATGAATTGAAAGCTACAATAGTTAGGACAGCCTTTCAATCAGAATTTCTTAGTATTTGTATGATCACGTGCTCTAACATTTATCATAGATAGAAACCTTTTTCAAAGTGTTACCATATCTCGTAGATTGTAATGAGCAGGGCCCTCTGAACTGCACTGTCTGCTTCATGTTGTAAAGCGCTAGGCGAACTGTTGGCTCTATATAAGTCCTGTATAATAATAATAATAAGCCAGTTGCATTCATATTCAAATTGAATATTCTGGAATTCACAATCAAGCCATTTGACTGATCAATAAAATTATAATATGCAGCTCAATTCGTTTAAAGAAACTGTCGAATTCCACGCTAGTATAAACAAATCCCTTCTTAGCTGAAGATAAAATCACTTTATTTCATCTTGTCAATTAGCACCCATTACACAATTTATCATTACACCTTTTTCAGCTGAAATGAAACTGAACAGATTGGCTGTGATAAACTGTGCAGAACATCTCGATGATGTCCCTAATCAGTTTTAATGTTCTAGAACAAAGGATGAGTACAGATAAGTGATTCTTTAAAGCAGACCTTTCCCCCTCTTTTACTAAAAATCACACCAGCATACAGCTCTGCAGGCTGATAAAAAAATCATCTTGCATTCAATAGGGAAACACACACTTTTTTTGCTTTTACTTACAATTAGTGTTTTCCACTTCCTGGTAGTGGCGTCACTATGTGGGTGTGGGTCGCACCCAGGTGACACCCGCCAGAGGGGTGACACCATCAATTAGAAAGTAATATCTGACTGCGATGATGTCACCTCCATCTGTGCTGGCCCGAAACTAGCCTTCCCAATGCCCTGTAGGGCACTGTGGCAAGCTAGACAGAAGAGAACCCAATGGCGAAAGGAAGACACGTCTGATGATGACCTGGATGTGACAAAACGCGTAGAGGCAAGTGACTTCAGGTTCACGCGCCACTTCTGTCTTATGGAATGCATGCTGGCTCCCATGCTGGTTGGAACGGTGGCGATCAACTATTGAGCTTTGTCAGATGATTCCAGGGTACCAGATAAGGCATCAAATACTGTGAGTGTGATTCTTTTGTTTATAATGAAGATTTTAATAAACTATATTATGCTATGAGCCTTTACTCTGCTTGATTCCTATCCTGTATGGGCATGAGACATTCCATATATATTGAACTTGGGAAAATGCCATACACAGCGAGACTGTAATCCAGTGTTTTTGACCTACCTTAGTGGAAGCTCAGGTGGTCAACACCATGTGGTGAGTTGGGTCCCAGAAAGGGCACAGGGCATTTGACACAGAGTGAAGCAAGCTTTGCAGTGGAATGACAAGGATTGCTTCACTTTATTTTAGAAGATTTACAACACTTGCCACTTTTTGACTGCACTTGCACTTAATATGAAAATGTACAGCATTTTATTTGTGTGTAAAGTTTTTTGAGCTGTGTTATAAAGGGTTAGGATTAGGAAGGTGCGGGTCTCATTTACTGTATTTCTAAAACTACCTAGCATCCTAGGAGGGTACTACACCTAGAAAAAATGATAAGAATAGGGAGGAACAGTAAAAGAAGGTATGCAAACAATATAAAGACTGAAATTTTCTATAAGTATATGTCTGTAGATTGCCATTACTAAATATTTCTAATGGCACATTTACACCTGCAAATGCACTGTCCAGCCGCTGACTACAGTGAGAACCCCAGCGGGGGCTCCTGGCGATTAGCTGTGGGAGACAGTCCCATTGAAGTAATGGGAGGCTGGTGTCTCTTGCAGCCAATTGTGGCCACTTGCATGTAATCACTCATGCAGCGATAAAATGCGAATGATTGGCCCTGGATGCAGACTGCCTACGTTCAAGGCCGATCACTCACATGTGACTGTGCATGAACAATTACATATGAGTAGCAGTGATTAGCTGCAGGAGCCACCAACCTCTCATTGCTTTCAATGGGATGTCTCCTGCAGCTAATCTACAAGAACCCCTTCTGGCATTTGCACATGTAATCCACGTCGGGTAAATTTGCAGGTGTGAATGCACCCTTAAACTGGTTCTAAAGCCTAAAGGTTTTTTAACTTTAATGCATTTTATGGTAAAATCCTAATGTAAAAAAACCTTCTGTGTAACAGAATCTCCCTGCCCCCCCCCCCCCTTATACTTACTTGAGCCCATTCGTGATCCAGCACTGTGCTTGAGAGCCCAGGCTCTACTAGCTCTAGCCCTCCTTTCAGGGCAGATCGATAGCAGCAGGAGTCATTGGCTCTCGCTGCCGTCAATCATATGCTGTGATGAGGGGAGGGACAAAGCTGCCTGGTCTGTGTCAATGGATGCAGATAAGCAGCTCAGAAGTGAGCCTGCACAAGTGCCCCCATAAGAAGCAACTTCCTATGGGGGGTACTCCCTGAAGAGGAGGATCCAGGAGTGCTGGCGGGAGACCCCAGATTAAGAGGATTTGGCTGCTCTTTGCAAAACTATTGCACAGAGCAGGTAAGTATGACATGTGTATTATTATTATTTTTTTTAAAGAAACCTTTAATATCAATTTATGGTGCCTTTGTTGCCATTTTTATGATAAAGCTGAAGCTCTTCTTTAAGGAACAATTTATAGTGGTAATTATTAATAATATTAAAGTCATTTATCCTGATTTTTGGCAATCATTTTTTTAATAGCTTGCCTTAAAACCTGTGGATACCCACCATCGTGTTTTGAGTAATAGAATTAAATATGCATCTGAGCTCTCTAGTAAAGGCGTATTAGATCTGAGAAGTCGACAGTATCTTTGGAAACTACACTAATTTTTATGGTAGAAACGTGGCCTCATACTTAAAATGTGTCTTTACTTATAGTTTTCCCCTGGTGTCACAAATACCTGTTGATCCTGCCAGTGTGTCAGCAAGTGGTTAAAACACAACTGAATAGAGTTGCTGAGTACCGTATATACTCGAGTATAGGCCGACCCGAATATAAGCCGAGGTCCCCAATTTACCCCCAAAAAACTGGAAAAAATTATTGACTCGTGTATAAGCCGAGGGTGAGACATGCCTGTCCATCCCTGTGTGTCGTCCATCCCTGTGTGTGTCCATGCATCCGTGTGTGTGTGTGTCCATGCATCCGTGTGTGTGTGTGTCCATGCATCCGTGTGTGTGTGTGTGTGTCCATGCATCCGTGTGTGTGTGTGTCCATCCATCCCTGTGTGTGTGCATGCATCCGTGTGTGTGTGTGTGTGTGTGTGTGTGTGTGTGTGTGTGTGTCCATGCATCCGTGTGTGTCCATCCATCCCTGTGTGTGCATGCATCCGTGTGTGTGTGTGTGTGTGTGTGTGTGTGTGTGTGTGTGTGTGTGTGTGTGTCCGTGCAGCCTACCTGTGTCCAGCCTGCCTGTGTCCGTCCAGCCTGTGTCCGTCCAGCCTGTGTCCGTCCCGGCCTGCGTCCCGTCCCGGCCTGCGTCCCGTCCCGGCCTGCGTCCCGTCCCGGCCTGCGTCCCGTCCCGGCCTGCGTCCCGGCCTGCGTCCCGTCCCGGCCTGCGTCCCGGCCCGTCCCGCAGCTCTTCGTCGGTGGCCATTCTAGGATTCAAAAGCCGCGCCTCCGTCGGTGATAGGCGGAACACTCAATTTCCCACTGACTGCTGGGAAATTGAGTGTTCCGCCTATCGGATGTCCGTGATAGGCGGAACACTCAATTTCCCAGCAGTCAGTGGTCCGCCTATCATGGACGTCCGCTCATCCTCATACTACGGACGAGGATGAGAGGACGTCCGTGATAGGCGGAACACAGACTGCTGGGAAATTCAGTGTTCCGCCTATCACAGGCGAAGGCGGAGACGGAGGCGCGGCCTTTGAATCCTAGAATGGCCGCTGTCTGTCTGCTCGACACGCTGATCGGGCAGACAGACAGCGATGACTCGAGTATAAGCCGAGGGGGGCACTTTCAGCCTCAAAAAAGAGGCTGAAAATCTCGGCTTATACTCGAGTATATACGGTAATTTCCAGCCCAGTCATCAGTTGTCATTTGCTGAGTAGTTGACAACACAACTGAGAAGAGTTGCAGAGTAGGCTCCAGATCTCGTGATGAGCCAAATGTACTTGGGTTCGGCTCGGGTGTGGAATCTGAACCCTTATGGAATTCTATAGGAGTCGAATGTTAAAACGCAGTAATGGCCATTAGTACCAACTGAGCATTGTTTAAACGCAACAGTTTACTTGAATATTGTTGTTGACCATGCCCATCCCGTTATGACTAAAATGTACCCAATTTATGATGGCTCCTTCCAGAATGATAATGCACCATGTCACAAAGCTCAAATCATTTCACTAGCAGAAAGCGTGGAGAAGTCGGAAGAAGACCGGCAAAGTCAGAAGAAGACCCCCGGAGCTGCCTAATGAACTACTTTAAAAACCTGTGTAGTGTGTTTCTTATTGACGCTTTTCCCCCAAGTGAATGGGTAGGGGTACGATGTACCCCATACTCATTCACATAGGGTGGGGGGCCGGGATCTGGGGGCCTTCTTATTAAAGGGGGGTCCTGGATTCCAATAAGCCCCTGCAGACCCCGACAGCCAACGGCCAGGGTTGTCGGGAAGAGGCCCTGTCTTCATAAACATGGGGACAAGGTGCTTTGGGTTGGGGGGGCCGCAGGGCGTCTCCCTTCCCCAAAGCACCCACCCCCCCATGTTGAGGGCATGTGGGCCTGGTACGGTTCAGGAGGGGGGGTGCTCGCTCGTCCCCACCCCCTTTTCTGACCAGTCGAGCTGTGTGCTCAGATAAGGGTCTGGTATGGATTTTGGGGGGACCCCATCGCTGTTTTTTTGGCGTAGGGGATTTCCTTAACATACGTACCAAACCTAAGAGCGATAGGATCGCGCTGAAAACATTCTCACGGGCAGGTGCTGTAGTTCGGACTTTCAGCGGGAAGATTTAAAACATGTTTTATTTCTAGGTCCACCGGAATTTGGGGAAGAAAAAGTCCGCTGGAGCAAATCTGCCGGAAAGTCCAATCGTGTGTACGTGACATTAGACATAGGAGGTGCATGTGGAGCTCAAACAAGGTTTTGCCAACCTCCCCAAGGGATTCTGAGTTCCATGGTCCCTCACATCACAGAAACCTCTGAAGAGTGTTACAGACTCCTTTTTAATAGAGATGGGATAAACACTGAACACCCCCCCATGTTCGGTTCGCAGCAGAACTCCCGAACAGGGGAAAAGTTATAACCCAAATGTGAACCCCATGGTAGGATCAAAAGTGTCAATTTTGAAGGGTTATTTGCAAGTAATTGGCCATAAAAGGGGTATGGGGGTCCGCCTACTGCCCTGGGGGACATGTATCAATGCAAAAATAATTTTTAAAAACAATAGTTTTTTTCAGGAGCAGTGATTTTAATGATGCTTAACCAGTTGCCGACCGCCGCACGCCGATGTACGTCGGTACAATGGCACGGGCAGGCATAAGGACATACATGTACGTCCCTTGCCTCCCGCGGGTCGGGGGCCCGATCGGGCCCCCGCCCGGTGCCTGCGGCGGTCGGTTTTCGTCCGGGAGCGATCCGGGACGAGGGGGCGGCCATTCATTCATGGCCACCCCCTCGCGATCGCTCCCGACGAATAGAAATCCCCGGTGACATCACTTCCTCTCCTGTAATGTAAACACAGGAGAGGAAGTGATGTATTCTCTCCTCCGTGTCGGTATTTTCCGTTCCGACACGGAGGAGAGCGGATCGGTGAGTTGCACCAACACTCTACACACACAGTAGAACATGCCAGGCACACTCACACCCCCCCTTTACCCCCCGATCACCCCCCCAATTACCCCTGCCCCCCAGTCACAGTGACACCAATGTCATTTTTTCTTTTTTTTTTTTTTTTTTTGCATTGGTGTCATTTGTGACTGTAATAACTGTTAGGGCAGTTAGAGTTAGCCCCCTTTAGTTCTAATGTACCCCCCTAACCCCCCCAATAAAGGTTTAACCCCGTGATCACCCCCCGTCGCCAGTGTCACTAAGGCTGGGTTCACATTGCAGCGGTTTATGAGAACGAATGTGATTCGCACCGCACTGCAGTGCAAATCACATCCGATCTCTGTGCGATTCGAGTTCAGCCATTCGCCGCACCCGCCGCACCCGCCACACCCGCCGCACCCGCCGCAAATTCGCACGGGACCCTTTTTTTGGCCCGCAGCAGAATCGGATCGCATGGGTGTTCACACCATGCGATCCGAGTTTGCAGATCGCACTGCGATATGCGAACTGATCTGGGGGTGTCAGTAACATTTCACTGACACTCCCAGCAGTTCGCATAGGGCAGTGTGAACTGCCGCCGGGAGGCATGCGATGCGGGAACCCGCCGCGGATTCGTGCGTTCCCGCATCGCTCCAGTGTGAACCCAGCCTAATAAGCGATAATTTTTCTGATCGCCGTATTAGTGTCACAGGTGACGCTAGTTAGGCAGGTAGGTATTTAGGTTCGCCGCAGCTTTTTATAGCGCCAGGGACCCCCATATACTACCGCATAAAGCCCCCTGATTGCCCCCTAGTTAACCCTTTCACCAGTGATCACCATATAACTGTTACAGGTGACGCTGGTTGGTTAGTTATTTTTTTATAGTTTCAGGGCACCCGCCATTTATTACCTAATAAAGGTTTAACCCCCTGATCACCCGGCGGGTGTCATTTGTGACTAATAACTGTTAGGGCAGTTAGGGTTAGCCCCCTTTAGTTCTAAGGTACCCCCCTAACCCCCCCAATAAAGGTTTAACCCCGTGATCACCCCCCGTCGCCAGTGTCACTAAGGCTGGGTTCACATTGCAGCGGTTTATGAGAACGGATGTGATTCGCACCGCACTGCAGTGCAAATCACATCCGATCTCTGTGCGATTCAAGTTCAGCCATTCGCCGCACCCGCCGCACCCGCCGCAAATTCGCACGGGACCCTTTTTTTGGCCCGCAGCAGAATCGGATCGCATGGGTGTTCACACCATGCGATCCGAGTTTGCAGATCGCACTGCGATATGCGAACTGATCTGGGGGTGTCAGTAACATTTCACTGACACTCCCAGCAGTTCGCATAGGGCAGTGTGAACTGCCGCCGGGAGGCATGCGATGCGGGAACCCGCCGCGCATTCGTGGCGTTCCCGCATCGCTCCAGTGTGAACCCAGCCTAATAAGCGATCGTTTTTCTGATCGCTGTATTAGTGTCACAGGTGACGCTAGTTAGGCAGGTAGGTATTTAGGTTCGCTGCAGCTTTTTATAGCGCCAGGGACCCCCATATACTACCGCATAAAGCCCCCTAATTGCCCCCTAGTTAACCCTTTCACCAGTGATCACCATATAACTGTTACAGGTGACGCTGGTTGGTTAGTTATTTTTTTTATAGTTTCAGGGCACCTGCCATTTATTACCTAGTCTCACTAGTGTACCCCTAAATTTAGGGGTGTCTACTTTCCAAAATGGGGTCATTTGGGGGGGTTTGTGCCATCTTGGCATTTTATGGCCTTCAAAACTGTAACGCCCTTAGAAAGCCTGAAGGCGGTGCTTGGTTTTCGGGGCCCCGTACGCGGCTAGGCTCCCAAAAAGTCCCACATATGTGGTATCCCCGTACTCAGGAGAAGCAGCAGAATTTATTTTGGGGTGTCATTTCACATATGCCCATGGCATGCGTGAGCAATATATCATTTAGTGACAACTTTGTGAAAAAAAAAAAAAAAAAAAAAAAGTTTGTAATTTTCCCGCAACTTGTGGCAAAATATAAAATATTCCATGGACTCAACATGCCTCTCAGCAAATAGCTTGGGGTGTCTACTTTCTAAAATGGGGTCATTTGTGGGGGTTTTGTGCCATCTTGGCATTTTATGGCCTTCAAAACTGTAATAGGTAGTGAGAAGTGAACTCAAAAATTTACGCCCTTAGAAAGCCTGAAGGCGGTGCTTGGTTTTCGGGGCCCCGTACGCGGCTAGGCTCCCAAAAAGTCCCACATATGTGGTATCCCCGTACTCAGGAGAAGCAGCAGAATTTATTTTGGGGTGTCATTTCACATATGTCCATAGCATGTGTGAGCAATATATCATTTAGTGACAACTTTGTGTAAAAAAAAAAAAAAATTTTTTTTTTTGTCATTATTCAATCGCTTGAGGCAAAAAAATAAAATATTCAATGGGCTCAACATGCCTCTTATCAATTTCCTTAGGGGGTCTACTTTCCAAAATGGGGTCATTTGGGGGGGTTTTATACTGCCCTGCCATTTTAGCACCTCAAGAAATGAGATAGGCAGTCGTAAACTAAAAGCTGCGTAAATTCCAGAAAACGTACCTTAGTTTGTAGATGTGACAACTTTTGCGCAAACCAATAAATATACAATTATTGACTTTTTTTTTACCAAAGACATGTGGCTGAATACATTTTGGCCTAAATGTATGACTAAAATTGAGTTTATTGGATTTTTCTAATAACAAAAAGTAGAAAATATCATTTTTTTTCAAAATTTGCGGTCTTTTTACGTTTATATCGCAAAAAATAAAAATCGCAGAGGCAATCAAATACCATCAAAAGAAAGCTCTATTTGTGGGAAGAAAAGGACGCAAATTTTGTTTGGGTACAACATTGCATGACCGCGCAATTACCAGTTAAAGCAGCGCAGTGCCAAAGTGTAAAAAGACCTCTGGTCATTTACCAGCAAAATGGTCCGGTCTGAAAGTGGTTAAAGTGCAACAATAAAAATGAAAAATTCCTTTAAATATAGTGCCTGGGGATCCCCTTAGTCTGCCTGTAAAGTCTATAGCATGCATAGAACATGCTGCAGCAAAAAATGACATTTCTAAAGAAAAAAAATTTGTCAAATCACAATTAAATTGACTCATGGTTGCAATTGAAAAATAAAGAAAAAAACACCAAAAAAAATAAAAAATGGCATGGAGTCACTCCCGAAATCCATACCAGGCCTTTATTCAAGTAAGTAGCCTGGCAGGTCAGGAAAGTGGGGGGAATGAGCAACGCCCCCTACTAAACCATACCAGGCCATCAGACCCAACATAAGGTGGTGCAGTGCATTGCAGGGAGCTAACAAATTCATTGACTATTTATACACAGACACTAATTGTGATTTAAAAAGCCACAAATGTGGGAAATTACCCTTTAATTGCCATTTTAACCTGTGTGTGCCACCTACTGTGTCTGTACCAAGGCCAAACATTGCAGGGTATGTCAACTTTTGATCAGGACCATTTGGGTGATTTCTGTTATCATTATGATTTAAAAAGGATCCAGAAAACGATGTGATAATAAATGGCTTCATGTAAATTGCTATCCTTAAATAAAAGACGTTTTTTTGGCATGATCAGTCATATTTTTAATATTAATGCCAAAATTTCACAATTTCTGCCACGGTATGCAAACTTTTGAGCACAACTGTAGATGTAAGTCCACAGTAGCGCAAAATATCTATCACCAAACTAAATCAGTGATCACAAAAACTTAAATAACAGTGAACAAAAGTCCAATAAAGGCCCAATAAAAAGTGATTCCATGCAGAGATACTCAGCATTAGTGCTGATCAATTTTCCCGCCTGACTGGATTGGGTTGTTTCCCGATCATCAAAGGGGTGGAGAAGTGGAGTTTCTTACTAAGGAGATTTTCAACAACTGATCCTTAGCCCAGGTTCACACTGACAGCGGGAATTAAATTGTGCGAGTTCAGCTGAACACGTATTCCCAATAGGACATCACCGGGGATCATATCTCTGCATGGAATAACTTTTTTAGAGGACCTTTATTGGACTTTTGTGCACAGTTTAAGTTTTTGTGATCACTGAATCACTGATTTGGTGTGTGGATTTATATGTCACATTCAATTTTTGTAACTTCACTTTGGTTTTATGGTTAATATTTAAAGTAGCAGCACTTCATAACAGCATTGTATGATTTCAGTTTTGTAATATTTGTTTTTCACATTTTGAGTTTATTAGAGCGTGGAGGATATTCATAATTTATTTCATTCAAAATGTGACAACGCTGAAATCTGACAAGTGGCCTGGACAGAAGGTGTATAGTATTCAAGTGGGTATGTTTCCATTTATGTTTTCATCATTTTCAGCATCCCTTGGCACCGACCATATGCAAATATGCAGCCTCTTGGCGCCTAGTACAGTAGACTAATCGAAAGCTTGAAAGTTTTCAGACCATGTGACCGCGGTGACAGCAGTCATGTGATCTTAAGCCGCACCCACCTCCCGGCGCCATAAACTTCCTCAAGGGAGGCGCCAGTGCCAAGAGGTTAACAGTGGTGGTTATCAACAACTACGCCAATCCTCTCACATAAAGTAACCAACAAACTTTTTAAAATAAAATTTTTATAAAAGTAACAAGACAAACTCATGCAAAGAACTGTAGTGGGACTATTACTATGTTGTACATGTGACCTCTGATTTTGTAATCTATACCCTGTTCTTCTCATAGGGGAAAAAGCATAACCCTTTGGATATATACATCAAAAATTAATCTTGACTGCTTTTGGATGGCTCAGACTGTGTAACTCATTTTACATCCAAATTTTCATCTATGAAGCTGCCATATAAAGCTTGAATATGATTGAGAGACATTGCTGGATAGGGATCTACCTTTGGTGTTCACGTCTCATCTCATACAATACTCTATTAGAACTAAATCATAAATATTTTTTCATTGTGATTTAAGTTTAGAGCACCAATACTCTGTGGTTCCTTGTCCAACCACTACATGGGTAAACTGACACTTCACTATTTTGCAGTTTATCAAAATAAATTTTATTTAAATACCCTAATGTTTAATGTATAAATTAATATAATAATATTTATAAATATTACATAATGCATTAGAATTCTGGTCATGTTTGTTTGTGAACCAGTTATACAGCATGTGTTTCCCAGAAGATGATTCCATTATGTTCTGGTGTATGTTACATTGTTTCACATTATTAGTTTAAAGTTTTAGAAAATAATGAATAATTCAAATCTATATTTACCTATTGCATGCATTAGAGAGTTGAAAAAAAAATATTTTTGTTAAAATAAAAGTTAACACAAAATCAATATGAAAATTGCAACACAAATAAAATTATTGATAAAGCAAATGATAAAGGATAATTAATCACTTCAGCCCTGGAAGGATTTGTCCCCTTATGCCCTGTACACACGGTCGGATTTTGTTGTTGGAAATTTTTAAATCCTGCTCTCAAACTTTGTGCGTCATAAAATCCGATGGAAAAAGTCAGATGGAGCCCACACTCCAAAATGGATTTTCTGACAACATGATCCGATCGCACATTTTCTGTCAGAAAATCCGACCGTGTGTACAGGGCATTAATGACCAGGGCATGTTTTACAATTTGGCACTGAGCCGCTTTAACTGGTAATTGTGCAGTTATGCAATGCTGTATGCAAATACAATTTGTGTCTTTTTTTCCCCCCACAAATAGAGCTTGCTTTTGTTGGTATTTGATCACCTCTGTGGTTTTTATTTTTTACGATATAAATGAAAAAAGACCAAAAATGTTGAAAAAAAGTTATATTTTCAACTTTTTGTTATAAAAAAAAATACAATAAACTCAATTTTAGTCATACATTTAGGTCAAAATGCATTCAGCCACATGTCTCGGGTAAAAAAAAAAAATAAGTGTCTATTTATTGGTTTGTGCAAAAGTTATAGTGTCTACAAACTAGGGTATATTTTCTGCAATTTAAGCAGCTTTTAGTTTATGACTGCCTGTCTCATTTCTTGAGGTGCTATAATGGAAGGGCAGTACCAAACCCCCACAAATGACCCCATTTTGGAAAGTAGACACCCAAAAAAATGTTTTATTTTGGGGCAGCAGAATGTATTTTGGGGTGTAATACCACATATACCCATGCCGTGTTCGAGCAATGTATCATTTAGTGACAACTTTGTGCAAAAAAAAAAAAATCCTTGGGATGTCTACTTTCCAAAATGGGGTCATTTGTGGGGGTTTAGTACTGCCCTTTTTATTATAGCACCTCAAAAAAAGTATGTAATTTTTTCAAAACTTGTGGTAACATATAAAATATTCCATGGACTCAACATACCTAGCTTGGGGTGTCTACTTTCCAAAAAGGGGTCATTGGGGGGGGGGGGGGGGGGTTGAACTGTCCTGGCATTTTATGCACAACATTAGAAGGTTGTGCCACACATCACCCACTCTTCTAAACACTTAAAGACGCAGCCCTTTCTGACACTTTTTGTTTACACGAAAAAAAAAAAATTTCACACTATATTGCTCAAATGTTTGGTAAAATATAAAAGATGATCTTATGCCAAGTACATAGATATCAAACATGACATGCTTTAACCATTTCATGACCAGCCTCCGTGGTTATACTGCGGCATGCCCGGTGGTCGCGATTACCGATGGCCATCCAAGATCGCTCCACACAGAGACAGAATGGAGATCTGTCAATCTAAATAGGCAGATCTGTGTGCTGTCAGTGGAGAGGAAACTGATCTGTTGTTCACACTATGTATGAACAATGATCTGTCTCCTCACCCAGGCAGTCCCATCCCCCCACAGTTAGAATTACTCCCTAGGACACACAGTTAATCCCTTGATTGCCCCCTACTGTTAACAACTTCCCTGCCAGTGTAACTTATACAGTAATCAAGGCATTGTTATAGCACTGATCGCTGTATGTCAATGGTCCCAAAAAAGTGTCAAAAGTGTCCGATCTGACCCTCACAATGTCGAAGTCCCAATAAAAATTGCAGCTCACCACCACTAATAAAAAAAAAAACAATTAATAATAAAAATACCATAAATATAGCCCCTATTTTGTAGGCACAATAAGTTTTGCGCAAAACCAATCAATATACTCTTATTGAGATTTTTTTTTTACCAAAAATATGTAAATATGTATAAGTATACATATTGACCTAAACTGAGAAAGAAATTAGTTTTTCAAAAAAATCGTTTTTTTTTTTTCAAAATTGTCACTCTTTTTTTGTTTATAGCGCAAAAAATATAAATCACAGAGGTGATCAATTACCACCAAAAGAAAGCCATATTTGTGGGAAAAAAAGCACATCAATTTTCCTTTTGTACAAAGTCACACGCCTGCGCAATTGTCAGTGAAAATGACGCAGTGCCGAATCACAAAAAATGGCCTGATCATAAAGAGGACAAATCTTCCAGGGCTGTAGTGGTTAAAACCGTGCAGCGGCAACAAACTACATACATTATTAAAAGCCTTTACAGGTTACCACTTTAGATTTACAGTGAAGGTATACTGCCCTCAATCTGACGTTCGCGGTAATACATCACATGCATGTGACTTTGCACGTGAGCATGGGGGGACAGGGGTACTTTATTTTTAGCTTTTTAATTATTTATTTTTCTTATTTATTTTATTTTTACACTGTTACTTCCATGTTTTTTTAAAATATTTTTATTGTTAACACAGAGAATGTAAATATCCCCTATAATAGCAATAGGTAGTGTCAGGTACTCTTTTTTGAAAAAATTGGGGTCAATTAGACTCTAGATCTCTTCTCTGCCCTCAAAGCATCTGATCACATCAAGATCGGTGTGATAAGATGATTTCCCAATTTCCCAATGGTGCTGTTTATTTCTGGCGAAACTGAAGTCGTGAAATGCTTGTAGCTTCCGTTTTCTTAGGCCAAAGAGATGATTGAAGCCATTCTGGTCTCTAGGTCTATGGTCAGCTAGCAGAACCACCGGCCGCATTCTCAGGTTCCACTATGGAGCAGGTGAGCCCGAGAAAGCTATGGAAAATGGCAGAAGGGGGAGGAACGTTCCCTCCCACTGCTTGTAAAAGCAGTCTAGCGGCTAATTAGCTGCTAAAATTGCTTTTATATGAAAGCTTACCGCCGGCTGAAAAGAAGGATACCAAGATGATACCTAAACCTGCATGCATCATTCTGGTATAAACACTCAAAGTATGTCGCTGGTCCTTGTTGGGCATATATTGTAATGTTCTTATTTTTCATGCAACCTGTGGGCTGAATGATAAAAGATTGATCGGATGGTTATGCCCACCATTAAAATACCGCCCTGTATCCACCCACTTCTAATGATAGGCATACATGCACTGTTTTTAACTGTGGTGGTGAAATCACCTCCTACAGCGCTGGAGTCGCTGATTTATGTATCTTGAGAGCAAACCCTGTTGCTGTCAAAATAAATAAATCCGTGGTGCAGCGGAATGGCGTACCTGAAAAGCATACAATGCTAACAATAAAACATTAATTCAATAAAACAACTTTTTTATTGCAATCTGTGCCTAAAAAAAAAATGCTGAAGCATGAGGGCAATCCACCCCTAATGTTAGGAGAAAATTGCCCCTCCACCCCTGCCCCCATGCTTCAGCATATATGTTCTTTTTTTTAACTGCTGGAGTCGCTGATTTACATATCGTGAGAGCAAATGCGGTTGCTGTCAAGATAAATAAATCAGTGCTGCAGCTGAATGGCGTACCTAAAAAGAAAATAATGGTTAACAATAAAACACAGTAAACAGTAAAGTATAAAAGAATTACACACCTGAAAAGCAAACATGATAAAACATATAAAATATTGCAGTTAAGCATAAAATAAAGTAAAACAGAGCAGAACAATGGAGAGAGAACAATAGAGATAAAGTTACACTTTTATTTGTAACTGTAAAGGTTCCAGGTTTGGGTCTTCCAAAATGTGATGGCCTCTTATGCCGCGTACACACAATCGGATTATCTGGCGGACCAGATTCCACCAGACAATCTGCCCGTGTGTGGGCTCCGGCTGACTTTTTGTTCCCAAAAGTCCGGCGGACTTAGAAAGAAGTTTTGACTCAAAATTGTCCGCCAGACTTGGCAGTCCGGCAGACAATCCGCCCGTCTGGACTTTTGAAATGAACGGACTTGCCCACACATGGAGTAACGTCCGTTCATTTTGAACGCGGCTCCAGGTAGAGGGAACTAGTGAAGAAAGTCAATGTCGCCGCCTCCATCAGCGAGATTGACACCTCGCGAGCCCCATCACCTGGTATGGATTTAAAGGGGAATCCCTACGCCGAAAAAACGGAGTGGGGGTCCCCCCAAAGTCCATAGCAGATCCTTGTTCGTAGTGATGGACGAACTTCCGACGGGACGTTTCGCGAACGCGAAACGCGAACGGACACAAACGTTCGCGAAAACGACCGTTCGCCGCGGGCTCCATTGACTTCAATGGGAGGCGAATTTCGCAAACCTTTAGGTCGAATTTGCGGCCACGGGGTAATTATTAGGGGGTAGCACGTAGTCCCACCACCTGGACAATAGCATAATACATGTATGAGGTGAATTTGGGATCGATAACTACAAGCATTTTTTTTTTATTTGGGAAATTGTTCTGACAATTCAGGACTATGGAGCTAATGAAGGCAATGGAGGAGAGGGAAGGTCAGGGACCAGGGTAGGCAAACAAGAGGGTGCAGGAGATACAGAGCACTGACAGCAGCACCGTAATACAGAGCACTGACATCAGCACCGTGACATACAGCGCTGACAGCAGCTCCGTGACATACAGCGCTGACAGCAGCTCCGTGACATACAGCGCTGACAGCAGCTCCGTGACATACAGCGCTGACAGCAGCTCCGTGACATACAGCGCTGACAGCAGCTCCGTGACATACAGCGCTGACAGCAGCACCGTGACATACAGCGCTGACAGCAGCTCCGTGACATACAGCGCTGACAGCAGCTCCGTGACATACAGCGCTGACAGCAGCTCCGTGACATACAGCACTGACAGCAGCTCCGTGACATACAGCGCTGACAGCAGCTCCGTGACATACAGCGCTGACAGCAGCACCGTGACATACAGCGCTGACAGCAGCTCCGTGACATACAGCGCTGACAGCAGCTCCGTGACATACAGCGCTGACAGCAGCTCCGTGACATACAGCGCTGACAGCAGCTCCGTGACATACAGCGCTGACAGCAGCTCCGTGACATACAGCGCTGACAGCAGCTCCGTGACATACAGCGCTGACAGCAGCTCCGTGACATACAGCGCTGACAGCAGCTCCGTGACATACAGCGCTGACAGCAGCTCCGTGACATACAGCGCTGACAGCAGCTCCGTGACATACAGCGCTGACAGCAGCACCGTAAGCAGCCCCAGGAGGAAGTCAGCACAGCACAGGGATGGTGTGATCCCCTCATAATAAGAACCCCCAGGAGGAAGTCAGCACAGCACAGGGATGGTGGGAGCCCCTCATAATAAGAACACCCAGGAGGAAGTCAGCACAGCACAGGGATGGTGGGAACCCCTCATAATAAGCAGCCCCAGTAGAAATATGACACCGCTCAACCTCTTCAAAGAGGAGGGTAGGGGCATATAGTACGGTGTGCTTTTTTGGGTCAGGGAAGTGAGCCAAATGAATTAAGAAGGTCTGTGTGCTTGATTCCAAAAATTGTTTATAGACATATACATGGTCTACTGATCACATGTGTTGAATTCCTCCGAGATCCATGCCTCATTCATTTTTAGAAATGTGAGGTAGTTAACACTGTGGTGAGCTAGGCGAGTACGCTTATCGGTCACAATCCCCCCTGCTGCGCTGAACGTCCTTTCGGACAGGACACTGGATGAGGGGCAAGCCAACAGTTCGATTGCAAATTGGGCAAGCTCTGGCCAGAGGTCAAGCCTGCCCACCCAGTAGTCTAGGGGTTCATCACTCCTCAGAGCGTCCACATCGGCCGTTAACCCAATGTAGTCGGACACCTGACGGTCTAGGCGTTCCCTGATGCTGGATCCGGATGACACCTGTCGATGGGTCGGCTGAAAGAATGACCTCATATCCGAAGTCACCAACACATCTTCAAACCGGCCTCTTCTTGCAGGCGCTGTTGGATTGGTACCCGCAAATCCTTCTCTGGGAGTGGGAATTGCTCCTCTGCCAGCGCACGCAAAAGCAGAATGCAGCATTTCTCGAAGCAAGGCCTGGAAGTGCTGCATTCTGACAGCCCTCTGCGACGGCGGTAACATTTCCGCCATTTTGTGTTTGTACCGGGGGTCTAAGTACGTTGCCACCCAGTACTGGTCCTTGACCCTCATGCTTTTTATACGGGGGTCCCTATTAAAACACTGGAGCATGAAGGCCCCCATTTGCACTAAAGTGGAAGCGGTGTGGTGGCCTGGCTCCTGCTCATCATCCAGGATAATGTCGTCCTCTTCATTCTCCTCTCCCCATCCTCGCACAACAGGGATCCCAGAAAGGTTTAAAGCATGCTCTTCTTGCTCCTGCTCATCCGCCCCGGCACCATCCTCCTCTGACTCCTCATCAGACTCCTGTTGTTGACTTGTCTCAGATAGAGTAGCCCCCCCTGGGAATTCATCCAGCATTGCGACTTCCTCATCTTCCCGCTCCTGCTCCTCCACAGCCTGATCAATGACACGACGCAATGCACGCTCCAGAAAGAAGGCATAAGGTACCATGTCACTGATGGCGCCATGGCTGCGACTGACCAGTTTGGTGATCTCCTCAAATGGCCGCAGAAGTCTGCATGTGTCGCGCATGAGCAGCCACTGGCGCGGTGAAAAAAAACCCAGCTCCCCAGAACCGTTTCTTTCGCAGAGTTCATACAGGTAGACGTTAACTGCACGTTTCTGCTGGAGCAGCCTATCAAGCATATAGAAGGTTGAGTTCCATCGCGTCGGGCAATCGCAAATAAGACGTCTGACCGGCAGATGGTGTCGCCGCTGAATGTCAGCAAGGCGAGCCATGGCCGTGTAAGATCTTCTGAAATGGGCCGAGATTTTCCTTGCCTGCCGCAAGATGTCCTGGACCCCAGGGTATTTGACAAGGAATCGCTGCACGACCAAGTTTAAGACGTGTGCCATGCACGGCACGTGCGTGATTTTGCCCTGTTTCAATGCGCTAAGCAGATTGGCACCGTTGTCACACACCACTTTACCAACTGTCAAATTGAGCGGTGTTAGCCACTCATCTGCCTGTGAACGCAAAGCTGAAAGGAGTGCCGGGCCAGTGTGGCTCTTTGCTTCCAGGCACAACAGACGCAGCACGGCATGGCAACGTCTCACCTGGCATGTGGAATAGGTTCTGGGGAGCTTGGGCGGTGCAGTGGAAGAGACGCTAGCAGCGGAAAAGGAGGAGGCAGCTGAGGAGGAGAGGGAGGAGGATGGAGTAGGAGGAGGAGAAGAAGAGTCAGGCCTGCATGCAATCCGTGGCGGTAAAACCAAATCTACACGGGTGCCACGGGTTACATGCTTGACGGCCGTCAGAAGGTTCACCCAGTGGGCAGTAAAACTGATATACCTTCCCTGCCCGTGTTTGCTAGACCACGTGTCTGTGGTCAGATGTATCTTGGCACCGACACTGTGTGCCAGAGATACATTCACTTGCCGCTGAACATGGCCATATAGCTCTGGGATGCCCTTCTCTGAGAAATACTTCCTTCCTGGGACCTTCCATTGTGGTGTTCCAATGGCCACAAATTTGCGAAAGGCCTCCGAGTCCACCAGTTTATATGGCAGTAGTTGGCGGGCTATGAGTTCTGACAAGCCAGCCGCCAACCGTTGGGCAAGAGGGTTATCCGGCGTCATCATTTTTTTACGCTCAAACATTAGGCCCACGGAAGCCTGCCTTTTTGCAGAAAAATGTGAGCTTGGCGTGATGGAAGGTGGAGTGGAGGACAATTGTGAGGAGAGAGGAGAAGGAGAAGTAGAAGACGAGGCTGGACGGTGAGAGCCTGCAGTGTGGCTTTGTGTGTTCCGTTGCTCCCACTGGGCTCGGTGATGGCTGCTCATGTGCCTTCTTAAGGCGGTCGTCCCTAGGTGAGTATTGGGCTTACCGCGACTAACGCGTTGACTGCAAAGATTGCAGATGGCAACGCTATTGTCAGCAGCGGACACGTTAAAAAAAGCCCACACTGCGGAGCCATGTGCCGGTGTCCTGGGAGCGCCAGATGTGACCGTACATGGTCGATGACTCGCTCCTGATACATTTGCAGTCTGCTTTGTCCCTGCTGTGCAATGTAAGTCATTGCTGCTTCTCCTCCCTATCTGCTGGTCCATATCTCCCTCTGAACTCCCCTCCTCTTCCTCTCTTGTGGGCACCCACGTGACATCACTAGACACGTCATCATCAACGTCACCTTCCCCACCGCTATAAGTAGAGTAGGCAGCAACACCGGGGACCAACCTCCTCCTTGGGCTGATCTGGGTACTGGCGTCAGACTGCTGAGTAGCGCTTGTTGCTACCTCCTCTTCCTGATCCAATACCAAGAGTGGCTGCGCATCAGAAATGTCCTCTTGATATGGATCGGAAAATAATTCCAGTGACTCAAGCGGAAGGTATGTGGTGGTGGTGGTGGTGGTCGTGTTGTTGGTGGTAGTGTCTTTGGGGGTGCACATAGCAGAGAGTGAAGAAGAGGGTGCAGATCGAGAGGATGAGGAGGGTGCAGAAGAGTAAGGCTGAGCGAGCCACTCAACCAAGTCTGGTGCATCCTTTAAAGTAATTGAACGCACCTTCTGCAACTTCCCACTTTGGCTCAAGCCTGTTGCTCCTGCCCTACCCCTACCACCCCTGCGGAAGGGCCTGCCTCTTCCTCTGCATGTCATTTTTTAAATGACCCTGTGACAAAACTCTTAGTCCCTATACCGCTGAAGGACTGCTGCAGTATAGGTGAGCGGTCAGCAGTGGTGCACGTCAACCCTATCTATTGTGGACCTATAGCGGTCCTTACAGAACAGCAGACTGTACCGCACTCAAGCCTATGTACCGTAGCACCCTATACCAAGTTACCAGTCCTTATAAGAACTTTTGTGGACCAAGCAGGTTGTGTATTAGTGTTTAGCAGACTGTACGTCAGTCCCTATACCGCTGAAGGACTGCTGCAGTATAGGGCAGCGGTCAGCAGTGGTGCACGTCAACCCTATCTATTGTGGACCGATAGCGGTCCTTACAGAACAGCAGACTGTACCGCACTCAAGCCTATGTACCGTAGCACCCTATACCAAGTTACCAGTCCTTATAAGAACTTTTGTGGACCAAGCAGGTTGTGTATTAGTGTTTAGCAGACTGTACGTCAGTCCCTATACCGCTGAAGGACTGCTGCAGTATAGGGCAGCGGTCAGCAGTGGTGCACGTCAACCCTATCTATTGTGGACCGATAGCGGTCCTTACAGAACAGCAGACTGTACCGCACTCAAGCCTATGTACCGTAGCACCCTATACCAAGTTACCAGTCCTTATAAGAACTTTTGTGGAACAAGCAGGTTGTGTGTTAGTGATTAGCAGACTGTACGTCAGTCCCTATACCGCTGAAGGACTGCTGCAGTATAGGTGAGCGGTCAGCAGTGGTGCACGTCAACCCTATCTATTGTGGACCGATAGCGGTCCTTACAGAACAGCAGACTGTACCGCACTCAAGCCTATGTACCGTAGCACCCTATACCAAGTTACCAGTCCTTATAAGAACTTTTGTGGACCAAGCAGGTTGTGTATTAGTGTTTAGCAGACTGTACGTCAGTCCCTATACCGCTGAAGGACTGCTGCAGTATAGGGCAGCGGTCAGCAGTGGTGCACGTCAACCCTATCTATTGTGGACCGATAGCGGTCCTTACAGAACAGCAGACTGTACCGCACTCAAGCCTATGTACCGTAGCACCCTATACCAAGTTACCAGTCCTTATAAGAACTTTTGTGGAACAAGCAGGTTGTGTGTTAGTGATTAGCAGACTGTACGTCAGTCCCTATACCGCTGAAGGACTGCTGCAGTATAGGTGAGCGGTCAGCAGTGGTGCACGTCAACCCTATCTATTGTGGACCGATAGCGGTCCTTACAGAACAGCAGACTGTACCGCACTCAAGCCTATGTACCGTAGCACCCTATACCAAGTTACCAGTCCTTATAAGAACTTTTGTGGACCAAGCAGGTTGTGTATTAGTGTTTAGCAGACTGTACGTCAGTCCCTATACCGCTGAAGGACTGCTGCAGTATAGGGCAGCGGTCAGCAGTGGTGCACGTCAACCCTATCTATTGTGGACCGATAGCGGTCCTTACAGAACAGCAGACTGTACCGCACTCAAGCCTATGTACCGTAGCACCCTATACCAAGTTACCAGTCCTTATAAGAACTTTTGTGGACCAAGCAGGTTGTGTGTTAGTGTTTAGCAGACTGTACGTCAGTCCCTATACCGCTGAAGGACTGCTGCAGTATAGGGCAGCGGTCAGCAGTGGTGCACGTCAACCCTATCTATTGTGGACCGATAGCGGTCCTTACAGAACAGCAGACTGTACCGCACTCAAGCCTATGTACCGTAGCACCCTATACCAAGTTACCAGTCCTTATAAGAACTTTTGTGGAACAAGCAGGTTGTGTGTTAGTGATTAGCAGACTGTACGTCAGTCCCTATACCGCTGAAGGACTGCTGCAGTATAGGTGAGCGGTCAGCAGTGGTGCACGTCAACCCTATCTATTGTGGACCGATAGCGGTCCTTACAGAACAGCAGACTGTACCGCACTCAAGCCTATGTACCGTAGCACCCTATACCAAGTTACCAGTCCTTATAAGAACTTTTGTGGACCAAGCAGGTTGTGTATTAGTGTTTAGCAGACTGTACGTCAGTCCCTATACCGCTGAAGGACTGCTGCAGTATAGGGCAGCGGTCAGCAGTGGTGCACGTCAACCCTATCTATTGTGGACCGATAGCGGTCCTTACAGAACAGCAGACTGTACCGCACTCAAGCCTATGTACCGTAGCACCCTATACCAAGTTACCAGTCCTTATAAGAACTTTTGTGGAACAAGCAGGTTGTGTGTTAGTGATTAGCAGACTGTACGTCAGTCCCTATACCGCTGAAGGACTGCTGCAGTATAGGTGAGCGGTCAGCAGTGGTGCACGTCAACCCTATCTATTGTGGACCGATAGCGGTCCTTACAGAACAGCAGACTGTACCGCACTCAAGCCTATGTACCGTAGCACCCTATACCAAGTTACCAGTCCTTATAAGAACTTTTGTGGACCAAGCAGGTTGTGTATTAGTGTTTAGCAGACTGTACGTCAGTCCCTATACCGCTGAAGGACTGCTGCAGTATAGGGCAGCGGTCAGCAGTGGTGCACGTCAACCCTATCTATTGTGGACCGATAGCGGTCCTTACAGAACAGCAGACTGTACCGCACTCAAGCCTATGTACCGTAGCACCCTATACCAAGTTACCAGTCCTTATAAGAACTTTTGTGGACCAAGCAGGTTGTGTGTTAGTGTTTAGCAGACTGTACGTCAGTCCCTATACCGCTGAAGGACTGCTGCAGTATAGGGCAGCGGTCAGCAGTGGTGCACGTCAACCCTATCTATTGTGGACCGATAGCGGTCCTTACAGAACAGCAGACTGTACCGCACTCAAGCCTATGTACCGTAGCACCCTATACCAAGTTACCAGTCCTTATAAGAACTTTTGTGGAACAAGCAGGTTGTGTGTTAGTGATTAGCAGACTGTACGTCAGTCCCTATACCGCTGAAGGACTGCTGCAGTATAGGTGAGCGGTCAGCAGTGGTGCACGTCAACCCTATCTATTGTGGACCGATAGCGGTCCTTACAGAACAGCAGACTGTACCGCACTCAAGCCTATGTACCGTAGCACCCTATACCAAGTTACCAGTCCTTATAAGAACTTTTGTGGACCAAGCAGGTTGTGTATTAGTGTTTAGCAGACTGTACGTCAGTCCCTATACCGCTGAAGGACTGCTGCAGTATAGGGCAGCGGTCAGCAGTGGTGCACGTCAACCCTATCTATTGTGGACCGATAGCGGTCCTTACAGAACAGCAGACTGTACCGCACTCAAGCCTATGTACCGTAGCACCCTATACCAAGTTACCAGTCCTTATAAGAACTTTTGTGGACCAAGCAGGTTGTGTATTAGTGTTTAGCAGACTGTACGTCAGTCCCTATACCGCTGAAGGACTGCTGCAGTATAGGGCAGCGGTCAGCAGTGGTGCACGTCAACCCTATCTATTGTGGACCGATAGCGGTCCTTACAGAACAGCAGACTGTACCGCACTCAAGCCTATGTACCGTAGCACCCTATACCAAGTTACCAGTCCTTATAAGAACTTTTGTGGAACAAGCAGGTTGTGTGTTAGTGATTAGCAGACTGTACGTCAGTCCCTATACCGCTGAAGGACTGCTGCAGTATAGGGCAGCGGTCAGCAGTGGTGCACGTCAACCCTATCTATTGTGGACCGATAGCGGTCCTTACAGAACAGCAGACTGTACCGCACTCAAGCCTATGTACCGTAGCACCCTATACCAAGTTACCAGTCCTTATAAGAACTTTTGTGGAACAAGTGAGTTGTGAATGTTTAGCAGACTGCAGCAGAAGGGCAGCAGTCAAGTATAATATCCTTTCTATATTTGGAAGAAAGAATATTATACATGTACAAGCCTATTACTGTACCACTGATACCAGTCCTGAAAAGAACCTTTGTGGAACTAATAATAACAGCAAGTCTTTAAAATTACCCTCACTGCCTGACAACACTGCTTCCTTCCTGTCCCTATACAAATTGGCAAAAAAAGAGAACGATTAGTGGTTACTGGAACAGCTCTTTTGTGGACCTTGATAGTAACAGCTAATGATGATGATGATGATGATGATGATGAAAGACTAATCTGGCTGTCCCTGTAGCATACACCGTCCTTTCCCTTTCTCTAAACTAACAAAAGACACTCAGGCTGCTGCAAGAATCAGCAGCACAGCAAACCTATCAACACCTAACACCTATACCAGTCCTGAAAAGAACTTTTGTGTACCAAATAGCTAGTGGTTTATCTCTCCCTACTCCACACAGGAACCTGTCCCTATCTTAACAGAAGAAAGAATGTAAAATGGCCACCGGATCGGGTGTATTTATAGGTTAGGGGGAATGTACAAGTGTCCATGTGCTGTCATGTCTCAATTGGCTGTCCTGTATCACATGATAAACGTGTCACCAAAGGTTAAAGTTCTTGTATACATTAAACACGTAAGTCCGCCGCGGCGAACGACGGAAAAAGGCGTTCGAACGTGCGGACCGCGAATGTCGGAAATTCGCCGCGAAACGACCGCCGGGCGAACCGTTCGGCCATCACTACTTGTTCGAGCATGCAGCCCGACCGGTCAGGAAAGGGGGTGGGGACGAGCAAGCGCTCCCCCTCCTGAGCTGTACCAGGCCGCGTACCCTCAACATGGGGGGTGCTTTGGGGAAGGGGGACCCTGCTGCCCCCCACCCCAAAGCACCTTGTCCCCATGTTGATGAGGTCAAGGGCCTCTTCCCCACAACCCTGGCTGTTGGTTGTCGGGGTTTGCGGGCGGAGGGCTTACCAGAATCTGGGAGCCCCTTTAATAAGGGGGCCCCCAGATCCTGGCCCCCCACCCTATGTGAATGAGTATGGGGTACATGGTACCCCTACCCATTCACCTGGGGAAAAAAGTGTACATAAAAAAAAACACAACACAAAGGCAGAATTGCGGTAAACTGCCTTTTTATGGGAAGGCGCTGTTTGGCCAAAAACTGGAGGCTGCCAGTTACAGGTGGAAGTTCAGGTCTTTTGCCCCAAGATCAAAGGTCCAGACGCAAGAGGGGCCGATCAACCAGAGGAGCACCAAACAGGTACCGGGATTTTGGAGGTTTTCACCCATCCAAGGACTCCAGAAAGAGGTTGGAGGGGTACACAGTCAACCTTCCTTAGATTGCAGAGAGCTAATGCCCCTGTGGCTCTCTCAGGTAGTAAGAAGACCTTTTGAGGCCAGGCCCACCCAGGGGGGAGGCGGTTGGAGCAAGGCTGCTCAAGTTTGCCCAGTTCTGGCAAAACCACTGTCAAGATTGGTGGGTTTGATCCACAGTGGTGCAAGGCCATTATTGGCTGTTCAAACGGCAGCCTCCAGAATACTCCTTCACCCCCACCAAGATAACCCAGTCGGCCCTGAAGTTAGCTGCTCTTTAGGAGTACATCAACATCTTGTTGCTTCAAGGGGCAATCATAGTTCCAGCCTGTCAAAGGTTTACAGGCTTTTATTCACCACTCTTTCTGGTCCAGAAAAAGATTGGGGGCTTCAGTGATCGACCTCAAGAAGCTGAATCAATTTATCCAAATAGAGAGATTCAAGATAGAATCTCTTCATACCATTATCCAGGTAGTTCAACCAGGGGACTGGATGATTTTAGTGGACTTACAGGATGGCTACCTGCATATCGCGGCCCTTCAGTTATACCAGCAGTTCCTCAGCTTTGCGTTGGGGGACAGGCATTACCAATTTGTCTGCCTTCCCTTCGGCCTATCCACTTCTCCTCGAACCTTCACCAAGGTTCTGATTGCCATCTTGGCCCCACTGAGGGAGAAAGGGCTCAGAGTCCATAATTTCTTGGAGGACATCATCCTCCTGGCCCAGTACCAAGACCTTTTGTGGAGACAGAGGGAGCTACTGCTGTCCACCTTATGGTCATTCAGCTGGATAGTCAACTCAATATCAAAAAAGCCAGCTGGAACCTACACAGATGATGGTCTACCTAGGGGCCCAGTTCAATACTCAGGCGGCCACAGTTTTTTTTTTTTAAGGGCCACAGTTTCTTTGCCTCTTCAGAAACTCCCCAAAAATCAGGGAGACATTCCAACAAGCATTGACTGCACCAGTAATGTCAGCATCCCAGTGCAGTAATCTTCTTGGGACAATGGCTTCATGCATCCCGATGATCCCCTGGGCTCACTGAAAACTCAGTTTTCCAACAGGGCTTCCTGATGCAGTGGAAAAAAAGTTTGTCTGGGTATTGCTAGAGTATTGCTAGAGTATTGCAAGAGTATTGCTAGAGTATTGCTAGGGTATTGGGGTACTGCAGAGTATTGCTAGGGTATTGGGGTACTGCAGAGTATTGCTAGGGTATTGGGGTACTGCAGAGTATTGGCAGGGTATTGGGGTACTGCAGAGTATTGGCAGGGTATTGCTGGGTACTGTAGGGTATGGAGGGATGGCTGCTTCCATCTCAGGATCTCTCCCCTCCGCTGTACAGGTTAGTACAAGTGATCACTCCGTCAGAGCAATCAGTGTAATCAGCCTGAGTGTACAAAGATGGCCGCCGCTTCGGAGCTAGGCCGAAGCCGCGGCCTTTCCTAAGGCCGAGACCGCGGATCGCGGCATGTGCGGATCCGAGCGGGTCGACCCGTTCAGATCATGGATCGGTGACGATCCGTTGCACCCCTACCATTGGGGCCGCAGCCATGGATCATTGTTACTACAGAGGCCAGAGCAGCAGGGTGGGGAGCCACCTGCGAACAACACAAGATCCAGGGCAGATGGGAATTTCCCACTCAGGGCCTAGTTTCCAACACTCTGGAACTTCAAGCAACATTCGTGGCATTAGCCACCTGGCTGCATCACAAACAGGGTCACCCAGCCCTGCTCCGTCTGGACAACATGGCAGCAGTGTCCTACATACAGCGACAAGGCAGGATGCACAGCCAATCCCTTTTGAGAGAGGTGGAGCCGATCATGACATTGGCACAATATCTCTCAGATTTGAGGGCTATATATCTTCCAAGCCATCAAAACTTGGAAGCGGATCACTTATCCAGACAATTCAAGGATCCTAACGAATGGTCCCTTCATCCCGAAATGTTCAAACAGATAGTCCACGAGTGTGGGTGTCTGCCACTGGATCTTTTTGCTTCATCAACCAACTCAAGGTGAGCCAGTTAATCTCATGCTACCCATATCCATTGGTAGAAGGGACAGATGCCATGACCCAACCTTGGGTTGCGCAACTGGCCTGTGCCATCCCTCCAATTTCTTTAATCTTGAAATTCCTGAAGAGATTGTTGGAAGAGAATCTGACAGTCATTGCAGTATTACCTTACTGGCCTCACAGACTATGGTTCTCTCTGGCAATGGATTTCAACATGTGCTCACTGATCACTCTGCCAGTGATAAATCCAAAATCCGCAACCATCACGACTGGCCTTAGAGGCCTAGAGATTGAAAGACAGGGGTTACAAGAGTTAGGATGTTCTCCAGAGGTTATTAGGACCTTACAGAGTTCTAGAAAAGTGTTAACCTAATCCATCCACTCCATCTAGAATATGAGATAGGTTAATGAGCTTTGCAGCCAGACAACAGTTTGACCCTAGTGACCCAAATGTGTCTCAAGTCATGTCTTTCCTGCAATCTGGATTGGATTTGGGGCTCAGCCTGAGTTTGCTTAAGGTGCAAATTTCAGCCATCTTGGCTTTTTCCCAAAGGAAATGGCCAGCAAGCCTGCTGGTGGAGTGCTTCATGAGAGTGGTGCTTAGACTATGCTCTCCCAAGAGAAATAGGTTCCCTCAGTGGTACCTGTCAATAGATCAATTTTCTGGCAAACCCTCCATGTGCCCCTATGCAAAACTGTTCATTATGGGATATCACTTTAAAAATGGCTTTCCTAATAGCTATAACTTCAGGGAAAAGAGTGTGGGAACTCCTAGCATTGGGGGCAGCTGAACCTTATACCACGTTCTTCCTGGATCACTTTGTCCCAAAAGCGGCTTCAATATTTCACCTAAATTAAATGGGTGCTTCCAGCCTCTCCAGCAGAATCAGGTCCTGACCTGCATGAGTTGGACATTCTAAAAGTCCTAAAAGCCTATCTCCAGGCTACTTCCGCATTCAGACATTCTGATAGACTTTTCATCCTACCTACTGGAAAATCTAAAGGGAAAGTGGCTTTGGCCGGAACCATCTCGGCCTGGATAGTAAAGACAATTCTTCAAGTATATAAAGTGGCTGGGAAGGATCCTCCAGAGGTGGTTAGAGTTCACTCAACTAGGGTGATGTCTTCTTCTTGGGCAGCATGGGCAGGAGTGTCTCTGGAGACAGTCTGCAGAATGGTGAGCTAATCATCACATCATACATTCTTAAAATACTACTCTACTCTAGTAGAGTTTGGAAGGAAAACTACCGTATATACTCGAGTATAGGCCGACCCGAATATAAGCCGAGGCCCCCAATTTACCCCCAAAAAAACTGGCAAACTTATTGACTCGTGTATAAGCCGAGGGTGAGACATGCCTGTCCATCCCTGTGTGTGTGTCCGTCCATCCCTGTGTGTGTGTCCGTCCATCCCTGTGTGTCCGTCCATCCCTGTGTGTCCGTCCATCCCTGTGTGTCCGTCCATCCCTGTGTGTGTGTCCGTCCATCCCTGTGTGTCCGTCCATCCCTGTGTGTCCGTCCATCCATCCCTGTGTGTGTGTGTGTCCATCCATCCATCCATCCCTGTGTGTGTGTGTCTCCATCCATCCCTGTGTGTGTGTGTCTCCATCCATCCATCCCTGTGTGTGTGTGTCTCCATCCATCCATCCATCCCTGTGTGTGTGTGTATCCATCCATCCCTGTGTGTGTGTGTCCATGTGTGTGTGTGTGTGTGTGTGTGTGTGTGTGTGTGTGTGTGTGTGTCCAGCCTACCTGTGTCCCGAGCCTGTGTCCCGTGCCTTGCCTCCTTGCCTCCGTCCCGTGCCTTGCCTCCTTGCCTCTGTCCCGTGCCGTGCCTTGCCTCCGTCCCGTGTCGTGCCTTGCCTCCGTCCCGTCCCGTGCCGTGCCTTGCCTTGCCTCCGTCCCGTGCCTTGCCAGGATCGCCGCTCTTCGTCGGCGCCTCGGCGGACATTCTACCATTCAAACGCCGCGCCTCCGCCTCCGCCTTCGCCTGTGATAGGCGGAACACTGAATTTCCCAGCAGCCTGTGTTCCGCCTATCATGGACATCGTCTCATCCTCGTCCGTAGTACGAGGATGAGACGATGTCCGTGATAGGCGGAACACAGGCTGCTGGGAAATTCAGTGTTCCGCCTATCACAGGCGAAGGCGGAGGCGGAGGCGCTTGAATGGTAGAATGTCCGCTGTCTGTCTGCTCGACACGCTGATCGAGCAGGCAGACAGCGATGACTCGAGTATAAGCCGAGGGGGGCACTTTCAGCCTCAAAAAAGAGGCTGAAAATCTCGGCTTATACTCGAGTATATACGGTATTCAAGCTTCTATGTCTATTGTCAAATAAAGACTAACTTTACAGCATTAACCACTTAAGGACCAGGCCTATTTTTCAAGCTTGTTGTTTACAAATTAAAATAATTTTTTTTGCTAGAAAATTACTTAGAACCCCAAACCTTAATTTTTTTTTTCAGACACCCTAGAGAACAAAATGTCAGTCACTGCAATACTTTATATCACACCGTATTTGCGCAGCTGTCTCATTTTTTTGGGGGAAAAATACACTTTTTTAAATTAAAAAAAGCAAGAAAACAGTTAGCCCAATTTTTTTTTATATTGTGAAAGACAATGTTACACCTAGTAAATTGATACCCAAAATGTCATGCTTCAAAATTGCGCCCGTTCGTGGAATAGTGATGAACTTTGACCTGTAAAAATCTCCATTGGTGGCTTTAAAAATGTCTACATGTTATCGGTTTAGAGTTACAGAGGAGGTCTAGTGCTAGAATTATTTCTCTCGCTCTAAGGATCACAGAGATGTGAGGTTTTAACACTGTTTACCTATACGGGCGCGACCTACGTATGCATTCGCTTCTGCTACCATAAACCCAGTTTTTCAATGTCAAAGTACCGACATATAATGACGGCGGATGGCCTGGAAGTGGTTAAACCCTCCCTCTCAAAAGCTAATTATTTACCCTATATATATATATATGCCATGTTGGTGTCAGGAAAATTGAAAATTGTATCAAATACTTACCGTATTTTTCCTTTCCTGACTCACACATGGCAGCATACGAACCCCCCCTCTGATCTTTGTGCTTTATACAGAGAATGGGGGAGGTTGCTCTCAGTCAGACTTTTATAGAGCTAAACAAGTACTGTGGGTGGATATAGGGGCGGAGCTATATCATATGTATGCTGCCATGTATTGGTGTCAGGAAAGGAAAATTTCACTAAGTATTTAATACAATTTTCCATTTTCACATATGTGGACCGTTCATTTCATCAGTTCAGTCACGTCAAAATGGATGAAGTATTCATCCAATTTTCACCAGCTGCTCATCCGTTTCTCATCAGTTTTTTTTTGCATCCACTACCAATGCAAAAACGGATGAAAAATTAACCGTTTTTCATCCAATCCATTTTTTTAACAGTCAACGGATGGATAAAAAAAGGACAATTGGTGTGAAAGGGGCCTTAACATTCCATCCCGCAGACAGTACTCAATTTTCTCAATCCCGCAGAGGGAAATGAGAGGAAATCTTTCCAAAGTGAATAGAATTCCTATCTCAGAGAGAAATCACAGGAACAAGTTTTGTATCATTTTACCTAACCTCCTATTCAGATTTTTTTGTATTACCTCTCGCTTTCTGTCTCAGAGACAATGGTCACCAGGACAAAGGAGTGAATATGCCAAGCAGGGGCACAGATAGCAACAAAAAAGTTATAACCAAAGGGTATAATCTTTCTCTACTCTATCCAAAACTATCAAAAAATGCATCTACATACCACCGTAGATAAAATGTATGTGTTGTTGGGAATTAAAAAAACAGCCTCTACATAAGCTACTGTATATACCAGTGATTCTCAACCAGGGTTCCATAGAATCCTAGGGTTCCTCCAGAGGCTGCTAGGGGTTCCTTCAGCATTGGGCAATTTCTGCCTCTCAGATAAGTTCCACTCACACCATTGATCTTTTTAGCTACCTGTAAGCCCTTGTACACACGGTTGGAGAATCCGTCGAAATGTGTCCTATCGGACCGTGTTGTCGGATAATTCGACTGTGTGTGGTATGCATCGGACTGATTCCATCGGAATATTCGTCGGACCAAGTTTTCCAACATGTTGGAAATATTTTCCGACCAACTGGTCCGATCGGACATACTCCGATCATGTGTAGCCTACTCCGACGGACAAGGTGCCACGCATGCTCACATTCAAATTCCGACACGGAAGCGCTCGTTCAGGTAAAACTACTGCTCATAAGCGATATAGCACATTCGTCACGCTGCAATGTTAAAAATTCTTTCATCAAGCGCATTCTCTTGTTCTTTACAATGCTGCAAGAACGAACTTCTTTTGATGCTCATAGTCACACACACTTCTCCCGAACGTATTTCATTACTCTTTTTTAACCATTTCAGCAATACAATTTTAGTTTGCGTCTCATCTACACAATTTTAGATTTGGTTTATTCTTTTTTGGATGCTTTTTTATTTTTAATTCCTAAAAATCTCCTTTAAAGACTGTTTGCTCATTTCTCCTTTTTTTGGGGTGTTTTTTGTGTGTAAACTTACCACAACAACATTATTTTATTTTTTATCTTTGGTTTTTCTTTTTTAATCTACAGGAGTTTGTTTAGTGTTGGTACCCCTTGTTATTCATTTCACTTTGTATATTTGAAATGTACCTGCCTGCTCACATATAAACTGGCCTTTTGGAAGGAAAACACATTACACAAGTATTTCATCAAACAAAAAAAACCCTTTATTTTGGTCGCTATAAAATAAAAATAGGAACGCAGCACTGGAGAAACTTCTTACTTTGGTGCAGCCTTTGGCCCCCAGGGCAGACATGAACAAATTAGAATAGAAAAAATTGGTGGCCTGAGGAGTAGATATCTCAGGGAGAGAAGTCTGGTCCCGAAGTCCTAGAGAACAGGAAATTCAGATGCCATTTCTGTCCCCAGGATGTGGATCTTCAAGAGGCTGCATCTTCTGGCAGACCAGACTGAACCCAGGCCATCACTCTCTCTTCTTCCTTGGGCACTTCCCACCAGGCATCGTTCCAGGCTGTGGCTCGGCTCCTGTAGTTGGGGCAGGAGGAGAAGGAGGGCATTGGTTGACCTTCTTGCTGCCCCTAGCCACAGCCTCCCCCCGACTGAGGTCTTCCTGTGTATGAAAAGGGGACATAGTTTTAGTTTTTTGATCATCAATCACACCATTTTGTGTTCCTGGCTTTTGCTAATTGAATGTTACCAAATAGAACAGACTATCATTCTGAGACCAGCATTTTTCTTTCCCATCCCAATCATTTTTGGTCACTACTGTCTCTTGAGATGTAAACCACTTTGATAAATCACAACTTACTGATCAATAAGAACATCTAGTTAACATCATTAAATGTAACACAAGAAATATGTTCAACAATGCAATACCTGTCTCAAGCTGGGCCCCACCACATGTTGCTGCCTGGAAGGCCCAGGTTGGACATCAGAAGCCTCAGCTGGGGGTGAAGGATGCCTTGAAGGAAGACTGGAGAGTGGTGGCCTGAGTGGTGGCCTGGGTACCCCTTGGTCTACCAGAAAATGCAGCCTGTCAAAGTGAACCATCATGGGGTAATAAACGGCATCTGGATCTCCTGCTCTCAAGGACTCCAGGTGCTTCTTTCTCTCCCTGAGATATGTAATCTGCATGGCCCCAATTTTCCTATTCAGATAGTCCATGTCTGCCATGGGGACCATGATCTGCACCAAAGAAAGCAGTTTCTCCAGTGCTGCGTTCCTCTTTGTTCTGTCGGCATAAAACTCGTTGTGGAACTGCCACAGGCAGGGCATCTCCATGTAGAGTTCTAGGAATAGCCCCCTAAAATTTTCATTTTGGAAAGGATCCATATTGTCTGCAAGACGCAACACAAGACAAACCCTCAAATACTAATAATGCCATTAAAAACCCTCCTAATATTGTCCCAACATCGGCCTAGATAGAAGCAGTCTAGTCTAGTGAAGCACCAAGTTAAAAATGTTACCTTTGTTTCCACGTTCGTCACGTCCGCGCCTCACTCTGTTCCCAGATCGTACGGACGATACACGCTTGTTGCGTTTTATATACAGTGCACATGCGTGAAATTCCGCCCGCCCCTGACGTTCTTTCCAGACTATTCCCCGCCCCTTCGCTTCTGGCGCAGTGGGGAGAGCACATGGCGGAGAGAACACAGGTGCGCACTAATAATAGTTCCACTAACGAGGAGGAGGGTGAGGAAAGCCCGGAGCCTGAAACATCCTGATCCAGGAAGACAAGATTTAAGGCCTCAAATATGTCTTTTGGAGAGATGTTGGAGATGGTGGACATATTGAACAGGACCGACTATGATGGGAAGTATGGACCTTACCCAAACCCAAATATCAGAAAGGCCAAGATCATGAATAATGTTGTGAAGAGTCTTCATAAGAATTTTGGGGTACACCGATCCAAGGATCAACTGAGAAAATGCTGGTCAGACCTAAAACTGAGGGAGCACGAGCAGTACATAAGGATCAAGCGTGTTCTTAAAAAAAGTAAGTAGTTGTCGTGTGTTCATATGATTATTCTTGCTTGCATACTGCTCCATGTGCTTTGATTTCATGTTGTGCATTTTAAAATGGCCACTTTCAAGTTCATGGTTTTGTTCGTTCGTAAGAAACATCTTTCTGCAGGGAAGTATTCCAGCTTAACAAAGTGTACCCAATAATGTTCTCACCTTGTAACTCGGCCCAAAAACACAATTGTACAACACTTCCAAGCAATGTTTCAGATTCCTATTTCTGCCCTCTGTGTGCTAATTATTCTTTGTTTATATTCTCATAGGGGAGAGAAGACTCCGCAAGTATGAGGACACCAGGGACCACACCCCTCACAAAGAAGGGCAACTTCCAAAAGCAGAAACAGAGGAGCAGGAGCAGGAGGAGGAGGAAGAAGAGATCGTGGAGGTTGGACAAATTGTCACCACAACAGGTGAGTGTCGGAGAACATAGCTTCCGGTAAGCTCAGCAATGTATATCACCATATTTTTATTACATGGTGTGTTTGTTTGCTTTGTTTTGTAGGTGATGTGGAAGAAGATTCCTGTTTTACCAGTGAAAGTGTCCAGATCTTGATCGGGGAGATAATGGGGAGCAATCGGGATTTGGAAATTATCCAACAAAACATCAATGATGTAAAAAATAAAATGAAGAACATCATTGATGTTTTGGGGAGAGTGTGAAACAACAAAAACTAGATAGGGTTTTATTTTTGCTATTTTAAAAAACAAAATGTTGTATTTATAGAAATTCCAAATTTGGAAGATGCACAGAGTGTGTAAACATGCGCTCTCCCATCATGGGGGATCAATGTACATGTTTTGTGGAAAGTGTCTGAGATGAAGGGGTTGCAGCCCCAAAGCATGTACATTGATCCCCCATGATGGGAGGTAGCACATGTTGACACACTGTGTGCATCTTCCAAATTTGGATTTTTCAGGGGTCACACCCCATGTGATGAAGGCAATATCAGCCCAGTTTGTACATACTCAGGTCTGATATTGTCTTCACTTTTCAAAGTTGAACTTTGTAAGTTCCTGTGTTCTGTATTTTACGGTTTAATAAATGCCTGTTTACACAAAAACAACAAGGAAACTAAATTCTGATTAAACTTTGTTTTGGATACACAAAATCTCTTGGTTTGTTGTAAAAACCTTTTCGAAACGCACATGTGAATGTGCTTGTATTAAAAAGTTTAATTCTCAACAATGTGTGGCTTCCTTTTTCATTGCGCATAAAATGTATTTGTAGTCAAATTTTAGTTTGTGCTGAGAAGGAGTGTGATTTACTAAAGGTAACTCCACTTTGCACTCCAAGTGCAGTTTCAGGTGTACTTTTGCAGTGCACTTGTAGTGCATAGTGGATGTGCCTTTAGTAAAAAACACCCACAGTGAGGTGTAAATTTGGACAATCATGCCATTTTCCTGCCATGGTGCTGAAAATGAGCACGATTTTGGTCAGTAATTCACTACATACATTAGTTACAAAAAGAGGTTGTGTGTGTGTAGCAGACCCACAACATAATAGCATTATCTGAAGAAGAGACTTTCCCCTCATCTCGCTCTGAACTTGGGTTTACACTGTTGGTGAAAAAGGCACAACTTAAAAAAAACTGGCAAAGTGGGAGGCCACAGTCTGCCATTCCTGTGGCGTTGAAGGACACTGTGTAGTGAAACAAGTACAAAAATTAGTAATTTGACAAATCAACATTGCAAGCAGATTAGACACCCACATTTTTGGTCAAAATTAGTATAACATTTTGGGAACTGAGTATTTAAAGCCTAAAGTATAAGGTCCCCTTATGAGAGTCATCACCCCCCCCATCCCCCCGCCCCCATATGATGGGCCCTTGCTAAAAAATGAGGGGGGATGTTTAGGACAGGTAACCCTCTCCACTTGATTGAGAGCTGAATGAGTATATAATGTGTGATACATTGTGAAGCCCCTCCTTACTTACACTATTGGCAGCCCACGGGACAGGTAAGAAGTGTCATAATAACAAAATGGAAGCACATTTTGACATTCTGCTATTACATAGCAAGAAAATTAATGTGTTAAAAAAATAAAAATAGCATTTGAAAGTATTGAGACAGGCCCTTACACTACATGCTTTCGTGAATTCGTCCATAAATGTGGTCATGAAAAAGGTAGGTATAGTGTGTATTGGGTTTGGTCAAGTCATCAGATAGAGGATTGCTATCAGCTGAGCTAGCAGTTGGGGAGAGGGGGGTTACTAATGAGTTTAGCACAACCCCAAAAATAAAAAAAGGTCACTTTGCATGAATTGAAGCACACACATCACATTTGTAGACATTTTAGGGGGTGTTTAGGGGAAAGCAATACTATGGAGCTGACAAAAAACATTGTTAAGTGACTAGACTATAGTTTTATGGGCCAAGAAGAGCATGGTGGGGAAGTTAGTGAGGCAAATCTGCATGAGGACAAAGGGGCAGAGCATATGAATTAGAGCATATTGCAATGATGGTAAATAAGGAATGAGGAAAGAAATGCAAGACATTAGCAATCATGAAATACATAGAATGTGATGTGTAAGGATAAAACTTAGCTTCATATAGTCCTTCTGCAGGACCTGAATGATGGCAGAACAGGTCTCTGGAATAATGATCCCCAGAGCCTGGGGGGAGATGCCTGTAGAGAACTTGAGGTCCTGAAGACTTCTCCCTGTTGCCAAGTAGCACAACGTGGCGACGAGCCTCTGCTCCGGAGTGATGGCTTGCCACATGCAGGTATCCTGCCTGGTGATATAAGGGGTCAGCAAAGCCAGCAGACGGTGAAAAACAGGGTCTGTCATCCGGAGATAATTCCTGAAATGATCAGGATTATTCTCGCGGATCTCACGGAGCAAAGGCATGTGCGAGAACTGGTGACGCTGGCGCAACCAATTCTTGGTCCACAAACGCCTCCCCTCCCTGTTCATGGACCGGGCTTGTGTCAAAGTAAGAACCCCAACACAAAGCCCATGCACAGCACAAACTCTACGACGAGTACGTAGATGAAACATGGTTTGAAAACGGTCGGCTGGTCAGAACGGACACCAGAAAGCACCGATAAACAGCAAGGCCTGAAAGAACGACCTGAATAGCAGAAGCAAGCAGACAATAAAAAATGCCTTTCAAAGCGTACTATACCTAGATATAGTCCACAATGAGAAACAAATACTTAATGACTGCATGCACTGATTATCAGATACGCAAAGACAAGCAGAAACCGAAGAGCAGTATCTGAATCACTAATGTGAAAAGCGCGAATCGTCTCTCCCCAAACTTCTACTAACACGAGATCAGCAGAAGGAGCCCAAAGGGCGACGGACGTGGTGCTGAACTTCCCTTTTCTAGTCCCGCCATACACGGCTTACGTCACCGCGTTCTTGGGAACCGCTAAATCCGACAACTGGGTCCGACCGTGTGTATGCAACAGTTTCGGACACAATCTGTCGGACAAAATCCGACGGATTTGGTTGGCAGAATGTCCGACCGTGTGTACGGGGGCTAAGGAGGCAATTCTTCCCAATGACCACAAGTGTAGGGACCATTCTTCCCACTGACCATCACATCAATGTATCATGAGTTGTAGATTTCTAATTTTTAGAAGGGGTTCCCCGAGACCAGAGAACTATTTCAAGGGTTCCTCTGTGTTAAAAAGTTTGAGAAAGGCTGGTATATACAATGCAATGGTTTTAGCAGATCCTTGCCAGCTTCTGTTTTGTAGATATTAATGCAAGCCTCGCCACTTTTTAAAGCTGCTTGAAAAGTCTTTTGCCTTCACAATAATCACAATCATCTTGCTCAGTGTAATAAATAATAAGAATAACTGCAGTATTAAAATCCTTTTCAATGTAATAGACTTTGAAAACAACTTACTAAAGATAAAAATCCTGTTTCAGGTTATAAATCTAATTTGATTTCAAGCTCTTAGAGTACAAGACCCTAGGCTGAAGCCCTGGCAGAATACAAGAGTCTGAGTTAGGGTTGCCACCAGTGCGGGATTCACCTGGACAGTCCAGGTTTTGAATCTTGTGTCCGGGTTTCAGGTGGACTGAAACCTGGACACATTATTCAGACCGGGCTGTAGCTCCCCAAGTAACCAAGATAGACAAACACAAATCTGTTGGCATCCGAGAGCTGTGGGTGGTTGTTTGGGGGTAGGTTCGGCATCACGGGGGGGGGCAGGGTGAGGATGTCAGCAAGAGCAATTTGGCCACACCCACTGTTCGCTGCAGCACACCGTGTGCACATTACTACTCTCCTTGGGGCACCCAAAGGTGTCCCAGGCTGCTAAAGTGTTCAGGTTTGGCTTGAAAAAAATGTGGCAAACCTAGTCTGGATCTGAATACAGAAAGCCTGGGTCTGTTGTGTAAGGCCTCTTTTGTTTGAACCAACTCCCCAGCTGCCCATCCAAGCTCTAACATTACAGCCAGAAGGATCTTTACACATGCTTTGGTTCAGTCACAGCAATTTTAACTTGGCTGGCAGTTTTTAATTCGGTGGTGCTGTCTGTCAAACTTGACCATTGTGGTCAATAGGAGTGTGCTGAAGAGTTTTTTTAATACAAAATTCCCCTTGGGATAAAAAAAAAAAAAAAAAAGACATACGTCAAGGATAGCCATCTGAATAGCTTTCAGCCACTGCTGTTCGGCCTTCTGAAAAGCCACCCACAGTGTATTATTTTTCAGAGGGTGGAAGACACTGTCATCAGTGTGAAAGTGCGCCAACTCTTTATGAGATAGACTCAAAGTGATCCTGTGAGGTGATCCCTGAATTCTTGCTGAAGTGCATTAGAGAGAACTTAAATGAAGAAGAAAAAAAAACTTTCCGACTTTAACACAGCACCAGTAATTGCTGGATAGTTTAAATACTTCCATTTGTTTAACTCAAATAGTTTTTTTTATTCATAGCTATCTTAAAGCAATGATAGCTATACAATGCTGTGAATAGTTCAGTCTACATTCACAGTGCAGGCCTAAAGATGATCTATGTGTTCCCATGCCTTTAATATTACTTTACTGCCTTACTGGGTCTAATAAAGCAGCAAATAAAATTCTTGTACTGCAGCTCTAGTTTATAAAGTCTGTAAATCACCACACAATTGCTTACTATGTCATTACTGTCTTCAGCTGTCACCTTTTTTGTGATCTGCTTTTCAAAGGAACTTATAATTAGTAGTGACAGAACTACACAAAAGACAAAAGTATTGCGACGCTTTAACCACTCACAGGCATTTCTGATCGAATTAAGCAAAGCAGAGTCACACAGCTTTCTGAAACACTGATAATTAAAATGGTACAATAACCCTCAGATTCTCTTCATAATGGACAACTATAACCTTAGCGACAGGGTCGAGTAGAACGTTCACTTTGTGATAATAATTTATTTTTTTTGCTTCCTTTTATGTACAGTAAAGAACATTTCAGGGACACATAAAAAAAATTAGACATCACTGAGATAAAAAAAAAACAAAAAAAACAAGGATTACTCATACGCAGAAAGACATTGGCTTGTCGACCAACTATCCCTATTTTGAAGCTAAACCCCTCTGTTTCCCTTTCCTCTTTAGTTGTCCCACATTTTGCTCTGATGTAATATTAGTTTGAAAACGTGTTATGCCCTGTACACACGACCGGACTTTCCGTCAGAAAAGGTCAGACGGAATCATTCTGTCGGACATTCCAATTACAGTGGTGTGAAAAAGTGTTTGCCCCCTTCCTCATTTCCTGTTCCTTTGCATGTTTGTCACACTTAAGTGTTTCGGAAAATCAAACCAATTTAAACAATAGTCAAGGACAACACAAGTAAACACAAAATGCAATTTGTAAATGAAGGTGTTTATTATTAAAGGTGAAAAAAAATCCAAACCATCATGGCCCTGTGTGAAAAAGTGATTGCCCCCCTTGTTAAAACATACTATAACTGTGGTTGTCCACACCTGAGTTCAATTTCTCTAGCCACACCCAGGCCTGATTATTGCCACACCTGTTCACAATCAAGGCATCACTTAAATAGGAGCTGCTTGACACAGTAAGGTCCACCAGAAGATCCTTAAAAGCTACACATCATGCCGAGACCCAAAGAAATTCAGGAACAATTGAGAAAGAAAGGAATTGAGATCTATCAGTCTGGAAAGGTTTATAAAGCCATTTCCAAAGCTTTGGGAATCCAGCAAACCACAGTGAGAGCCATTATCCACAAATGGCGAAGACATGGAACAGTGGTGAACCTTCCCAGGAGTGGCCGGCCGCCCAAAATTACCCCAAGAGCGCAGCGACGACTCATCCAAGAGGTCACAAAAGACCCCACAACAACGTCCAAGGAACTGCAGGCCTCACTTGCCTCAGTTAAGGTCAGCGTTCATGCCTCCACCATCAGGAAAAGACTGGGCAAAAATGGCCTGCATGGCAGAGTTCCAAGGAGAAAACCACTGCTGAGCAAAAAGAACATCAAACCTGGTCTCAATTTCTCCACAACACATCTTGATGATCCCCAAGACTTTTGGGACAACATTCTGTGGACCGATGAGACAAAAGTGGAACTCTTTGGAAGGTGTGTGTCCAAGTATATCTGGCATAGAAGGAACACTGCATTTCATAAAAAGAACATTATACCAACAGTAAAATATGGTGGTGGTAGTGTGATGGTCTGGGGCTGTTTTGCTGCTTCAGGACCTGGAAGACTTGCCGTGATAAAAGGAACTATGAATTCTGCTGTCTACCAAGAGATCCTGAAGGAGAATGTCCGACCATCTGTTCGTGTACTCAAGCTGAAACGAACTTGGGTTCTGCAGCAGGACAATGATCCTAAACACACCAGCAAGTCCACCACCGAATGGCTGAAGAAAAACAAAATGAAGACTTTGGAGTGGCCTAGCCAAAGTCCTGACCTGAATCCTATTGAGATGTTGTGGTATGACCTTAAAAAGGCCGTTCATGCTCGAAAACCCTCTAATGTAACTGAATTAGGACAATTCTGCAAAGATGAGTGGGCCAAAATTCCTCCAGGACGCTGTAAAAGCCTCATTGCACGTTATCGCAAACGCTTGGTTGCAGTTGTTGCTGCTAAGGGTGGCCCAACCAGTTATTAGGTTTAGGGGCAATCACTTTTTCACACAGGGCCATGATGGTTTGGATTTTTTTTCACCTTTAATAATAAACACCTTAATTTAAAAATTGCATTTTGTGTTTACTTGTGTTGTCCTTGACTATTGTTTAAATTGGTTTGATGTTCCGAAACACGTAAGTGTGACAAACATGCAAAGGAACAGGAAATGAGGAAGGGGGCAAACACTTTTTCACACCACTGTATGTGTGGGCTTCATTGGACTTTTTATTTCTAAAATTCTGACGGACCTAGAAATAGAACATTTTTCAAATCTTTCTGCCGGAACCAGTTTCAATTGAGAAAACCGTTCATCTGTATGCTGTTCCAATGGACCAAAAACGACGTAAGGGCCGCTATTGGCTACTGGCTATTGAACGTCCTTTTTCTAGTCCGGTCGTACCTCATCGCATTCTAAATGAAAAGTCCTTCGGAGTTCAGCCTGAGGGAACTGCATGCTGGTTGTATTGTTATGCCGCGTACACACGGTCGGAAAATGTTCAACTGGAGCTTTTTGACGGAAATTCTGACCATGTGTAGGCTCCATCCGACATTTTCCATCGGAATTTCCGACAACAAAATTCGAGATCTGGATCTCAAATTTTCCAACAACAAAATTTGTTGTCAGAAATTCCAATCGCATGTACACAATTCTGACACACAAACTTCTATGCATGCTCGGAATCAAGCAGAAGAGCCACACTGACTATTGAACTTCAATTTTCTCGGCTTGTCGTACGTCACCGCATTCTTGACGTTCGGAATTTCCGACAACATTGTGTGACTGTGTGTATGCAAGACAAGTTTGAAAAAATCCTATGGTTTTTGTTGTTGGAATGTCCAATCGTGTGTATGCAGCATTACTGTTACTCATGTGGGTTCAGCACCCCTCATGGCCAGAAGTCATGTTAATTCACCGGATCGCACATATGGATCGATAACGTCCTTTCACTTGCCAATGACACCTGTCCTGGCACTGGCTACAGAGTCATTTTGTGGGGAACAACGTTGAGTGCTGATTCCTTCCACCAGCTCTTCACCACACAATGATTCTCTAACTTCAGCCCAATGGCTAGGAGGGAAGACACCACACATACTTTGTGAGACCTAACGCACCATGGTTCCAGGCCAGATCCTTGGACCTATTCTGCAGTGAGCCCTAAGATAGGGGCCCAACTGCCCGGCAGAGTGCATCATGTGTCAGACCACTCCATCTACAGGGTTTCTGTCACAAGCCACCATTGCTCCCTCTCCCCAGCTGGCTGCTCCTTGTCAATCCTTAATGGATCAGTAGCAAATGTCCCATCTGTTTTTAGGAGCTTTATATCACCTTAGTAGAAATAGCAAAGTCCCAACTGTATGCAGAAGCTCTGTGTCCCCTTAGTAGAAAATAACAACATCCCAACTGTATGCAGGAGCTCTATGTCCCCTTAGACTGCCAGCACACCGTGCTTCCTTGAATAGATCCCAGAGCAAGGGGTTAGGGTAAGCTGTGACACTGTCCCTCTTAAAAGCTAGCTAAATATTGCATCCGAGTGCCTTCTCCCTTTGTTGTTTCTGGGGTTGGCAGGTAGTACTCACACTGTCCCTTGAAATCCTACTGCTTAGCAAAAACTACTGTTCAGGCCTTCTGCTTTGCATGTCCTCCCTTGCAATACAGGCTGTCTCCTGGATGAGACTGAAGGGTGGAGAAGATCCCTCTGGTCAAACTGATCCTTTCCTTCCTTCCTTGCCCAGCTCCTGCCTGATCTTCTTTCTTATTCTTGTCCATTGGAAAGTATGTCTTGGCATCTTGGTACATCTCACAGGTATAGGAACAAATCATTCTCTTTGTGTGCTCAAGCTGCACCTAACCCATACTGGGAATGTTGAGAGAAAGAAAGGCATTCAATAACACCCAACTAGACTGCGTTCTACCACTTGCTGGTGGTGAGAGCGACACCTGCAGCCAAGGAGAACTCAGTACAATCCAGCTAGACTGGTACTGAAACCATAATTTGGCAAAATTAGCCCTAAAAACCCAAATGTGGTTTTAGGAATATAAATTTTTAAAACAAATAGCGCGTGCTCTTCATGAGCCGGCGCTACAGAAGCTTACAGGATATTTGATAGGCTCAGATTTACTCTTTGGGTGTATGCAAACTAAGCATATTTTGACACAGGATTTGTGTCTTTCTCCACAGACATCCTTCTCCACATACATCTGTACATGTAGAGAAAACTGGAGTATGAGGCGCAGTTTGGTCCCTAAACTCCCCGCCATGCTTTGCCTGGGGAGGATTACCTGTGGACAGAATGGGACTGTCTTCAAATGGATGAAGCGCTTGCGCATGACCATCACTGCTCTATGCACTTATGCCCTACAGTCTTTAGCATGGCGTTCTGTTGAAGCACAGCAATTGAAGCCATCCCCAAATTTATTTAAAAGCTCTTTGCGCTCTTGCAAAGATTTTTTTTTCTGAAGCCAATACATTTCCTAAGTGGGTGTGGTTTGTTATGTATGGGACAATGGTGATATGAGTTCTCAATTTTGATGTTCTGATCAGACTTTTTAGGGACTGTAGTAGGTGCAGGCAGAATATCAGTCTTTGTAGAGACCCTGGACCTCTGCAGACCCTATGTGAAATGTGTGAGCCTGAAGGTTTTGAAGAAGGTGGACAGAGAAGATTTGATTCCCCAGAGCAAAAACTTGGATCATTCTGAGTAGCTGCAATTCTCCTAAGGATCGGGAAGAAGTTTACAGTTGCTGTGGCTTCTACTTCCATCTCTGCTTCCATCAGTGCTTTCTTGCGTACAATTGCTGTGGCTTCTGCGTCCATCTATGCTTTCTCTTGGGCAAGGGCTGCCTGAATTTTAGAAGCTTCAGCATCGACACGGGATTTAACTACCTCCAGTCCGGGCCTTTTCTGGCACTTTTGCTAACATGTAACAATCAGTATTTTTTGCTAGAAAATTACTTAGAACCCCCAAACATTATATATATATTTTTTTAAAGCAGAGGCCCCAGGGAATAAATTGGTGGGTTTTGCATTTTTTATGTCACACGATATTCGTGCAGCGTTTTTTCAAAGGCAATTTTTTGGGAAAAAAATACACTATTTGAATTGTAATGAAAAAAAAAACATAACCCACGTTTTTTTGTAAAATATAAAAGATGATGTTACGCCAAGTAAATAGATATGAAACATGTCATGCTTTAAAATTACGCACACCGATGCAACAGCGACAAACAACATACATTTTACTATCTATAGGCAAGTCTTTAAAAGCCTTTACAGGTTACCTTTGGTTTTACAGAGGAGATCCGGTGCTATAATTACTGCCCATGATCTGAAGTTTGCGGTGATACCTCATACGTGTGGGACGATCGTTGTTTGCCCACATGCGGAACAAAGTGTGAGTTTGCCTTTGGCGAGCATGGGGGATTGGAGCACTTTAAAACATTTTTTTAAATTATTAATTCTTTTTTTACACTATTGCTTTATTTTTTTGTTTTTATTACTTTTATTGCTGTGACAAGGAATGTAAACATCCTTGTAACAGCAATTGGCACATTACAGGTCCTCTTTATAGAGAGATCTGGGGTATTTAACCACTTACAGACCGGACCATTTTGCTGGTCAAAGACCAGACCACTTTTTGCGATTCGGCAGTGCGTCGCTTTAACTGACAATTGCACGGTCGTGCGACGTTGCTCCCAAACAAAATTTATGTCCTTTTTTTCCCATAAATAGACCTTTCTTTTGGTGGTATTTGATCACCCCTGCGGTTTTTATTTTTTTGCGCTATAAACAAAAATAGAGTGACAATTTTGAAAAAAACGCATTACTTTTTACTTTTTGTTATACTAAATAAGTAAATATCCCCCAAAAATATATAAAAAAACATTTTTTTCCCTCAGTTTAGGCTGATACGTATTCTTCTACATATTTTTGGTAAAAAAAAATCGCAATAAGCGAATATTGATTGGTTTGCGTAAAAGTTATAGCGTTTACAAAATCGGCATAGTTTTATGCCATTTTTATTAATAATTTTTTATTATTTTTTTTTTTTACTAGTAATGGCGGCGATCAGCGATTTTTATTGTGACTGCGACATTATGGCGGACACATCGGACATTTTTGACACATTTTTGGGACCATTGTCATTTATACAGCAATCACTGCAGTGCACTGAGTCACGGGGGTCCCGACCGGCCCGCAAGATGGCAGGGCGACATTGAACATTGGACGTACCTGTACCCCAATATGCCTGCCCGTGCCATTCTGCCGACGTACAACGGCATGCGCTGGTCACTTAAAAGCATTCAAAACACCAAGATCAGTGTTTTTGAATGCCTTTGATTTTTTAAAAATGGTGCTGACTGTTTCTGAGTAAACCAGAAGTGATGTCATGTCATCGTTTCCAGGTCACTATTACGAACAGCTGATCAAAGCCAATCCTGACATTGCTTGGCTGTCCAGCCAGCGGGTGGATGTGCTGGCTGGTTGCTCAGGTCTCCCAGTGGGACAGGAGAGCCCAAGAGAGCCACGGAAAGCAGTGGGAGGGGGGCCAACTAAAGGGCCAACAGCCGGATCTAAAAAACAGTATCGGGGTGATGCCTGTAGCTTGCATTTCAGACCCTAAGATAAAGTTGGGTTAAGTCGGCTGGCAGTTGTCATATTGTGTGCTGCCTTTAGTTTGGAAAATAGTACACAGCACACAGCTGTTTGATGAGATTGAATCAATTAACTTTGCAAACCTGTCTTCAACAAACAGTCAGGTTTTAAAAATCACAGCCTCTCTACATAGAACATCTATAGGTGAGATGACACCAAAATGTGCAAGAATTCATTGTAGCTTTTACCATATGGGTGACAGATTTTTTTTTAAATTGAAGTCAGCTAAAGCTGGTATCCTCATGCGAAAAAGTCAGCCTCGCTGCCTAATTTATTATTTATTTAAACTGATGATTGCTGTGACTCTGTGACTCTGTGATCTTTTAAACACACACCAGCTACAGAAAAGAGCAAAGGGCATGTATTGATTTATTTTATCTAACTCGCATATTAATATAGTTTACTAAATTGTGTCATTTTAAAACTTCTGAAAAAGCTTACAAGATCATCAAATCCTAATTCATGATCAATGGTGACAAAACTCATCTACAGAACACAATTTTTAGTAGAAAGCAACGTCACTGAATGAGAGTATATAAGTTAGTGATCAAAAGAATATTAAATGCTTTCCAGGTCATACAATTATAAAATGCATCAGTTTTTGTGGGTTGACCTTTCATCCTACAATTTCTAGGAGCTTCCCTGTTGTGCTCTAATATGGGAAAAGCATAAAATATAAGGGCAGCTCTAAGTGTGATATATGAGGAAGAAGATCACAAAATATAACAGAGTTGCTAATCTCTACTTGCAACTCAATTGTATATATTTAGCAATGGCTCCATGTGTCACTGTCATTCAAGTACAATGTATTTGGTCCAATAGTGGAAGGTTCCAGTTGCTCTGCATAGGAATGTGACAGCTGACTGGGAGCATACATGGGACCACTGGATATGCTATAAAATTGGGAAATACTTCAAGGAACAATTTCCGTTTATCAGAACAATGATTAAAAAAACACAAAGACAAGATATGTTGAACACAAACCAAGTATAAAATAAATCAAAAGGTATTAGACATGGGCGCCGTCAATAAATTTGTTTTGTTCTGTTCCGTTACGGTTCGTATTAAAATTAATTCGTACTTCGTATTTCGTGTCCGAAATTCAATTTCAATTCGTACGAAATACGAATTGACGTTAGGTTTGTTAACTTGTACGAACGTTCGTTACAATGAATTTAAAGGCAAAAATATACCTCAATATGACAGTTGATGCTGATGGAAGTTTGTTTTTTATCTGAAATACGAAATTTCGTTGAAGACTTTCCTATCCGAAATACAAATTTTCGTTAGATGAGGGGCTCCCACCATCCCTGTGCTGCGCTGACTTCCTCCTGGGGATTTGTAAACAAAAGTTCATATTTTGTACAAAATTCGGACGCATGCAATTCGTATTTTGGATCCTCCCGAACGTACAAATTTAGGGAAATTCGTACAAATTTGAGATTCGTACGAAACGAATCGCACATGTCTAAAGGGTATTCAAAGTTAAATATATGTACACAAGTATATATAAACATATAAAAAAAAATACTATAACCAATAAACGTTAATGTGAATGTACACAGTGTATACAGTTTATTGTCTGTGGTTTGCTGAAAAAAAACATGAAACCAAAATTAATTATTGTATATACATATAAACAATACAAGAGCAAAGAAGCAAAATTTCATATTATAGCAAGAATTAATAAATACTGTATACCTTCCCAATTTAATATTGAAGGACCTATCTCGCTTCAGCTCTGTCAGCTCTGTTTTCTCACGTTTACAAAGGTGCTCATTATTCAAGAGAAAAATAGAAAAAATTAACAAAACCAATCCACTTTGTTTCTTGGGACATCAAGTCAGATATCCTAAGCAAGCAAAGCACATCCAGATATGATTTAGATTATATTTTTCTCTATTCATTAAGATAAATGTTGTTAACACGGCCAAACAAGTCAGTAAGTAGTAAAAACTTAAGCAACTCTTGACTTTTTCTTGTAATATGCCCCAGTCTGCCTACCCAGTTGTCCCATTTCTGCTGTCATCCACACATTCTTTTGGAATGCTTCAACAAACAAGAGAAACATTTCTTGTGATATTTCATATAAATTTTGCTAAGCCTAGCTGAGCTGATCCTACTCTACCAGCCTTTTGTGGGTACCGTTTTCCTGAATGCTACTTTGATGTCTGGAACCCAGTCTGAGCGCTCTCCTAAAATAGCATTATTCTTCTCATGCAGTAATAGGACCTGAAGGATCACGCATTTAGCCACTTGCTTACTGGGCACTTAAACACCCTTCCTGCCCAGACCAATTTTCAGCTTTCGGTGCTCTCACACTTTGAATGACAATTACTCAGTAATGCAACACTGTACCCAAATGAATTTTTTGTCCTTTTTCCCCACAAATAGAGCTTTCTTTTGGTGGTATTTGATCACCTCTGGGTTTTTTTATTTTTTGCACTATAAATGAAAAAAAAATTCAAACGAAAATTTAGAAAAAAAAACGCATATTTCTTTGTTTCTGTGACACAATTATGCAAATTATTCATTTTTCTTCATAAATTTTGGCCACAATTTATACTGCTACATATCTTTGGTAAAAATAACCCAAATTAGTGGACATTATTTGGTCTTTGTGAAAGTTAGAGAGTCTACAAGCTATGGTGCGAATCGCACAAAATTGATCACATCTGATGTACTGGTGGCCTATCTCGCTTCTTGTGACCCGAACAAGCCAGGAAAGTACAAATACCCCCCAAATTACCCCATTTTGGAAAGTAGACAAGGTATTTAGTAAGAGGCATTGTGAGCTTTTTGATGTTGTCATTTTTTCCCACAATTCTTTGCAAAATTAAGATTTTTCATTTTTTTTTTCCCACAAAATTGTCATTGTAACAGGTTATTTGTCTCACGTGGCATGTGTATACCACAAATGACACCCCCAAAAAAATTCTGCTACTCCTCCTGAGTATTACAATACCACATGTGTGGGACTTTTTCACAGCCTGCCACATAGAGAGGCCCAACATGCAGGGAGCGCCGTCACGTGTTCTAGGAGCATAAATTACACATCTAACTTGTTGACTACCTATTACACTTTTGAAGGCCCTGAAGCACCAGGACAATGACACGTGACACTGATGACAGATGGCACTGATACGTGGCAATGATGCCACTTATTTGTGGCACTGATGACACGTGGCACTGATGACAGATGGCACTAATATGTGGCACTGATGACAGATGGCACTTATACGTGGCACTGATGACACGTGGCACTTATACGTGGCACTGATGACACGTGGCACTAATACGTGGCACTGATGACAGATGGCACTAATACGTGGCACTGATGACAGATGGCACTAATACGTGGCACTAATACGTGGCACCGATGACAGATGGCACTAATACGTGGCACCAATGACGCATGACACTGATGACAGATGGCACTGATAAGTGGCATTGATGACACGTGACACTGACAACAGATGGCACGTGACACTGACAGGTGGCACTGATGACAAATAGCACTGATACATGGTACTGATGACAGATGGCACTAATATGTGGCACTGATGACAGATGGCAGTATGTGGCACTGATGACACGTGGCACTGATGACAGATGGCACTGGGGACAAATGGCACTGACAACAGGTGGCACTGGGGAAAGATAGCACTAACAGGTGGCACTGGGGACAGATAGCACTACCAGGTGGCACTGGGGGCAGGTAGCACTGGGGTGGATGGCACTGGGGTGGATGGCACTGGGGTGGATGGCACTGGGGGAGGATGGCACTGGGGAGCATGGCACTGGGGGAGCATGGCACTGAGGGAGCATGGCACTGGGGCGGATGGCACTTTTTTTATTTATTTTTTTATTTTCACACTTACGGCCGCTGCAGCCGTTCATCTCTCCCCTCTCACATGCTGTCTGTGTGAGGAGGGAGAGCGGCGCTGAGAGATGATCTCATATGTTTACATATGAGATCATCTCACATTGGACATGCCGATCGCGCTGTAAATGGCCGCTGTGATTGGCCGTTTACAGCGATCTGTGTTTACCTGTCCCCGGGGGACACGGCAAACACAAAACTTCCCGATGCGCGCCCGCGGCGGCGCGCATTGCGGAAGTAAACACCAGAATGTCCAGGAACGGCCTCCCGGACAAAAGCGCCTGTTCTATAGCCGTTATTCGGCTATAGGGCGGGCGGGAAGAGGCTAGGGTCTCATGCACACGGGGGATTTTCTCCTGCCAGGTGATTATACAGTTGTGCTCATAAGTTTACATACCATGCCTGAAGTTATGATTTTTTGGACATTTTTTAGAGAATATAAATAACACAAAAATATTTTTCTTACATATTTTGCTGAAGCCATTTATTATCAATCAACTGTGTTTACTCCTTTTAAATCATAATCACAACAGAAACTACCCAAATGACCCTGATCAAAAGTTTACATACCCTGGTGATTTTGGCCTGATAGCATGCACACAAATTGACACAAAGGGGTTTGAATGGCTATTAAAGGTAACCATCCTCACCTGTGATCTGTTTGCTTGTAATTAGTGTGTGTGGGAGTCATGGGGAAAGTAAAATAATTGTCAAAGGATCTGCGGGAAAAGGTAGTTGAACTGTAAAGCCCCATACACCTTATCAGTTTTTCTGCTGAGTTTTTCCTTCAGGTTTACCAAAACCATGTAATGCATGGGCCTGCCTGATTGCATACAAATCTAAACTCCTAAGGTTTGACGTCATATTATATGGTTTTGGTAAATCTGAAGGAAAAACTCAGCAGAAAAACTGATAGTGTGTATGGGGCTTATAAAACTGGAAAGGGATTTAAAAAGATATCCAAGTAATTGAGAATTACAATTAGCAGCGTTTAAACTCTAATCAAGAAGTGGAAAATGATGGGGTTCTGTTTAAACCAAACCATGGGCAGGTAGACCAACTAAAATTTCAGGCACAACTACCAGGAAAATTGTTTGGGATGCAAAGAAAAACCCACAAATAACTTCAGGTGAAATACAGAACTTTCTAAAACATGGTATGGCTTTTTCAAGATGCACAATAAGGAGGCATTTGAAGAACGATGGGCTGCATGGTCAAGTCGCCAGAAGAAGTCCATTACTACGCAAATGCCACAAAGTATCCCGCTTACAATACCCCAAACAGTACAGAGACAAGCCTCAAACCTTCTGGCACAAACTTATTTGGAGTGATGGGACAAAAAGTGAGCTTTTTGGCCACAATCATAAATGCTTCATTTGAAGAGGAGTCAACAAGGCCTATGATGAAAGGTACACCATTCCTACTGTGAAACACGGAGGTGGATCACTGATGTTTGGGGGATGTGCTACAAAGTCACAGGAAATTTGGTCAAAATTGATGGCAAGATGAATGCAGTATGTTATCAAAAAATACTGGAGGAATATTTGCATTCATTAGCCAGGAAACTGCGCATGGGACGTACTTGGACATTCCAACATGACAATGATACAAAACACAAGGCCAAGACGACCCTTTATTGGCTACAGCAAAATAAAGTGAAGGTTCTGGAGTGGCCATCTCAGTCTCCTGACCTCAATATCATTGAGCCACTCTGAGTGAATCTCAAACGCGCAGTTCATGCAAGACAGCCCAAGAATTTACAGGAACTGGAGGCTTTTTGTCAAGAGGGATGGTCAGCTTTACCATCTGAAAAGATAAAGAGCCTCATCCACAAATACCACAAAAGACTTCAAGCTGTCATTGATGTTAAAGGGGGCAATACATGGTATTAAGAACTGGGGTATGTAAACTTTTGATCAGGGTCATGGGTAGTTTCTGTTGTGATTATGATTTAAAAAAAGTAAACACAGTTGATTGGTAATAAATGGCTTCAGCCAAACACTAACCATAAGTGAAAGAAATGTCTTTGCGTTATCATTCATAATCTCTGAAAAATTACCAAGAAATCATAAATTCTGCCAGGGTATGTAAACTTATTAGCTTACTTTAGGAGCATTGGGCGTTTTTTTTTTTTTTGCAAAACTCTGCTCTCTTGAACACACAGGTGATGGGTTTTTTTTCTGCCTCGAAGCTCCCCTGCCCCTTAACTCCTGTAAACACCTATAGTATGTATGGATACATAGGTTAACATTCAGGGGAGTTTAAAGGCAGAGAAAAAAAAAAGCTCAAACTTATAAGGTGTAAATCTAACTGGATACTATGATTAATAAGAACTTGAGGCCCCCAATAACCCAGGTTAGCAGAGAAAAATGTCATCTGCATTAATAATGAGCAACAAAGTTCCTCTGCTTGTCTCATGCTTACTGTATGTAAAAAAAAATACATCAATTTATTTTTCCCCCTCGTAATTACAAGATGTGAGTAACCCGTCACTGTCTCTTGTGATATTATCATACTATAGTTGGATTATCTATATAGCTAACATGGTTTTATCCTGGCTAATTGAGTCAACTGCCTTGTTACTGACTATAAACTTGGCCCTTAGTTTACATTAGCGTTGGTCTCCGAAGAGTGATCCACCACTGAATGTGATGCATTTATTATAGACTACTATTTTTGTATGTAGTGCATACAGTAAGGCCAGCAGAATGAGTTTACACAGCAGAATAGAGTGCACACCAAAATGAGCATTTTTTACAACGAGCGTTAATATTATTATTATTATTGTGTAGGATTTATACTCACCAGGCACTTTATTAGGTACACCTGTTCATCTGCTTGGTAATACAAACTGCTAATCAGCCAATCACATGGCAGCAACTCAATGCATTTAGGCATCTAGATGTGGTGAAAACGTGCTCAAAGTGTTACCAAACCCACAACAGTAAAATCAGTCTGTATATGTAATAAAGCATGCTTGTTATACTCAGTGTGGAACCTAAGGGGTAATCCTCTGCATTGTGTAAAAAGGCTGTTTGATCCAGTCTTCTCTGATCCTCCCTTCTTGCACAGTCCCCAATCTATCTGCCTTGGTGGCAAGCTGCACATGCTCACTTTGGTGTGTATTGCTAGACAGTTTTTTTTTTCTTGGGAGAGTGCATGTGATCAGCACAGGGCTAATCAGCACTGTCCAGACAGAGAGTTAGGCCGCGTACACACGCGGGGACTGTTCAGCCAACTTTGTCCGCTGAACAGTGTTTCGGCGGACAGTCCGCCCGTGTGTGGGCTTTCAGCGGACAGTTTCAGCGAACAGTCCGCTGAACAAGGTTTTTCGGAAATTCCGAAAAACTGTCCGCTGAAACTTTGTTTCAGCGAACAGTCCCCTCGTGTGTAGGCTTGTTCGTCAAACTAAGTTCCGCGCATGCTCAGAAAGGATTTACACGCCGAAAGTTATAATGCAGTGTATAGGACGTCGTATTTTTCGTCCCGTCGTACGTGCCGTTCACGTCATCGCGCACGGTTTCAGCAAACTGTTCGTTCGTCGTGTGTGGCCATGTCCGTCCATGCTAATTTTGAGCGGACTGTTTGCTGAAACTGTTTGACGGACAAAGTTGGGCGAACAGTCCCCGCGTGTGTACGCGGCCTTAGGGGTCCTGCTGACTCATAGGACAATCAGGGGAGAATAAAAACTCCTCCTATATGCTTTAACCAGATGCTGATAAAAGTCACAAGACTGCTCTAATTTCTGATGGTTGTTTGTGCCAGATAGGCTAGTCTGAGCATTAAAAAAAATGCTGATCTACTTGGATTTTCACTCACAATTAACTCTAGGGTTTACGGAGAATGGTCCAAAAAAGAGAAAATGTCCAGTGAAAATTGTCTGGTCTGATAAGTCTCGATTTCAGCTGCGACATTCAGATGGTAGGATCAGAATTTGGCGTAACCACATGAAAACATGGATCCATCCTGCCTTGTACGAACGGTTCAGGCTGGTGGTGATGTAATGGTGTGGGGATGTTTTTTTGCTACACTTTGGGTCCCTTAGTACCAATTGAGCATTGTTTAAACATCACAGCCTACATGAGTATTGTTGCTGACCATGTCTATCCCTTTATGACTACAGTGTACCCATCTTCTGATGACTCCATCCAGCAGGATAATGTACCATGTCACATAGCTCAAATCATTTCAAACTGGTTTCTTGAACATGACAATGAGTTCCCTGTAATCCAATGGCCTCAATAGTCACCAGATTTCAATCCAATAGAGCACCTTTGGAAGGGGAGATTTGCATCATGGATGTGTAGTCGACAAATCTGCAGCAACTATGTGATGCTATCATGTCAATATGGACCAAAAGCTCTGAGGAATGTTTCCAACACCTTGTTGAATCTATGCCATGAAGAACTAAGGCAGTTATGAAGGCAAAAGTGGGTCCATCCTGAGACTAGCAAGGTGTACCTAATAAAGGGGCCAGTGAGTGAATATCGCACTAACAGTTTTTGCAGCGCTTTAGAATAAAGATAGTGTAAAGATAGTGTATTGGCACACTGTGAGATTTAGCTTTGAATGGAGAGTTTTCCAAGTCAACTCAGCGGAACACATTATAAAGCTTCAAGCATACTTTTTTTTATCCAAACTTCAAAGTTGAACAGTTCTCTGCCCAAGCCAAGGTTGTTTATTGTAACAATGAGCACAAATGTAATTCAGCCTTCTGGATATTTTGTCTCCCAGTTTTGCCTATTCCTCCTAGGGCCCTAAGCACACTGGACATTTAGCCCAGATCCAGGGGGATCTGGCATTAAGCTGTGGGTGTGGGTGAAGGGAAGAGGTGCCCCTTCCAGCACTATTGCCAGCAGCCAGCCAAACTATATGTGAAGCTGACAGCTGCTGCAACTGGACAGGGCTGGGAGGTGCACCCAGCAGTATGAACATTTAGGGCAGTATGTACCCAGAGATGAAGGCCTGGAATGAAGATTACTTGTGTTCCTGGCATTCATCCCTGGGCACATACAGCCCTAAATGTTAGTATAATGTACAGCCCCATTCAGCTGCAACAGCTGTAGACCTCTTATACAGTTTGACAGGCTGTTGGAAGTAGGGCTGTGCCCTCCATCCACAACTAAACACCAGAGCCCCATGCACTTGGGCTAAATACCCAGTGTACACAGGGCCAGATTAAGAGCATCATGGGCCTGGTGCTAAGGATTTTGGTGGGCCTTTTTATGAAAATAAATAAAATGAAAATGCAAACAATTTTTTTTTGGGGGGGGGGGGGGGGTGATACCGAGATAGGGGGCTGAAAGAGAGGGGATGAGAGGGAGGGGAAAAGAGAGAGAAAGGGGGTGAAAGAGAGAGAGAGGGGGTGAGAGAGAGGGGACAAGAGAGAGTTGGTTAGAAAAAGGTGAATAGAGAGAGAGGGGGAAAGAGAGAGAGGGTGGTTGGAAAGAGGGGGTGGAAGGGGGTGAGAGAGAGAGAATGTGGGATGATGAAGGTGGTGAGAGAGAGAGAACAGGGTGAAAGAGAGGGGATGAGAGATAGAGGGGGTGAGGGGGTAAAAGAGAGAAAGAGAGGGGGGTGAGAGTGAGGGGGTGAGTCTGTGGGGGGGGGGGGCAGCACCGCATAGTACATTACATGGGGGGGGGGGGAATAGCACAGTGCATTACATGGTTGGCACAACCCATTACATGGTAGATACATGGATACAGCACATTTAATGGTGGGTAAAGCACAGCAAATTACATAGTGGGCACAGCACATTACATGGTTGGCACTGCCCAATACTGCACATTACAAGGTAGGCACAGCACATGACATGGTTGGCACAGCACATGACATGGTTGATACTGCACAACACAGCACATTGCATGGTGGGCACAACACAGCACATGCACAAGGTGGGCACAGGACCTTATATAGTGAGCACAGCACATGATATGGCAGGCACAGCTGAGCACATTACATGGTGGGCACTGCACATTACAAGTGGGCACTGCACAGCACATTATATGGTGGGCACAGCATATTATATGTTGGGTACTACACATGGCATAGTGGGCACTGCACAGCACATGACAAGGTGGGCACTGCATGACACCACATGACATGGTGGGTACTGCATGACACAGCACAGTGCATTACATTTTGAGCACATTAAATGGTGGACACTGCACATGACATGGTGAGCCATGCACACTACATTCCATTGAGCACATTGGTGGGCACTGCACGACACAGCACAGGCAATTACATTGTGAGCACAGCACATTAAATAGTGGACACCGCACATGACATGGTGAGCCCTGCACAGCACATTCCATTGTGGGTACTGCACGACTCATGCCATGGTGGACAATGTACAGCACATTGCATGGTGGGTACAGCACATTACATGGTAGGCACTGCATGGTGCAGCACATAACATGGTGGGCACAACACATCACATGACATGGTGGGCACAACACATCACATGACATGGTGGGCACTGCACATAACATGGTGGGCACTGCATGACACATCACATTACATGGTGGGCACTGCATGGCACAGCACATTACATGGTGGGCACAACACATTACATGGTGGGCAATGCATGGCATAGCACATTTCATGGTGGGCAATGCAACTGCACATTACATGTTAGGAACGGCATATTTCATGGTGGACACTGCTGAACAGCACAGCGCATTACACAGTGGGCACAACACACTACATGCTGAGCACAACACATGGGCACAGAACAGCACATGTCATGATGGGAACTGCACATGATGTGGTGGGCACTGCATGAAACAGCACATTGCATGTTGGGCACTGCACATGACATGGTGGGATCACTGCATGGCACAGCACATGACATGGTGGACACAGCAAATTATATAGCGGGCAGTGCAAGGCACAGCAAATGACATGGTGGGCACTGAATGGCACAGCACATGACATGGTGGGCATTGCACATGACATGGTGGGCACTGGGTGGCACATCACATGACATGGTGGGCACTGCACATTGCATGGCAGGCACTGCATGGCACAGTACATGACATGGTGGGCACTGCATGGCACGTCACATGACATGGTGGGCACTGCACATTACATGGTGGACACTGCACATTACATGGTGGGAACAGCACATGACATGGTGGGCACTGCAAGGCACAGCACGACATGGTGGGCACTTCACATTACATGGTGGGTACTACAAGGCACAGCATGACATAGTGGGCACTGCACATCACATGAAGAGCAATGCAATGCACAGCACATTACATGGAGGGCACTGCAATGTACAGCACATGACATGGGGGGCACTGCACATTACATAGTGAGCACTGCAATGACAAGCAAATGACATACTGAGCACAGCACATTACATGGGGGCACTGCAATGCAGATGACATGACATGGTGGGCACTGCACATGACATGGTGGGCACTGCACGACATAGTCGGCACTGCACATTACATAGTGGGCACTGCATTGCACAGCACATGACATGGTGGGCATAGCACATTGCATGGTGGGCACTGCAATGCACAGCACATGACATGGTGGGCACTAGGCACAAGAGAGCACATTACATGGGGGCACTGGGCACAAGAGAGCACATGACATGGTGAGCACTGGGTACAAGAGAGCACATTACATGGGGGGCATTGAGCACAAGAGAGCACATGACATGGTGGGCACTGGGTACAAGAGAGCACATTACATGGGGGCACTGGGCACAAGAGAGCACATGACATGGTGGGCACTGGGTACAAGAGAGCACATTACATGGGGGGCACTGAGCACAAGAGAGCACATGACATGGTGGGCACTGGGTACAAGAGAGCACATTACATGGGGGGCATTGGGCACAAGAGAGCACATTACATGGGGGGCACTGCAATGCACAGCACATGACATGGTGGGCACTGGGCACAAGAGAGCACATTACATGGGGGCACTGGGCACAAGAGAGCACATGACATGGTGGGCACTGGGTACAAGAGAGCACATTACATGGGGGGCACTGAGCACAAGAGAGCACATGACATGGTGGGCACTGGGTACAAAAGAGCACATTACATGGGGGGCATTGGGCACAAGAGAGCACATTACATGGGGGGCACTGGGCACAAGAGAGCATGCAATGTACCCCTACCCATTCACCTGTGAAAAATGAGGGGGTCTTCTTCTGACTTCGGGGGCCTTGTCCCCCTCTTCAGGGGTCTTGTCCCCCTCTTCGGTTCTTCTTGCTGGGCCTCCGCTTTCTTCCTTTAGCTCTTTTACTAGCGGTGGCCCGGTCTTCTGTGGCCGCCTCTTCTTCCGACTTCGGGGGTCTTGTCCCCCTCTTCGGTTCTTCTTGCCGGGCCTCTGCTCCTTCTTCCAGCTCTTTTACCCGCAGTGGCCCGGTCTTCTGTTGCCGCTGTCGCTGCCTTCTCTTCTTCGCTTCTTCTCTTCTTCTCTTCTCCTCTGGGACTGTAACATCATAATGGTCGGGGACATCACCTGGTGACCCCACCCATTGTCCCTATATAAGTCACCACGCAACATGTCCCTGTCATTACAGCCAGAGACAGCGTCGAGTCAACATCTCAAGGAAGAAGAACAGAAGGCAAGAAGGCGGCGACAGCGGCAATAGAAGACCGGGCCACCTCCAGTAAAAGAGCTGGAAGAAGGAGTGGAGGCCCAGCAAGAAGAACCGAAGAGGGGGACAAGATCCCCGAAGAAGGGGACAAGACCCCGGAAGTCAGAAGAAGACCCCCGGGCGGCGATGAAGAAGAAAGCCTGGGCTCCTCTGCTAGTAAAAGAGCTAGCAGAAGATAGCGGAGGAGTCCAGCGAGAAGACCCCCCAAGACGGAAGAAGACCCCCGGAGCTGTGCAATAAATTATTTTAAACCCTTGTGTTGTGTTTTTTTTAAAAAAAAATTTCACAGGTGAATGGGTAGGGGTACATTGTACCCCATACTCATTCACATAGAGTGGGGAGCCGGTATCTGGGGCCCCCCTTATTAAAGATTCCGATAAGCCCCCCGCCCGCAGACCCCAACAACCAATGGCCAGGGTTGTCGGGAAGAGGCCCTTGTCCTCATCAACATGGGGAGAAGGTGCTTTGGGGTGAGGGGGCCACGCGGCCCCCTCTTCCCCAAAGCACCCCCCCATGTTGAGGGCATGCGGCCTGGTACGGCTCACGAGGGGGGGCGCTCGTTCGTCCCCACCCCCTTTCCTGACCGGCCGGGCTGCGTGCTTGGATAAGGGTCTGATATTTACTCTGGGGGGGGACCCCCACACCGTTTTTTTGGTGTAGGGCTTCCCCTTTAAGTTCATACCAGGTGACGGGCCAGAGATGTGCCAATCTTGCCGCCAAAGGCGGCGACATTGACCTCCCTTGCTAATCCCGTCTACCTGGATCCGCGTTCAAAATGAACGGACTTTTCTCCGTGTGCGGGAAAGTCCGTTCATTTCAAAAGTCCGGCGGACTAGCACACAGATGGCCGGATTGTCCGCCGGACTTGCAGCTGGACTTTTTGGGAAAAAAATTCCACCGGAGCCCACACACAGGCAAATTGTCCAAGTCCACCAGATAGTTTGATCGTGTGTATGCGGCATCAGGGCCGCTTCACACTGATCCGACATACGCTCCAACTTCCAGCGCACAAGTCGCATGAAAATCAATGGTTCCGTATTAGAGCTGTCTTAACTAGTTCGACTTGTGTCGGTCTGGCTTTGAAAATGCTCCCTGCACTACCTTGGTCTGACCTGACCACGATTTCAGCCCATTAATTTGAATGTAAGTTGCATCAAAGTTGGATCATCTTAACTGACTTGACTTGGGGCATGCGACTTGTGCTCTGAGGATCTTGAGGGGTTCGGTCTGGTATTAATTTTGAAGGGAAAGTCATGCTTTTTTTTAACCTTATTCAAGCATGCAACCTGGCAGTTCAGGAATAGGGGAGAACGAGCTCCCCCCCTCCTGGACCATACCAGGCCACAAGCCCTCAACATGGGGGGAGTAGGTGCCTTGGAGCGGGGGGGGTCTGTGCCCCCCACCTCAAAGCACCTTGTCCCCATGTTGATGGAGACAAGGGCATCTTTTCGACAACCCTGGGCAGTGTTTTTTGGGGTCTGTGAGCAGGGGGCTTATTGGAATCTTGAAGCCCCCTTTAACAAGGGGAGTGCCCAGATCCTGCCCCCTATATGAATTAGTATGAGGTACATTGTACCCCTACCCTTTCACCCAAAAAAAGTGTAGTGTTACAAAAAACAAGAGAAGGTTTTGGAAAAGTCCTTTATTAAAAATGAAGAATGTCCCCCGTTGTAGCTCCGTGTCTTTTTCCTCCGGTCTTCTCCCTCCGCTTCTACTCCAGGTTCTTCTCCCTCCAACGATGACTTCTTCCTCTGCTGATGGCTTCCACTCTTATGTCAGGTCCAGTGTCTACAATTTCTTATATAGCTATGGGGCATAGCCACCTGGGGGACTTCGGACGGTGACCCTGCCACCTCGTGTCACAAGGGGGTGGGGTCTCTGTGTGATGTTTCCCGGATGGCCACACCCCATGGCTATTTAAGAAGTGGCAGACACCCGACCTGACATAACAGCGGAATTCAGCATCGGAGGAAGACTGGGTCAGTGGAGGAAGAAGTCACCAAGGAAAAGGACCCGGAGAAGAAGCGGAGGGAGAAAACCCAGGAGAAGAGCGAAGGGAGAAGAAGCAGAGGGAGAAGTGGTGGGAGAAGAACCGGAGAGAGAAGACGGATGAAGAAAACATGGAGCTACAAGGATGTCTCTCTGCATGCTTAGATGAGGGTCTGGTATGGATTTAGGGGGTAACCCCACAGCGTTTTTTCTTTTTTCATTTTGGTGTGGGGTTCCCCCTCAAGATCCATATCAGACTCAAAGGGCCTGGTATGGTCGGATCAAAGTTGGATCCCGGTTATTGAAGTCGCATGGAAGTCGGACATAAAGTCGTAGGGCAAAGTAGGATCAGAAGTCGTATGACTTTCAGGTCAGATCAGTGTGAACAGAGAGAATACTTTATTTTGTGAGCAATAACCACCTATCCCCAATCAGTTTCACACCTGTTCAGGGACCCATTATTCGCTGAGAGAAGCATTGCCTGCCTCTTTGCAGAGTGGCAGACCATCTGCACTTAGCATAATAATGTCCCTAGTTATTTGCCATGCCCTTTGTCTGTTTATTATGATGTATTCCGTTTTTGCCAATGTCACAACTTGTTCTGCAGTAGTACGTAATCCAGCTCCCAGACATATAGCGAGAGCAATGTAACATAGAACATGGCCTTAAGTGGAGACTGTAAAGCCCTTTGACAGCTGTTAGAACATGTTGCTAAATCTAAACTAACAACCGCAGTGGATGTACACTGCAGGCTACCTGTGTATCCCAGGGAACTGGACCTTAAACAGGGACACTGGATAAAATAAAAAAGTAAATGTGAGGTACAATTGTATAAAGGATGTAGTACACTTTTACAGCAAAAAATACGATTCTGACAATAGACAGGGTTAGAATGGATAGAAGTGCAGAATAGTTTACAGCATTTGATATCAAATATCTTTTTTTCCAGAATAAAATATTTGCAGATCATTCTTTTCTGTTCTTTTACACTCTACTGACAAAAAAATACTGTGCAAACCTCTTGGAAAATTGGACAACAGATGTGAACTTCTAAGAAGAACTTAAAGGAGAACTTGAAGAAGTTTATATTAGACATTAAAGTATGCTTATGGAAGAGATGCAATACAAACCACAGTACAAACAAATGGCAACCACCCCAACCTATAACTGACCTTTGTAATAAGGAGCACATGGAAGGGCATTGCATGTCAAAAAACAACAAACAAAAATGTCCAGATCACTTACCAGCCAGCTTGCAACAAACCAAACTGACCCGGTCTAATGCCCTGTACATATGATAGGATTTTCCGACAACAAAATCAAAATTGTTGGCTCAAACTTGTCTTGCATACACATGGTCACACAATGTTGGTCGGCAATTCCGAACATCAAGAACGCGGTGACGTACAATGCATACGACAAGCCTAGAAAAAAGTTCAATAGCCAGTGCTGTTCTTCTGCTTGATTCCGAGCATGTGTAGCACTTTGTGCATCGGAATTGTGTGCACACGATCAGAATTTCCGACAACAGATTTTGTTGTTGGAAAATTTGAGAACCAGATCTCAAATTTTGTGTGACGGAAATTCCGATGGAATCTGTCCAATGGAGCCTACACACGGTTGGAATTTCCGAAAACAAGCTCCGATCGCACATTTTACATTGGAAAGTCCGACCGTGTGTACGGGTCATAACAGTTCACATTAAAACCAAGGGGGTTTAGTTTGCACATATTTGAAAATACATGCGTAAGCTGCAGCGGCCACATCACCACACCCCAGTGTACTGCAGTCCTAACTATATAATTTTGAGAGTCTCCTGAGTTTTGAGCACATATATAATAATGGATAGATTAAGGGCAGGTATGCCTGCAGGGATTCCACACCTCATTAAAGGTACAGGGACACACTGGACTCTCAGCAATAGCACAATGGCAGCAAAGGTATCCATTGTGTTCCCTTCTCAATTACCAACAGTACAAGTGAGCTGGGAATTTTTGTTTGTCTGTTTTTTGACTTGCATCTCCCTTCCATGTGCTACTTGCTGCAAAGGCCAGTTATACTTTGGGGTAGATGCCATTTGTTTGTTTTTTTGCTAATTGGTAAGGGGGGCACACTGAATACTTTTGCTGCCATTGTGCTATTGCTGAAAATCCAGTGTGTCCCTATACCTTTAAGGAAGGGTGGGCTCCCTCCAGGCATACCTGCCCTTAACCTATCCATTGTTATATATGTGTTCCAATTCAGGAGATTTTTAAAATTATAGAGTTAGGACTGTAGTACACAGGGGTGCCATGACGTGGCCTCTGCAGCTTACACATATATTTGCAAATGTGTGCAAATTAAAACCCTTGTTTTTAACACGAACTGTTAGAGTCAATTTGGTTTGTTGCAGGCTGGCTGGTAAGTGTGCCAGAAATTTTTGTTTGTTGTCTTTTGACATACAATTAAAACATACGCCTTGTACACACGGTCGGACATTTCCACAACCAAATCCGTCGGATTTTGTCCGACGGATTTTGTCTAAAACTGTTGCATACACACAGTCGGACAAAGTTGACAGAAAATCCAATCGTACTTAACGTGATGATGTTATTTCGTTACGACGGGACTACTTTCAGGCTAGTAGCCAATAGCTTTGGTCTAGGAATTTGATCTGAGCATGCGTGGCACTTTGTCCAATCGGAATTCTCTACACATGATCGGACAAAGTCCGATCGGAGCATGTTGTCAGAAAATTTTATAGACAAGTTGGAAAACTTGGTCCGTCGGATACTACGATGGAAACAGTCCGATGGAGCCCACACACTGTCGGATTATCCGACAACACGGTCCTATCGGACATTGTCCATCGGAATATCCGACCGTGTGTACAAGGGCTACAAATCGCTCATCACTATTAGCATATTATAATATAGTTATTGTACTAATTACCCCAAAGTCATTTTCTATGTAATTTTGAGATTTCAATTCACTTGCTGTGCCACCTGGTCATATTTTATGCATAGACAGACAAATTCTCCCTCTGGCGAATGTTTTTATATCAACTGCTGAGAATATTTTCAGAGAGTGCATTGTGGTTAGAAGGTGCTAGAATTCTTTTTGCAGATGTGCACTAAGATAAAAGAGCCGTAAAGCACAATCACAGTGTTGCACTAGTAAGCTAATACATACCATATATACAGTGCCTTGCGAAAGTATTCGGCCCCCTTGAACTTTTCAACCTTTTGCCACATTTCAGGCTTCAAACATAAAGATATAACATTTTTATTTTTTGTGAAGAATCACCAACAAGTGGGACGCAATTGTGAAGTGGAACGAAATCTATTGGATTTTTTTTTGCAGTGGTCTGATACTCCTTCCATTTCAAAATGATTGCTTGCACAGTGCTCCTTGGGATGTTTAAAGCTTTGGAATTCTTTTTGTATCCAAATCCGGCTTTAAACTTCTCCACAACAGTATTACGGACCTGCCTGGTGTGTTCCTTGGTCTTCATGATGCTCTCTGCGATTTCAACAGAACCCTGAGACTATCACAGAGCAGGTGCATTTATACAGAGACTTGATTACACACAGGTGGATTCTATTTATCACCATCAGTCATTTAGGACAACATTGGATCATTCAGAGATCCTCGCTGAACTTCTGGAGTGAGTTTGCTGCACTGAAAGTAAAGGGGCCGAATAATTTTGCACGCACCACTTTTCAGTTTATTTGCTAAAAAAGTTTAAATTATCCAATAGATTTCGTTCCACTTCACAATTGTGTCCCACTTGTTGGTGATTCTTCACAAAAAATTTAAATTTTTTATCTTTATGTTTGAAGCCTGAAATGTGGCAAAAGGTTGAAAAGTTCAAGGGGGGCGAATACTTTCGCAAGGCACTGTATCTAATAAGGAGAAACAATTTCTCAAGTGAAGCCTATGGCTGTAGGTGCAGATGGTGATGTTTGGAGATCTTTTTTTTTCTCTTTTACATTACATTTGCAAATGTGACTACAGCATTTTTATTACACATGTCAGAAATAGTGTCTGTAAAAAAAGAACTAACTTCACCAATATTAATGCCCAACTATAAAATATTCTCATTGTACTGTAATGGTATACATATGTTAAGTCATGTGTTATATTTTTGATGTATAACCATAATAGCATTTCTTGCCAATAAAAAATACGAATATATTTCAATGCTTAAACTGTTTTTTGTAAACTTTTATACTTTTCATATTTTCTAAAAATTTTAACATGCGAGTAGTACAGAAAGAGGTACTACAACACTGCAGTAGATGGTACAATGGTGCCCTCTGGTGGAAATAAAAGAGATAACATATTTTAGTCTTTTAAGACTTTTGTTCATGATATGCATGATAGTTTGTTTTTTAAAAGTATTTTTATGACAAATTAACATTTCTATAAGGCAGGGGCATTGCTATGCTCAGGAAAATCTACTGCAATAATTTCCTTCACATAGATTTTTAAATATATATGGACTTTGATCAGAATTTGATTGAAAGTATCAACATCCCCACTACATAATTTAATGTTCAAATTCACAAAATGGGACTTTCAGGATTCTTCTCCAACAATTCTATTACCTACAATATCCGTGTGAATGTAACATTGTGGGAAAATAATCTTGTCTGAGGGGATTTTATGGCTAATAAATGTATTTGATGACAATAATATCTTGTCTATTATTATATTCCACCTAAATTCCTGAAAAAGATGAAATCTTCTCAACAAAATGCATAATCTCTGCTCAGCTGGTCTTTCACCATTATTGTCATTGTTGATAAATTATGATACTGTGAAATGGTATAACGTAACATTGTATCTAGAGTCCAACAGATGCTCATAGACTTGGGGGACCAGGGAGGTATGCCAAAATGTTTTAGTTCACCCATTAAAAGCAGTAGTAAACTGATTTAAAAAACAAAACAAAAATGCAAGGCAAATATATAATGTGCTAGTATGCGTCGCATACTAGCACATTATGTGAAATTTACCTTAAAACAAAACCCTCAAGCGGCACACTATCACCGTTGACAGAGCTTCCGCTCCGCCTTCACCGGGTTTTCCTTTTCAGGTTGGTGGGCTCCAGTCCTTTGATTGGACGAGCCCCAATGATGTAATTCCTGTGCAGGAGCTGCTGTTCATGGTACAGGACTCTAAAAGAATGGCACGGATATGCCGAGAAGTAAACATTTCCTAAACGGTGCATGTTTAGGAAACATTTACTATACCTATAGGCAAGCTTTATTATAGGCTTACCTATAGGAAGAAATCAACCAAGAAGTTTATTCCCACTTTAAAGGATAAGTTTACATTTTGTAATATGTTACACCCATATTTAGGGTGTAACATGTAACAAGTTACAGATGCACAGCCCCCCCCCCCCAATTCTGACAGCTTGCAGGGGATCTCTAACCCCATCTACCTCCCACCAGCTGCCACACTTGGCACACACGCCAAATGTAAAAATAACAGTGCCCAGCCTTTGCGTCTGTCGGCTTGTAGTATTCAATGAACTACCAGGGCGCTGTGGAGCGCCCTGGTAGTTCATTCTCTCTTCCTGTTAGATTGTATCTGCTTGCCTGTACAGCATGTACAGGGACAGAGATACCCTGGCAGATCTGCTGGAGACCTGCATGGCACCCATTGTGCAGTGCTTTACAGGCTCCAAATAAATAAATAAATAAATAAATAAAATGTGCATTTACTTTTTTTTCCTTAAAGTAAACTTATCCGTTAAGTATGCATGTGTAGCGCTGGCTCCTGACCAGCATACGCTATATGTTTTTCAAAGTTAAACTTCCTGAGACCGCAGTTTGGTTTTGGGGCTAATTTTCAAAATTTATTTTTTCAGTACCAGTGCAGTTAGGTTGCACTGGGTTCTCCTTGCAAGAGTAAGAACGCAGTCTAGCTGGGTGTATTGAATGCCATGTTTCTTTCGGGAACCAACCCAGTGGAAGTGTTCTCCTGCTGTGCATTCTGGGAGGTGGTATTTAAGGTACCAAGATCACGGGAGTTGGGGAGATTATTTTATGTCTGTTTGGTTCTGGGCCTCCTGACCAGCCCCATGGCCCTCCTGGCCTGGGGTGTGGAACCATGCATTTCCAAGTCTCGGGGCTGGCTAGCCCGAAGCAACACAACTGCAGGAATAGGCCTGAATGGATTTTGGGGGCTATTGATTCAAAGGTGGTCCGGTGCCATCTCATCTAAGGGAGAGGCCCAGCAACTGGAGAAACCCCAGGGGAGGACTCTTCAGGAGAAGGCTGTGCACAATGCTGGCTTCTCTGAAGGAGCCTGGAGGCTCAGTTGAAGGACACTCCATGGATCTACACTCATACGGTGTCGCCGGATCGGCTGAGAGATACTGGTACCGTATGATAGCTCTTTAAATTTGTCTATGTCCCTCAGTTTCTCAAGTATTCTATGCTCAAGTCTGTGGCAGAGACTTTGCTTAACACCCTGCCGGCTGCTAGGCCTAGTGAGAGGAGGTCTATCCAGGGGTTGTGAAATCCAGTTGTGAAGTGGTTGTTATTCTCTGGATTTTTCCTATAAGAGACTTTCCATTTTTGCAGTCAAAAGTACCTGAACTTATTTCTAACCCTCTACCTTAAACTGAGAGACTCTGTTTCTGCTTCAAATAAATAACCCAAAAGAGAATTCAGTGTCAGTTTCCACATTTCTTTGGGCCATCTACCACGGGAAACCCTAGACAGAGAAGCACTCAAGAAGGTAACAGTAAGCCCAATAAAACCAGCAGCTCCTTCAGGTGTCAGTGCTACACATGTTTTATGTACTTTTCACTACATGTATTGAGACAGTTTTTGGTACATTGAAAGTCCCATATTGTGAATCTGAAAGTTGAATAGGTAGGTTACAATGGTCATTGCTAAATTTAGCATGTAGTTGGATATGGATTTTACCAGGCATGTTACCATGTTTCTTGACAATACCCAAATTTTTCCCATGGCGATTAAAACTTTATATTTGAGAAAAAACAAAACAAATCAAATATCTCTGGTTTACATGCGTATTTCACCAAGTTTTATCCATGTAAATACACTGCTGTAACAGAAAGATATATGATGATCTGCCAAGAATCCACTGTGCTAATAATTTCCTGTTTGCCCTGCCTGAATTCTCTATGCTGAACTACAATATGATACAGAATTTATATAGTGCCAACAGTTTGTGCAGTGCTTAACAAAATTAAGGCAGACATTACAGTTACAGTATATCTTGGTCCAAGAGGAATCAGAGGGCCCTGCTCCTCTGGGCCCTCTGATTCCTTCTAAGAGGGAGGGTCAATTGCAGGGCTTGAGTCCTGCGGGAATGCATGGGAACAGAGTCCCTGTACTTTTTTTACAGTAGGAAAGCCTTCCCATTAACAACTATGTCCTGCAGGACTACGAGCTCTGGCAGGCAATGTGGGTGTGAAGGGCAGTCTGTCCCGGGTGCCACACATTGCAGTCCTCCTTCTCCTACAGCGACACTGTAACAAGGTCTTGCCGCATAGACTCTAGTGATAGGCGGAACAATGCCACGTATATTATAGGACCCAGGACCTTGTTAAAGCGACCGCTGGAGGAGAACCGAAGGAGGGTAAGACGGGCATGCTGGGATTACACCCCCCCCCCCCCACAATGTGTGGCACCCGGGATGAACTGACCCCTGTTGGCACTGGTAAGGCTGCATTGCTGGGGGGCACTGATAAGACTGCATTGCTGTGGACACTGGTGAGGCTGGGGACATTGGTGAGGCTGCGTTGCTGCGGACACTGGTGAGGCTACCTTGCTGGGGACACTGGTGAGTCTGGGGACACTGGTGAGGCTGCATTGCTGGGAACACTGGTGAGGCTGCGGACACTAATGAGGCTGGGGACACTGGTGAGGCTGCAGACACTGGTGAGGCTGCTTTGCTGGGGACACTGGTGAGGCTGCATTGCTGGGGACACTGGTGAGAATGTGGACAATGGGGACACTGGTAAGGCCGCATTTCTGGGGACACTGGTAAGGCCACATTGCTGGGGACACTGGTAAGGCCGCATTGCTGAGGGCACCGATTAGGCTGCATTGCTGGGGGCACCGATTAGGCTGCATTGCTGGGCACTAGTAAGGCCGCATTGCTGGGCACTGGTGAGGCCACATTGCTGGATAATGCTGAGGCTGCATTGCTGGACACTGGTGAGGCCACATTACTGGAACCTGGTGAGGCTGCATTTGATGGGCACTGCCAAGGCTGCATTAAATGGACACTGATCAGGCTGCATTTGATGGACACCGGTAAGGCTGCATTCCTGGGCACTGATCAGGCTGCATTACTGGACACTGGTAAGGCCGCATTGCTGGACACTGGTAAAGCCGCATTGCTGGGGACACTGGTAAGGCCGCATTGCTGGGGACACTGGTAAGGCCACATTGCTGAGGTCACTAGTAAGGCCACATTGCTGGGGGCACTGATTAGGCTGCATTGATGGGCCCTGGTCAGGCTGCATTTTATGGACACTGAGAAGGCTGCATTGCTGGGCACTGATCAAGCTGCATGTCTGGGCACTGATCAAGCTGCATCTCTGGGCACTGGTGAGGCCGCATTGCTGGGCACCGGTGAGGCTGCATTTGATGCGCATTGATCAGGCTGCATTTGATGGGCACTGGTAAGGCTGCATTGCTGGGCACTGATCGAGGTGCATTGCTAGGCACTGGTAAAGCTGCATTTGATGGGAAATGATCAGGCTGCATTTGATGGGAATTGATCTGGCTGCATTTGATGGGAACGGGTAAGGCTGCATTTGATGGGCACCGGTAAGGCTGCATTTGATGGGCACCGGTAAGGCTGCATTTGATGTACACTGAGGAGTGAGCAGGCTCACTTTGCACAATCAATACAGGCAGCCTGAGGACATTGGGGTTGATTTACTAAAACGGTAGAGAGCAAAATGTTTTCCCCAGGACTTGACCCCTGGTCAATTGATACAAAAGGTAATAGCTGTGGGAAATGACCTGATGGAGAAAGTAGAACAGTGTATTTCATTTTTCGTATCATTATTTTCATATTATATTCATATTATTATTCATGAATACAGGGCCATCTTAACCACTTCAGCCCCGGAAGAATTTACCCCCTTCCTGACCAGAGCATGTTTTGTGATATGACACTGTGTCGCTTTAACTGACAATTGCGCGGTCATGCAACGTTGCACCTAAACAAAATTTACGTATTTTTTTACCACAAATAGAGATTTCTTTTGGCAGTATTTGATCACCCCTGCGGTTTTTATTTTTTGCGCTATAAACAAAAAAAGAGCGACAATTTAAAAAAAAAACTCATTATTTTTTGCTATAATAAATATCCCCCAAAAATATATATAAAAAAATAATTTTTTCCTCAGTTTAGGCCAAAACTTATTCTTCTACATATTTTTGGTAAAAAAAAATCCCAATAAGCGATTATTGATTGTTTTGCCTAAAGTTTATAGAGTTTACAAAATAGGGGATTATTTTGGCATTTTTTTTAAATAATTTTTTTTTCAAATGGTGGCGATCAGCAATTTTTACCATGACTTCGACATTATGGCATTAAGACATTTTTGACACATTTTTGGGACCATTGTCATTTATACAGCAATCAATGCTATACAAATGCACCAATTCCTGTGTAAATGACACTGACAGTGAATGGGTTAACCACTAGTTGGCAGTGTAGGGGTTAAGTGTGTCCTAGGGGTGTATTTCTAACCGTGGGGGCGTGGCTGTATATGACATGTCACTGATCTCTGCTCCAATCACACGGAGCAGAGATCAGTGACACTGTCACTAGGTAGAATGGGGAGATGCTTGTTTACATTAGCATCTCCCCGTTCATGCTCCTCATGAGGCGATTGCGAGTATCCCCATGGTGATCAAGTCTGCGGGACCCGCTACCCATCTCCTGGAGCTTGCCGCGGGCACGTGCACCCGCTGACAACCTCTTATAGGGCAATGTACAGGTACGTGATTCTGCCTGTACGAGCCCTTCTGCCAACATATATCGGCGTGAGGCGGTCGGGAAGCAGTTAATAGCATCATGGGCCCCTGGGCAAATTAATGCACTGGGGCCCCCACAAGCCTGCACTACCGCTCACCATTTAAATAAAAGGGTCTGTGCTGCAAGTTCCCCACAATATTTAGAGCAGATGTAGTCAACCTTTGAAAGGAGGCGATCTACTTAAAATTTATAATAAAACTAATGTCATTGTTAAAATATAAACTTAGCTTACCTTAAAAGTTGACTTCAGTGAGCAACTAGTTTCAGGCCTAATTGCAGGGCAGTGTGTAGAGGTCAGGCATAGGTAGAGCGGTGTGTAGAGGTCAGTCATAGGTAGGATGGTATGTAGAGGTCAGTCATAGGTAGGGCATTGTGTAGAGGTCAGTCATATTTAGGGCAGTGTGTAGAGTTCAGTCATAGGTAGGGCGGTGTGTAGAGGTCAGTCATAGGTAGGGCGGTGTGTAGAGGTCAGTCATAGGTAGGGCGGTGTGTAAAGGTCAGTAATAGATAGGGGGGTGAGTACACCAGTGGATAGGGACAGAAGATTAGGAGGGACTGGAGGTCACAAACCTCGGGACTTTTTAGGTGTTGATCAAATATACAAAGACAATTGCCATTGTTTTATGGTTAAAAAATACATATATAATATTTATTACATTCATTAACCACTTCAGATCCGCGCTATTGCCAAATGACGGCATTAGCGCGGACCTACATTTCCAGGACTACGTCTATTGACGTCGTCCTGGTTACGAGCGGCCTGCGCGCCCCCTGAGGGGCGCGCGCGGCGCGCTCTGTGATCGGCGAGTCCGTGAGACTCGCCTGATCACCGATCCGTGTAAGGGGTCGATCCCGACCCCTTATCACGTGATCAGCTGTCAGCCAATGACAGCTGATCATGTGATAGAACGGAGCCGGTAATCGGCTATTATTCCTCCTCGCGCTGACAGCGCGAGGAGAGAAAAAAAAAGCCGATCACCGGCGGCCGTGATCGGGACATCAGTCCCGATCACGGCCATCAATACAAGGGACCACCTGCCACCTGCCTGTGCCCACCTGCCTCCCGCAGTGCCATCCTGAAGTAAAATAAAATAAAAAGTAAGTGCCCCCCGTCAGTGCCCCCTGTCAGTGCCCATAGTGCCCACAGTGCCACCCACAGTGCCACCCACAGTGCCACCCACAGTGCCACCCACAGTGCCACCCCACAGTGCCACCCACAGTGCCACCCAATCTGCCTCAAAGGTGCTGCACCCCAGTGCCGCCCATCAGTGCCCAGCAGTGCCGGCCATCAGTGCCCAGCAGTGCCGCCCATCAGTGCCCAGCAGTGCCACCTATCAGAGCCACCTATCAGTGCCACCTATCAGTGCCCATCAGTCCCATCTATCTGTGGTACCTATCAGTGCCCATCCGTGCCACCCATCCGTGCCACTTATCCGTGCCACCCATCCGTGCCATCTTATCTGTGCCCATCTTTGCCCATCAGTGCCGCCTTATCTGTGCCCATCGGTGCCGCCTTATCTGTGCCTATTAGTGCCGCCTTAACTATGCCTATCAGTGCCCACCAGTGCAGCCCATCAGTGCCCACCAATGCAGCCCATCAGTGCCCACCAATGCAGCCCATCAGTGCCCACCAATGCAGCCTATCAGTGCCGCCTAATCAGCGCACTTCAATGAAGGAGAAAAATGACCCGTTTGCAAAATTTTATAACAAACTATTAAAACATGATTTTTTTTTTTTTTTTTTTTGCATCTTTTTTTGTTTGTTTAGCAAAAAATAAAACTCCGAGCTGTAACTAAATACCACCAAAAGAAAGCTCTATTTGTGGGAAAAAAATGATAAAAATTTCATTTGGGTACAGTGTTGTATGCCCGCGCAATTGTCACTCAAAGTGCATCAGCGCTGAAAGCTGAAAATTGGTCTGGGACTGAGGGGGGTTTAAGTGCCCAGTAAGCAAGTGGTTAAAAAAACAAAATAACATGAGACAAATTTCGAATTTTACATAATTAATTGTTGCAATTTTTTGGAAAAACCTTTACACATTTGCCATTCATTGCCACACTTTTCTCAACATGTTTTGCTCTACGGAGTTTCTTCAGGAGACATTGCGTGGCGATTATACAACTATAAGCAACAAAAAGTTCTCATAAGTATTCATGCAAAAAATCTTATACTTTTAATATACATATATCTAAAGAAAGAAAAAATACCAAAATGAAATTAATACAATATATTTGTTATATACAGGGAAAGAAAACTACTTATAAACTAATCAATATAAATCATGGAAAATGAAAAAAAAAAAAAAAAAAAAGGAGGAGCGCCCCAGATTGTCAGTTAAAGCGACACAGTGCCGAATCGCAAAAAGTGGTCTGGTCTTTGACCAGCAAAATGGTCCTGTCTGTAAGTGGTTAAAGGGGCATCCTCTTTGGGCAGTAAAATTGCCCCAAGTGTGCAGGACCCACCTAAGGCCAACATGTGTTTTTTTCAAAATTTGACAGGTTATTACAGGTGTAAGAACTGTCAAGTCTGTACCCTGAATAAATTCAGGGGTTCAGGATTTCTATTTTCATGTCCACTAGCACTATGAAAACTTATGAGGCTGAACCTGTTTATTACCTACTCTTCAGAAGCAGTAGTCTACCTTATGCAGTGGCCCTGCGGTTTACAATACATAGGGAGGACTAAAATGGCACTCCATGTTAGGCTAAATGAACATATCAACAATAAGGCGTGGTTTTGGCAAACACCCTGTTTCAAGATATTATGATCAGATGCATAAAAGAGATCCGTCAGGCACTTTGTTTGTAGGCATTGATAAGTATAAACCCCATTGGAGGGGAGGGTCCCTAGTCAGGGAAATCTCTAAATTAGAAATGGCTTGGATCCATAGACTCAAAACGTATGTTCCGTTTGGCCTTTATGTAGATACAGACGTGAATGCTTCTATATCTAGTTCCTTCCAAAAAAAGATTCTGTTCGCTAAGTAAATGGATATGTACTTACTCTGAATTCCTTAACAAAGATTCCAACCGGGAGATATAGCATCCCTCTGTACACAACAGGTTTGGACAGATTCTGACGGACGGACACGTCCGTTTTATAGTCACATCCGGCGTCTGACGTCATCACCGCGCCGTGGACACTTAGAAGGAGCCCCTAGTGCACATGCGCCAGGTGTCTATACGGCAAACTGCAAGGAGGAAAGATGCAACTACGTACATCCCTCCAGCGGCCATATTTGAAAAGGAATGCCCAGTTATTTTTGATAGCCAACCGGAATGACACAAACAAGCTCAATCCCAGGTGGCCATCTTGATTAATACTTTGCCCTAAAATAGCGGAGGGCGGGCGTTTTAGGGGTAACATTTGGATTTTAAACCAAAACCCCAAGAAACTAAAGAGATTAAAAAATACCAACGACAGAATAAAATTATTATTCTGTTGATAGACAAACCTAGGGCCGCAAGTACAAACCAAGGATACCAACAGTACGGGCTAACAACAAGGATCGGGACATTGATTAGATCCCATATCCTGTGTGCCCTTTGTGTCCATACATATCTAAAAAAAGGGGGAAGGAAGTATGCAGAGATCCATTCTTTATATATATATTTAAAATCAAATGCCAGCAAAAATACTGCTTAAATTACATCACCAATAGGTGTTGTGCAAATTGAAATAGGAATATTTATATATACTTATTCTCAAAATATTTGAACTAAGGTTTGTGGAAAAAAATAAAATAAAATTTTGTTCTGTGGCAGCTCTAAATCATGCACATCCAAGACTCAATACATTCATCATTGTATGGTTACTAAATATGTATTTTTTCAAAATTTTACAGGTTATTACAGGTGTAAGAACTGTCAAATTCAGGTGGTCCAGGATTTCTATTTTCATGTCCACTAGCACTATGAAAACTTATGAGGTTGAACCTTTTATTGCCTGCTCTTCAGAAGCAGTAGTCTGGTTTTGACAAACGCCCTGTTTCAAGAAATTATGATCAGATGCATAAAGAGATCCGTCAGACACTTTGTTTGTAGGCATTGATAAGTATAAACCCCATTGGAGGGGAGGGTCCCTAGTCAGGCAAATTAGAAATGGCTTGGAGCCATAGACTCAAAACTTATGTTCCGTTTGGCCTTAATGTAGATACAGACGTGAATGTTTTTATTAACAATTTTTGATTACGTCTGCCTTGGGAAGTAAACTTTTCTGTCCCAATGATTAAAGTTGCTGACTAATGAGATCAATATGAGAGGTATTATGTACAGATGTTTTCATTGGATATCTAGTGTTTATTTTATAAACTTGATGTCTGTATTTCCCTGTTTCACCATTGATTCAGTAGTCTTCCTATTCTGGGTCTGCTTGCCATCTAGGAAGATGGACTATATGAACAATATTTTTCAAAAGCTTATAAGTAAAAAGTTGGGACACTGTTTTTGCATTTAGTAATTTACGGTTTTGGGCAGTCTTCTGTCCAAAGCTGTTTCTTATATTCATTTTATTGTTTTTTTATACCCTTCTGGGTTGCACATTAATAATGTCAACTGTGACAAGTCAGTGTTCCAGTTTGGGCCCCTGAGTTGTGTTTGCAGTTTTAAAGAAGAAGTTTTTTTATATAACTACACTTTATTTCCAATTTATTTTTAATTCAATTTATTTCAATATTTATATTGTTTCATCAACATTTTATACTTTTGATGGATACTAATGTTCTTGGTTAATCGTGTGCACTAATTTAGTTAGCTCATGGGTAATTTTGCTTGATAATGGGGCACAGGCTCATATACGTTTAAATCTTTGATATACGAATATGTGCTTGCCGTGTGCACACAAGAACATGCTTTTTCATATTTGTACCTAATTTTTATTTTATTTTATTTATTTTTTGTTATTTGTCCCCGGTTGGGTCATTATATCCACTTCCGATATAATCAGCCTAAGTGAGGTCGTGTTGGTCTGTGCTGCCTTCTGCTGCCTTTCTCCATTTATTATAGGAAAATAATAAATTGCGCTAGAGCGATGTTTTTCAGCTTTATTTTTAATTATCTTTTAGTCCGTATGTGTCATGGCGGGTTGTAACAAGCATGAATATAAAGCTTATGGCCCAATTTTTAAACTTTTTAGTTATTGGGTATTGTAATGGACGCCGTGGCTGGGTCCTGGAAGGAAGCTATATTTCCCCTCTGTTTGGGTTGTGCTCTCTTTAAGGGAATAAAATTGATTAACCCACCTGTTAAGGCAGTGTCTTTAAAAAGTAAGACAGGAAGTTGTAGATGGGGGTGGAGGAGTGTGAGCAGCTTGCTGCTGGTTGAAGAGTGGTTTGCCCTGTGGGAGACTGTAGTCCGTGTAAGGGACTGGGAAAGGCTGACAACCTTGAGAGTCAGGAAGACTAAGGAAGTCGGTGAGTCCAGGGGGCTGGAAAGAGTTGACAAATCTGTTGGGAGCAAGCAGAGGAACTGTTGACAATTGAGAGCCAGGTGGCTTGGTATGTTCATTTGTGTGCTGAACGAATTTAAACCCCTGCGTGGGATTACTGGATGAACTAAATATTTTGTTTTCTTATAATAAACGTGGGCTACCAGGCCCTTAACCATAAAACGCCTGCCTGATGTAGACTAAAACGCGCATCTACCAATTGAGCTTAATCACCCCAATATTACAAGTGGTGTTCGAATGCGGGCATGTAGACGGTGGAATCCGGGTCCTTGCTCCATGGTGAGTCGCATCAGGAACTACTGCTAGCTGTGTGTGGCAGCCAGGCGAACAGCATTGCGTATACGTTTATTTGATGGACTGTGTTGCATGCGGGTTGTGTACCTGTGAAGGAAGAATCAAACATCAGATTTTTTTTTTTTCTTTCTCTGCTGAGAACTGTTACAAGCTGCTGTGTGCATGTGATTGCAAGGATGGGACGGTCAAAGCAAAAAAAGGAAGCAATCCTTGCTAAAGCCAGGGAGCGGCTATTGTGGCTAGAGGGTATTTCACCACATGCCCCAGCCACACCAGAGAATTTGTCTGAGTCTGACATCGCTGTGATCTGGGGTAAATTGATCATGTCACCCCGAGTTAAAGGAGAAGTGAAAGAGGATGTTGTTCCTGGCAGCCTGAGCCCAAAGGTGCCACAGCATGACGCAAGGAGGCCTCTGCGCTGCATTAGTTGTAGTGAGTGGGGGCATGCTGTTGCCCATTGCCCCTTGTCACAGGAATGTTTGTGGAATAACCAAGCTGGATGGGAGGTTGATGAATTCTGGAGCTCATCTACTAATGATTGTGATCAGCTGTGTCCTCAGAAGTGGTATCCAATGGCAACGAGTGAGAGCCAGTCATGGAGGAGATGCCAAGAAGTGAGCTCAGCATGGTCTGAGAAGATGTCTCCACCTTGTAGGACCAGTAAAAAAGGGCCAGTGACATGTGAGACAGCGAATGAATGGTTCAAGCGGAATCGCAAAGAGTCGGGTGCACTGCAAGGGGCTGAGATCTTGGCCTCTGACTATATGCAACCCATGCTGCCTACAGAGGAGGTGGGAGACTTCCTTGTACGATTTGAAAAAGTTGCTGTAAAGAGAAAATGGCCTAGGGACCGGTGGCCAAAACTGCTGCAAACCTTATTGCGGATAGAGTTCCGGTCGGTTTACCATTTGATGGATGGGGACCAGGATGACTATCGCAAGTTTAAAGAGGAAATCCTTCTTAGAGGAGAGTTCCATCGTATCATGGGCCGCCAGCAATGCTCCAGGATGGGAGAAGTGTCGCCGGAAGTCCTAGGAATTGGAAATCCAGAGAAACGTAAGGTTTTCTGTCATGGCCACTTAGGCAAAGGGGTCAGTCCAGAAAGGAGAGTATATCAGCCTGAATCCTGCATGAGGTATAGCCAACCTGCTTTGGAGCGCAAGTCTGCAGTTACCCCTAGCAACAAGGATCTTGTGTTACCTACAGGGGGCGTCAGTGGGTCCAGAAAGGCTGCAGTTTTGCTCCATGGCCACATGGGGGAGTCAGCCTGTGGAGACACCACACCAGTGAGACAACGCACTCAAGTGAAGGCTATGACACCAGCTGCAGGAACTGGTAAGACTGTTTCAGTTTATGATGCTGAATCCAGTGAAGTGGGAGTATGTCCAGTGGGGACATCCGCAGTACAAATGGACATAGACTTTCTGCATTGTGCTACCCAGAGCAGTGGGGAGGCGCAGCGTAAAGCCCAACTAGACGCAGGGCTAAAGACTGAAAAGGACATGGGGACTCTGCATATGCCTGCTATGATCCAGCATATGGCTGGAAAAATTGAGCTAGGGGTGACCAAAACAGTGCTGGTACCATGTTCCCTAGTGACAGCTGCTGCAGGGTTGCCCAGGGAAACTTCCAAGGAGCTTGCAGTGTTGGAGCAGAGAGTTTCCCAGGTCAGCTATGGAGCTGCCCAAATAGGCAAAAGTGCCCCTTTACAGAGAGCAGGTGCTGTGAAGAGTCGCTCAGAGGTTATGGTGGCTCATAAACAAACCACAAAAACAGCAGTTGTGTCTACATGTAATGAGAATGCTAATGATCGTACTAACAAAAGTGATACTATTGCTAAACGTGATGAGTGTAATGACACTGAAACATGTATTTCTTGTAATGTCATATCTGAGAGTGAGGTTGGTAATGTGTTCACTACCAGTGATGAGAGTAGGAGATCTCCCATGACAGGCAGAGGCACAGGATTGTCCATGGAAGTCTCATGGGGTCTCCATGTGTTGGAGTCAGAGGCTGTCCAGGATGGCTCTGGTGCTATGCTGGTGGAACAAGGGGGGACTAATTCACACAGTGAAAGCGTGTGGGCGCAGCCCCACAACCCTACGTGTAGCCCAGTGGGCAAGGGGTTAATTCAGCCTGCAAAAGTTGAGGGTACAAAGCTGAATGTGTCTGTAATGCCACCAGAAAAAGGTGTTCAAAATGGTGTGCTGCACCAAGCTTTAGGTGATGAAGCATCACCCCAATGCAACGTTGATAAAAGTATGGTGTTACAAAATGATGTATATAGAAATGACGAATGTACAGTTGAAGCTAATGAATCCCAGGTTTCTGTGCGGCTTTCTACAGCAGGTGATGCAACGCTGTGGAACGCCCATGGCGGAACCACAATGGACTGGGACAGCTGGGCCAAACAATTGCTAGCCATGCTGGGTAAGGCTAGCTTAAGTAACAAGGGTGTGGAAACAACTGCTATGCCAGACAGGGGGATCGCAGAGCCGCCGGTGGTTGAGGGCGTCCTGGTCCCTGCAAAGGCTGCTGCCCTCCACTCTGAAGAAACAGTTCAGGGCACTGGCATCGCAGATGTGTTGTCCACAGCCCCACAGCTAAATGATATTGAGTATCAAAGTGATAGTGTGACTTGTAATGACCTGCAGAGGCTCACCAACACTGGTGCAGAAAGGATAAGTGTGAGACATGTGTCTGACAGCTCTCCAGGGGAGCAACAAGCTGTGATGATGGGTACCTCCAAGGAGGATGAGGTCTTTTCAAATGTCTCACCCTTTCAACCTGCAGTCGCTGAGCCCCTCCATGTCTTGGACAGGGTAAAAGACCCTAGAAAGTTCTGTTGTTTAGACATGGGATGTTTAGAGATGACAGAAACCCTACTGGAAATGCTAGAGTTGGTAAAAATGAACTTGCTGTATACTTGGGTATCTCCACCACAGTTGGACCAGGTGGTGCTGCGTAGCACCAATGGGTGGAGCCAGGTGGTACAGGCAGTGCTGGGAAACCTTGACCAACAGTGGAATTGGTGGGACCAATGGTTACCCATTTGGCACAGGATCTCCAGATTCTCGGTGAGCGTACTTATAGTTAGTGGTTGGTATGGAAGGCACGCGAGAGAACTGCTTGAGATAGCAGAGGTCTCTCCGTCTGATGCGGTGACTAGAAACATCTCTGCTGGTGTGGTCCGAGGTGCGGCAGAGCAGTTGTCAGTAGAGGGCGCAGATACTGCCTTACCCGCTAGGCCTCATGAGAAGGAAGGGCCCAGAATGGACTCAGCAGTAGCAGAGATGCTTTCTGTCACTGGCCCAGGGGTACAAGTTAAGGTGCCCGGAGACACTATGGGAGAAAGTGTTAATGTTGGTTGCCATAACAATGTAATGTGTACACCTGAAAAAAATGGTTTATGCTTAGGTCAGGGTAGTTTGTTAGAACAGGTACCCATGGAGTGTTGGACAACGGGTGAGGTGGAGCTGTGCTATGGTTCCGTCGGATGTAGTCCCTCCTTGGGTCTTCTTCTAACAAACACTGATTTGGAAAGCACTGATGATACGGAAAGCTGTGATCTGTTAAGAGTTCGTTCTGCAAACAATGATTTGGTTGCCATGGGTAACAAGAGAAATTGTTTTGAACCTGAAATACAGATGGTGAAGGGTAAAATGGGTATTTGTAAGTTGAAAGGAGGGCTCAAGGAAGGCAGAGTTCCCCCAAGAAAAGTGAATAAGCCCAGGGACCCCAAAAGAAGAGGAAGGCTGAGTATAGGACAATATAGGAACCTGTTAAGATCCTGGGGGGAATGTTCCTGGAAGCGCACCCGGAAAAAAGGTTGGGCCTACGTGGCTGACAGCCAGCACAGAGGTGTCCCAACCATCATGATGGGTGCTGGTGTTCCTCCCTCCGGATCGAAACACAGGGGGGGGGATATGTAATGGACGCCGTGGCTGGGTCCTGGAAGGAAGCTATATTTCCCCTCTGTTTGGGTTGTGCTCTCTTTAAGGGAATAAAATTGATTAACCCACCTGTTAAGGCAGCGTCTTTAAAAAGTAAGACAGGAAGTTGTAGATGGGGGTGGAGGAGTGTGAGCAGCTTGCTGCTGGTTGAAGAGTGGTTTGCCCTGTGGGAGACTGTAGTCCGTGTAAGGGACTGGGAAAGGCTGACAACCTTGAGAGTCAGGAAGACTAAGGAAGTCGGTGAGTCCAGGGGGCTGGAAAGAGTTGACAAATCTGTTGGGAGCAAGCAGAGGAACTGTTGACAATTGAGAGCCAGGTGGCTTGGTATGTTCATTTGTGTGCTGAACGAATTTAAACCCCTGCGTGGGATTACTGGATGAACTAAATATTTTGTTTTCTTATAATAAACGTGGGCTACCAGGCCCTTAACCATAAAGCGCCTGCCTGATGTAGACTAAAACGCGCATCTACCAATTGAGCTTAATCACCCCAATATTACAGTATATTATATGTTAGTGATTTCGCGATGGCTCAGGATTTTACGTTATACTTCTGTGATGGCCGCTGACCCGGAACGAGGCTTGGTTGGCAACCTTGCAATGGTTTTAGGCTTTGTTTACACTTCCATGATGGCCGCCGACCCAGAACGAGGCTTGGTTCAATGAGACATGTATAAAGGAGGTGACGTGACGCGCTGATGTCACCTCGTTTTCGTTGTTGGTATTCTGGGAAGCACGGGTTTGTTTGTGTGCGTCTGGCCGGCGCACACTTCTTAAGGCCTGATGTCATTCTAAGCTTGTAAGTGCAATATTTTTCTATACTTATACAATTAAAGCTAAAGGTTTTACACTATCCGGAGCCTTTATATCTTGAGTGGAGTGGAGAGTTGTGCACGGGAGGGGAGGAGCTGTGGATGACTGAGCCAATTACATATTGTGGATGGTACAAGATCGGAGGGTCAGTTTGACAGCGTGAGAGCCCATACACCGCATTTACATCTTTTGTGACCCTCTGTAACGGGGGGTCATAATTTTCCGGTAAGGAGCCAATCTCTATATAGTTGGTGGTGGATACAACATGGCTTGCACCTTTGAAGAATTCTATTGGAGTTCAGCAGTTTTTCACTTCATCACGGGTGGCTGGTTATCCAAGATGGACACTATTTATTAATATTATTACTATTTTTGAAATATATGTTTATTTTTAATGTTGGGATAATAATTATTCATTTTGTGACAATTGGCATTTGCCCTCGGAGGAAGGGTTTGTTACAACACTGAGTGAGGGGTTTTTGGTCATCTGAAATTTGGTGACTGGTGATATTAGAACATATATGTTGCATAAGCACAAGGTAAAATTTGTGATTAATTTTTATGTTTTCATATTATTTATAGGTTAGCCCAATTCATTATTTTCCTATAATAAATGGAGAAAGGCAACAGAAGAAGAATTAAAATCATTTCAAGTAAATAAAACCTGGACACTCACAGCGCTCCCCCCTAAGCGCAAAACTATAAGAAGTTAGTGGACTTTCAAAGTAAAGTCAGACACAGAATGGAATATCCACAAATACAAAGCCAGACTAGTTGCCAAGGGCTACTCCCAGAAATTCGGTGAAGATTAAGATGAAACATTTGCTCCTGTTGTAATACATCAGAACGCTTCTTAGCGTTGCAGCCGGGAAGGGCATGCATTTGAAACACCTAGACATCAAAACTGCTTTCCTATATGGAGACATTAAGGAAGACCTCTACATGGAGCAACCACCATGGTTTAAACAAGGAGATGACCTTGTGTGTAAACTTCAGAAGAGCATCTATGGTCTTACGCAATCTGCAAGGATGTGGAATGAGAAAGTGAATGAAGTGCTTACTAGAGAGGGATTCTCAAGAAGTAAAGCAGACCACTGTCTCTACTCAAAGAATCAAGAAGACAGATGGATATATATGTTTTGAGTTTGGGATTACAATCAGATAGTTCACAAGCTGAAAGAACATTTTGAAATCAAAGAACTTGGTAACATTAGCTACTATCTGGGAATCCAAATAGAGAGAGAGAAAAGAAGATGGAAGTTATCTTCTCAACCAATCTCAGAAAATCATAGATATCTTGGAACAATTCAATATGCAAAATGCAAAGGAAATGAAAACTCCTGTGGAACCAGACTATCTAAGGAGCAATGAAGTCGAAAAATTGCTACCCAACAATGACATGTATCGCAGAGCAATTAGAAAGCTGCTATATGTTGCCACTGTGACAAGACCAGACATAGCCTTAGCAGTAGGCATACTATGCAGGAAAGTCTCAGCTCCCTGTCAGAGTGATTGGAATGGAGTGAATGACGCAATACCTCAAAGGAACAATTCCGATGAGGTTGCAGTTACCAGCAACATTCAATCCAAAACTGGTTGTATATTTTGATACTGATTGGTCCAGAGACTGCACAGATCTCCAATCCACAATTGGATTCATCTTCCAGTATAGGGAAGGAACCAAAAGTTAGTCTAGTCAAAAGCAAGTAACTGTCGCTCTCTCTTTAACTGAAGCAGAGTATATTGCAGTAGCACACGCATGTCAAAAAGCGATATGGATTCGTCAACTTTTTGTTGACATTGGGATAGACATGTCAAAACCAATTGCCATTTTTGAAGACAACCAGGGATGTATAAAGCTTACACAATCAGAAAGGGTCAATCCCAGGACCAAACACATCAATGTCAAGTATCACTTACTGAGGGACAATCAAGAGCAAGTTGTTATTGACATTCAATTTTGCCCGTCAGGAGATGACTGATGATGCACTCACAAAGACTTTGTTGAATGAATGGCATAGTTATTTCCAGAAGAAGCTAAATATAATTTGACAAAGTGCATACTGTTGAGAAGGGGTGTTGAAAGAACAACAGCAATCTGCTTGCATACTGTGACTGTGCATATCCATTATACCTATCTATCCATCCAGTGGCTCTGTAGTATAATAGTGTGTTATCTATGGTAAAGTAATCAGAAGAAGTACCATCCTTATTGTGTTATGTGCACTTGTTTGTGTTCTCTTCCTGTTCTATGATAAAATGAATGTTATGTATTTCTAAAAAAAAAAATGTTGGGGAAAGCAGATCCCCACAGTAACCTTCTATAGAGACACCAGGGTTAGGAAAAATAAAAGAGTTTATTGAAACAACGTTGCACAAAATAATAACACTATGATAAAATACCACACTACCACAAGTGCAAGAGATAAAAAGACAACATTGTCAATATTGGTACATTGAGCTGCTAGTAGCACACCACAATCATGCTTGTCATTCATTCACACCACCAGGACATGAGAGGAAACAGTTTAAAACTTCAATGGAAGTAGGCTCTTTGAAACACAGATTGCACAGTAGGAATTGCAAAGATGTAGTCACCGCTGAAAAGATAGTCTCCTATGGATGAGGTACATCAATGATGTCCTGATGGTCTGGAATGGGACTGATGTTTAATTGTCCCTGTTTATGGAAGAACTTAATGCCAACAATAGGAATATCCATGTGCCCTTCTCATACCAGCACACTGTCCTTCCTTGACTTGCAAATCTCTCTTAAGGAGAATAAATTTGATACAAAGACCTTTCGAAAAAATACTTTTACTACTACAGCTGCAAATACTTTACTTCAGGCCAAGAGCCATCATCCCCGCTCTCTGATCTGTGGAATACCTGTTGGGCAGTTTCTTTGTTTTAGACGCAACTTCTCAACAATAGATAACTTCCATTTGGAATCTCAGGAGATGTATACAAGTTTCAGGGAGAAGGGATATTCTGATGACTGTATTAGAAAGGCCAGGGAAAGAGCATTTTCTTATAATTGATTGGAGCTTCTTCAAATGACACAGGTACAGGACAAGAAGATGATACACACTAACTCACCAGCAAGAATGATTACTAGATTTGAATCTCAGTGGAATCAGGTGAAAGCAATTTTAAACTAACATTGGCATGTACTTACCAAATCACCACTGTTGGGTGAGATTGTGGGCGCATGTCCTCTGATGGTGGCTAAACGTTCTAAAAACTTGAAAGGTCCACTCGGAGTTCAGATGGACACAGAATACTAATTGGCTCACCAAACTTCCACCACTGTGTGGAATGTACCCGTGTGGTCGATGCACTATTTGTGGCTATGTTGACAGGATGTTGTCAGTTCAGATGGGAAAAAAACAATTCAAGATTTGTGACTTTATAAATTGCTCTACTCGAGTGGTTTATATGCTTATCTGCCCTTGTGGAAAGGCCTATATTGACCAAATGACAGCTAAAAATCTGAGGGAAAGGCAAACACATTGGCAATATTAGAAAGAAGGACGACGAACATCCATTAGCTTTCATTACATTTTTTTATAGTTTCATGATGGCAACTCTGATGCTTTGAAAGTTAAAGGAATTTGTGCCTTGAACCTTCCCCTGAGAAGAGGGGATTTTGATACTATACTTACACAAAAAGAGAAAATGTGGATTTTCCATTTGGGTACTCTTATGCCAAGTGGGTTAAATACAGAATGTCATTTGGCAGCATTCCTGGAAATGTAACTAATAAGAATTTGATAAACATACTGGGGCCCTTATGGCATTTGAAGGGGAACATTTAGTCTATTTTATTTATTCCTTTGGTTGCTTCTTTTTTTGTTCTTATTTATTGTTTTAGATCTTGTGTTCTATTCTATACGTTTTCTTTTTCTTATAGATATACATTAAAAAAATGCTATTTAAATGTACCTTTATGATTCGGGCAGGGCTGGTGCAAGAATTTTTGACACCCTAGGCGAAACCTCATTTCGGCGCCCCCCCCCCCCCCCCCCCCAATTAGCTCTGCCCCTGTAGATTTTTGCTGCACCTCTCCCCCTTTTCTTTAGGCCATGATCAACAGGCCCACACCTGCATCACTGGACCCGGCCTGAAGACAAACAGTGGTGGTACCGGCTTGCTTCCTCATGCCAGCTGTGGTCTGCAGGTATAGGGACAGGCTAGGGTAGTATAAGGGCAGCCTAGGGTATTATACGGACAGGCTAACTGTGTAACTACTACACTAACAATGCCTAAATAATAATAAATGCACATTTTTTTACCTGCAAAAAGATCTGCATTTATTATTTCTTTACAAAGGTGAACTTGAACCTCCACGCCTTAAATCACCCCAATTCCTGTATTCTCAGGCCTAAGATCACCACAATTTGTCCACCTTTACCCCTTTGTAACCCCCCTCCCCCACAAGCACATCAGTTCCTCTTTGTACCCCCCCCCCCCCCCCCCCACACACACACACACACACACCTATTCACTTCTGGACACTTGCCCCCGCATATCTGTTCCCTCTGTACCCCGCACACATATCTGTTCCCTCTGTACCCCCCCCCCACACATCTGTTCACCTCACACACATCTGTTCCCCTCTGTACCCTCCCCCACATGTCTGTTCCCCTCTGTATCCCTTCCCCATATATCTGTTCCCCTCTTTACCCCCCCCACATATCGGCCCCCCCCTCTTTACCCCCCACATATCTGTTCCCCCTCTTTACCCCCCCCCACATCTGTTCCCCCTCTTTACCCCCTCCCCCACATCTGTTCCCCTCTTTACCCCCCACCATATCTGTTCCCCTCTTTACCCCCCCCCACCATATCTGTTCCCCTCTTTACCTCTCCACCATATCTGTTCCCCTCTTTACCACCCCACCATATCTGTTCCCCTCTTTACCCCCCCACCATATCTGTTCCCCTCTTTACCCCCACCATATCTGTTCCCCTCTTTACATCCCCCACATATCTGTTCCCCTCTTTACCCCCCCCACATATCTGTTCCCCTCTTTATCCCCCCCCACATATCTGTTCCCCTCTTTATGCCCCCACATATATGTTCCCCTCTTTACCCCCCCCACATATATGTTCCCCTCTTAACCCCCCCCCCCCACCACCATATCTGTTCCCCTCTTTACACTCCCACATATCGGTTCCCCTCTTTACATCCCCCACATATATGTTCCCCTCTTTACCCCCCCACACATATCTGTTCCCCTCTTTGCATCCCCCCACATATCTATTCCCCTCTTTACCCTCCCATATATCTATTCCCCTCTTTACCCCCCATCTGTTCCCCTCTTTGCCCCCCCATATATTTATTCCCCTCTTTAACCCCCCCCCCCATATATCTATTGCCCTCTTTAACCCCCACCTCCATGCACAACAGTTCCCCTCTGCACCCACCACCCCACCTCTGTTCCCCTTTGTGCATGCAATGCAATATAAACTTGACAATGCAAAATAAACTTATACAGCAGAAAAATGATTTTTTTTTTTATTCAAGTTACTGGATGTGTGGTGCTTGTTCTTCCACTACCTGTGCGAACGGCGTGGTGGCCTCACCTCGAGCAGATCAGAGCTGCTGCCTGTCTTCCCACAAAAGATCCCCGATGGTCTAGGAGGAGGAGGACAGGGAAATCGCGGCAAGCTCGAAACTTACATGCAGGGTTCCATCTCATCCGCCCCGGCCGATTCCATGTGCCCTGCAACTAAGCAAGCACTTCAGGACCTGCCGGCGCTGCTCTTTGTCCCTGGCTCTCTCCCCTCCTCTTCTTACTGCCTCTGCCAGGGACGCACTTCGGGCTGGGGATAGAGTGAAGTCCTGGCAGGGGAGTCCACGGCGTTCACATTGAGAGACCCATCCGGGAGAGCTTAGAAAAAAAAGAAGGCTGACAGAAGGGGGATGGAGAGGGTTATATGTTTGTGCGGGGATCACAGGCACATTTTACCGCGCCCCCCCCCTCAGCCTAGCGACATTGCTGCTTTATGGTATTACCGGCCCTGCAGGTATTTTAAAAACCGAATCCCCAGCGAGTGGCTAGGGATCCGGATTTTACCGCCCCCACTACCCTGGCGCCCTAGGCAGCTGCCTGACTTGCCTATTGCTAGCGCCGGCCCTGGATTCGGGACATACCCTGTCTATGTGCTGTATATGTGATGAGTGTTCATTTGAGGAGTGTGTGCTGAGGACATCTGGTGGTTATATGCAAGTATAACAGGAAGCGATTGGGTATTTAAGACATCAGCTTCTAAACCTTCCTTATGGAAGAAAAACAAAGAGGGCGCACCAGCCATGTACATTATACTTAGGTAATATTTATTAGAAAGATAAGAAGAAAACTATTCACTAACAGTAGTAAAGATTCTTGCCATATGAGTACTCAACAAGTAGCAGCATCACAGATGAACGAGACTTTACAAAAGTGTCACGAAAAAACTCACAAGAGTCACTGCCAGCTGACGTGTTTCGAGAGACACATCCCTCTTCCTCAGAGCTCAGCAGTGAGCACCCCTTCAGCAACCACAGTATTTATAGATAAAAGCACACCCACACACAAGCACATGTGTATGCACAATGGCACCTGTAGTCAATTAGTAAAATGGCCAGGAGGAGCACACCAAAGTCCAAACCTCTCCCACTTTTCCCCAGCAAAAAAAAAAGGGGGAGGGTAACTCCAACATTCAATAAGCTACTCAATATAAATGCTCAAGTGACACAGGGGCATTCAAACTCATACCGCCATTATAGATCACTGATAGGGATCCTTGCTGTATACATAAATAAATAAATGAATGTATTACCCCCATTACTAAGCAGTCATCCCTATAGACACAACAAAAACTGCTTCTTATTCATTTGAAATGCCTGGAACGCATACCACCATGTATGTGCTTCAGGTCACAGGGAGGGGTGGTTGCTGACACTACTGAGCTCTGAGGAAGAAAGGATGTTCGCTTCGAAACGCGTCAGTTGGCAGTGATCCATATGAGTTCCTCTGTGACCTCTGGAGAGTTCCGTTCATCCTAGACTGAATGCTGTTAATTGATGTCTATTCATGTTGCTAATATCTCCACAATTGTTTGTAAGTAGTTTTCTTTTCATCGTTTTTAATAAATACATGTCCAAAGGATAATGAACAAGGCTGGTGCGCCCTTTCTTTTTCTTTTATATATTTTTGGGAACTTCTCCCATCCACTATCTGGGCATCCTCCCCTAGGGATTAGCTGAGACAACATAAATATTCAGCTGCTGATTGGCTTCATCCAGCCTATTCTGGAATCCTCCAAAATCAGGGAGAAACAATCAAACCTGCAGCCAGTGAAACCTAAATCAGCCCAAAATGACCACAAACCACTCAACTGATTACAGAAGCGCTACAAGAACTACATTTACCTAACCTAACTAGCAGCCTACCTAGACAGATGCTACATCCACTCCCTGCTAAAAATGAGGTCCTGTCCTCAGGGTTGACTAGAAAAACTGTACACTCCCATGAAACCAAGGAGGGTAAAAAAAATTTAAGTAAACAGAAACAAAACATGGCATTCCACACAGTGAAATTGAAAAAGGTTAACATAGTGCAATTTTAGGTACAAAAAAACAACAAAAAACTTAGCGGGAGAGAATGATGTGGTCCAAGGCACCATAAGTAATTGGCCTCCATCCCAAATTTGTTGCTTTTATGGGTTGCAACAAAAAGGGGAGAGTTTTTTTGGGGACTATGAAGGAGAGATGTATACCAAACAGCAGTCTTAGCAAAGAACATTTTATTATACCTTGTGAAATCATATACAGCATACTAAATGACACAAAAAAAGCATACACAGAACCGCATGCACGCAGGGCATGCTAAAAACCGCATTTAAATATTGACGCCATGGTACTTGGCATATCATAAGGTTAAAAAAGTCCTGCACAACATGAGCCACTGGAAGGGCTGAATGGTGTTGGAAAATCTAGAGTAAAATAATATAAGAGACATAAAATTATCTGACATCATGCATCTATGCAACAAAAAAACTTAGTACCAAGTTTATATTCAATACTATGGACACCTGGCTCCCAGCCACAGCAAGACTGGCCTAAATGCCCAACTTCATAATATGTACATATACAGTACATACCGTATTTATCGGTGTATAACATGCACTTTTTTCCCTTAAAATCAGGGGAAAATTGTGGGTGTGTGTTATACGCGATCCCCCGCCGATTGTGAGCCTCTTGGCAGCTTTTGCCCGCTTTCGGGCGTTCTCGATGACTTTTGGTCACTCGTGGCGGCTTTTGGCCACTATCGCAGTCCCGCGTGAGCAGCGGAAAGGCGCCTAGAGCGGCCGCGTGCGACCGAGTGTGGCCGAAAGCCGCAGAGAGCGGCCGAGTGTGGCTGAAAGCCGCCGAGAATGGCCGAAAGCTACCGAGCGGCGCCGAGATACACAAGACATCAGCTCTGTATCTCGGCGGTGCCATTTTTAAATGGCAAGGCTGCAATGCAAGTCTGCAAATGACACTAACCAGGCTGCAATACAAGTCTGCAAATGACACTGACCAGGCTGCAATGACAAGGCTGCAAATGACACTGACAAGGCTGAAGATGGACACTGACAAGGCTGCCGTGATGGGCGTTTAAATGTAAGTTTTTTTCCTTAAACTTCCCTCCTAAAAGTTTTTTACCTTAAAATTCCCTCCTAAACTTGGGGTGCATGTTATACGCTGGCTCGTGTTATACGCTGATAAATAGGGTATATAAATACAACTATGTACAGCCTAACTGACTGGAGCCCAGCACTAAATACAAAGAATAAATAGAAAAGGACAGTACATAAAGGGCCATACTGTAGTGCAGGTCTCCAATGTTGTTCTCCTGAAAGAGTTAACAACTCATTTCACATTTGAACAAGAGCATTGGTGCATTATCTCCTCAGATATAATCCTCCCATAGAACTAAGGATTCACTATTTCATAACATGAAATCTAGCAGGTTTCAAAGTCCATAAGGTTCAAACCACAAGTGCATTCTACTTCTAGTGGCCATTGAGGTGCCACTACTGAATATAAATGTAAGCTCAAGATCTGGTTCGTATTTGGCAATGTATGTACAGTGCCTTGAAAAAATATTCATATCCCTTGAAATTGACTACATTTTGTCATGTTACAACCAAAAACATAAATGTATTTTATTGGGATTTTATGTGATAGACCAACAAAAAGCGGCACAAAATTGTGAAGTGGAAGGAAAATGATAAATGATTTTCAAGTTTTTTTTTGCAATAAATATCTGAAAAGTATGGTGTGCATTTGTATTCAGCCCCCTTTATTCTGATATCCCTAACTAAAATCTAGTGGAACCAACTGCCTTCAGAAGTCACCCAATTAGTAAATATAGTCCACCTGTGTGTAATTTAATCTCAGTACAAACATAACTGTTCTCTGAAGCCCTCTGAGGTTTGTTAGAGAACCTGAGCGAACAAACAGCATCATGAAGGCCAACAAACACACCAGACAAATCGGGATAAAGTTGTAGAGAAGTTTAAAGCAGGGTTACGTTTTAAAAAAAATATTCCAAGCTTTGAACATCTCACAGAGCACTGTTCAATCCATCATCTGAAAATGGAAGAGTATGGTACAACTGCAAACCTACCAAGACACGGCCGTCCACCTAAACTGACAGGCTGGGCAAGGACAGAATTAATCAGAGAAGCAGCCAAGAGTCGTGTGGTAACTCTGGAGGAGCTGCAGAGATCCACAGCTCCGGTTGGAGAATCTGTCCACAGGATAACTATTAGTCGGGCACTCCACAAACCTGGCCTTTATGGAAGAGAAAAATTTGGAAAATTTCAAGGGATATGAATACTTTTTCAAGGCACTGTAACTATATATAAAGTATATTTGTTTTCTCTTGACATGGCATCCCCCTTCCAGAACCCTGGAACAAAGCACAGCAGTATATCTCCCCAACAATTCTCCTCGTATTTCACATCAACAGTCATCTGTTTATATTTAAACAGATATTTCCCTTTAAAAAAACTAAACAATGAAAAAAATATTTTAAAAGTTAGATTTTTTAGTGTCTTTTTGTTGTGTTAAAAAAATGACCAAAATAGTATCAGCAGCAATATACATAAAAGCTGTGTATTATATAACACAGACATGAAAAAAAAAAGCCAAGTCATGCCTCACTCCCTTTGGTCAGTGAATGGTAAAATTAATTATCAAGCACAAATTTGTACTGGCATGTTAACGAAGTTTGATGACCAGGAGGAGAGCTAAAGGGCAGGAAATGACCTAGATATCCATGGTAGACCACTGCATAGAAAAGGCAAGGTCTTTTTCAATATCATTTCTATACAACTTGCTTCCACAAATGTAACTTTATCCTGCTTACTTTGTAATGTCTATGTGCCTATTATTGGTGTCAAAGCGTTTGCCTTGTCCCCAATCCTTCTTATGCCACGTACACACGATCGGTCTATCCGGCGGACTCTGGTCCGCCGGACAATTTGACCGTGTACAGACTCCGGCGGACTTTTTCTTCCCAAAAGTCCTAGCGGACTTTGAAATACGTTTTGACTCAGTTTGACTCCGCTTTCCGGCGGACAATACGCTCTTCTGTGTGCTAGTCTGCCGGACTTTTCAAATGAATGGAATTGCCCACACACGGAGTAAAGTCCCTTAATTTTGAACGTGACTTCAGGTATGACGGGACTAGAGAAGGAAGTCAATGTCGCCGCCTCCATCGGCGAGATTGACACCTTGCTAGTATCATATAAATGTACTCACCGAGGCCAAGATGCCGAGAGCGGTCACTGTTGCGACTCGGCGCAGACCACCCCTGAAGGTGGCACAGAGGGTGGTTGCACCAAGAGGCACAAGCTACCAGTAGGACAGTCACTTGCTAGTAGATCAGCAGGTAGCTTGAGCAGAGCTGAAGGTGATGTCCCGTGGGAAGGTCCAAAAGCAAAGGTAGCAAGTCCGTAAAGCAAGGCCAGAATACAGGAGACAGGCCAGGGGTCAAACACAGTCCAGATCAGAAGACAACAAGTACTAGGAACGCTGAGACAGAAGGATAATCCAAGACAAGCCGGGGGTCGAACACAGGAGATAGCAGGTAAGTCCAGATGCAGGCTGAGGGTCAAACACGTTTAGAAAGCGGGAGTCCAAGGTCAAGCCAGGGGTCGGGTCAGGAGAAGATCAGCGAGGTCGATGAGGCAATCCGGGTCAAAAACGGGTAATAGAGATCACAGGAACAGACGTGGGAAACACAGGAAGCTGAAGACAAACCAGCAGTGTGTTTGGATGACCTCACTTCCTTTATAGGTCAGCGAGGGGTCACACCCTGTGTGTGTGTGCTTGTGTGCTTTTGTTTATTCCTATTGCACACAGCTGTGCGCCAGAGCGCTTTACCTGTGCACATCCTATGACAGCTAGCCCCGTCGCCTGGTATGGATTTAAAGGGGAACCCCTACGCCGGGCGATGCTGGGACTGTGACATCATAAGGGGCGGGGTCACCATGTGACATCACCCGGTGACCCCAACTCTTATGCCTATATATGTCACTGCGCAACGCGTCCCCGGCATTACAGCTGGAGAGAGCGTCATGTCAACATCGGAAGAAGAGAAGAAGGAAGAAGAAGATGGCGGCAGCGACAGGACAGCGACACTGGCGGTGATGAACAAGAAGACCGGGCCAACTCTAGTAAAAGAGCTGGAAGAAGATAGCGGAGGAGCCTGGCAGAAGAAACGAAGAGCCCCGAAGTCGGAAGAAGACCCCCGAAGTCAGAAAAAGACTCCCGGATGGCGACGACGAAGGAGAAAGCCGAGCTAAAAGAGCGGAAAAAGAGCAGAAGATAGCGGAGGACCCCGGCGAGAAGACCCCCGAAGTCGGAAGAAGACCCCCGGAGCTGTCTAATAAACTACTTTAAAAACCTGTGTTGTGTGTTTTTTTATTACCACTTTTTCCCTCAGGTGAATGGTTAGGGGTACGATGTAGCCCATACTCATTCACATAGGGTGGGGAGCTGGGATCTGGGGGTCCCCTTATTAAAGGGGGCTCCCGTATTCCAATCAGCCCCCCGCCTGCACACCCCGGCAACCAACGGCCAGGGTTGTCGGGAATAGGCCCTTGTCCTCATCAACACGAGAACAAGGTGCTTTGGGGTGGGGGGCCTGCAGGGCGCCCTTCTTCCCTAAAGCACCTACCCCCATGTTGAGGGCACATGGCCTGGTACGGCTCAGGAGGGGGGCACTCGCTTATCCCCACCCCCTTTCCTGGCCGGCCGGGCTGCGTGCTCGGATAAGGGTCTGGTATGGACTTTGGGGAACCCCCACGTTGTTTTTTCGGCATAGGGGTTCCCCTTTAAATACATACCAGGCGAGGGGGTTAGCAAGGTGTCAATCTGATCCAATGGAGGTGGCGGCATTGACTTCCTTCGCTAGTCCCATCGTACCTCAAGTCACATTCAAAATTAACGGGCTTTACTCCGTGTGTGGGCAAGTCCATTCATTTGAAAAGTCCGGAAAAGTCAGTTCATGTGTGGGCGTGTGTGGGCAAGTCCGCTCATTCGGAAAGTCCAGCGGACCTCGGCTGAAAAGTCCAGAGGATTGTCCGCCAGATAGTCTGATCATGTGTACGCGGAATTAGGTCTTTGCAACTTGTAAAGATAGCAGGCTTTCATGAAATAATAAAGCAGCAGCTTAGGACCAGAACTATGGAAGCTGTGGGGTTTATTTCCTAAGGTCGGGTTCACACTGGTATGACAAACGCTCCACATGTCGCATGACGTGTGAAAATTAATGTTTTTTTCCTATGAAAGCCATCTTAACTGGTCCGACACAAGTCGGTTTGACTTTGAAAATGCTCCCTGCACTACTTTGGTCCGACTTTGACCCTACTTCAGCCCATTGAATATCACTGAGGTCGGATCAAAGTTGGATCGCCATCCTAACTGATCTGACTTTGGCAAGGGACTTGTGCTCTGATAATCTTGAAGGGGAACTCCACGCAAAATGTTAAAAAACTGGCATGAGTTCCCCCTCAAAGAGCATACCAGGCCCTTCGGTCTGGTATGGATTTTAAGGGGAACCTCCAAACCCCAAAATCCATACAAGACCCTTATCTGAGCACACAGCCCTGCAGGTCAGGAAAGGGGGTGGGGATGCCCCCCCTCTCCGAACCGTACCAGGCCGCATGCCCCTTAACATGGGTGGGTGGGTGCTTTGGGGAAGGGGCCACCCTGCCCCCCCACCCCAAAGCACCTTGTGCTCATGTTGATGAGGACAAGGGCCTCTTCCCGACAACCCTGGCCATTGGTTGCTGGGGTCTGCAGGGAGGGGAGCTTATCGGAATCTGGAAGCCCCCTTTAACAAGGTGGCCCCCAGATTACGGCACCCCACTCTATGTGAATGAGTATGGGGTACATCATACCTCTACCCATTCGCCTAAAAAAAGTGCCAAAAATAATAGACATCACACATGTTTTTAAAGTCATTTATTAAGGCAGCTCCGCCGTCTCATCTGATCTCTTCTCCCCTCTTCAGCTCTTCTGTCTCCTCCGCTAATGTCTTCTGCCTCAAATTGAACTGCCACTTTTAGAATCTGCTACTTTGGCTGCAGCAGGTTCTAAAAGAAGTTAGCAAATCCTATAAAAAAGAGCGAAAATTTTGAAAAAAAAAACACTTTTTTTAGTTTCTATTATAAAATTTTGCAAATAAGTAATTTTTGTTCACAAATTTGGGCCAAAATTTATACTGCTACATCTCTTTGGTAAAAATAACCCAAATTAGTGGATATTATTTAACGCTTTGAAAGTTACAGAGTCTACAAGCTATGGTGCAAATCATTGAAAATTGATCACATCTGATCACAGCTGATGCACTGATAGCATATCTCATTTCTTGAAATGTCAGAAAAGTACAAATGAGTGAGTTTTTTGAAGTTGTAATTTTTCCCACAATTCTTGGGAACAAGTAGAATGTTTTTTTTTGTGATTTCTCACAAGCAGCATATGCATACTTCCAATTACACCCCAAAATACATTCTGCAATTCAACCTGAGTATGGCAATACCACATGTGTGTGACTTTTACACAGCCTGGCCACATACAAAAGCCCAACATGCAGGGCGCACCGTCAGGCGTTCTAGGAGCATAAATGACATCTCTAATTTGCTAACGACCTATTACATTTTTGAGGGCCCTGGAGCACCAGGACAATGGAATTTCCCACAAAATGACCCCATTTTGGAAAACAAACACCCCAAAGTATATTCTGTGAAGCATTATGAGTCTTTTGAATGGTTCATTTTTTTACACAAGTCTTCAGAAAACGTGGAAAGAAAATGAAAATCTTTTTTTACATAAAGTTGTCCATTTATAAGATATTTCTAACACATAGCATGTATATAGCAAAAATTACACCCCAAAACACATTTTGCTACTCCTCCTGAGTATGGCGATACCACATGTGTGAGACTTTTAAACATCCTGGCCATATACAGAGGCCCAACATTGAAGTAGTACCTTCAGGCGTTCTAGGAGCATAAATTACACATCTCATTTCATTCCTACCTACACTTTTGAAGGTCCTGGAGCACCAGGACAATGGAATTACCCCCAAAATTACCTCAGTTTGGAAAGCAAACACCCCAACGTGTATTCTGATGGGCTGGAGACAGGTACTCGGTTACTCCGATGGGCTGGTAACAGGTACTCGGGTACTCCGATGGACTGTGACAGGTATTTGGGGTACAGGTATTTGGGGTACTCAGATGAACTGTGACAGGTACTCGGGTACTCAGATGAACTGTGACAGATACTCAGATAAACTGTGACAGGTACTCAGGTACTCAGTTGGGCTTGGACAGGTACTCTGGTACTCAGATGAACTGTGACAGGTACTCAGGTACTCAGATGGACTGTGGCAGGTACTCAGATGAACTGTGACAGGTACTCAGGTACTCAGATGGGCTGTGACAGGTGCTCAGGTACTCGAGTACTCAGATGAACTGTGACAGGTACTCAGGTATTTGGGTACTCAGATGGGCTGTGACAGGTACTCGGGGGCTCAGATGGGCTGGGACAGGTACTTGGGTAATCAGATGGGCTGGGACAGGTACTTGGGTACTCAGATGGGCTGGGACAGGTACTTGGGTACTCAGATGGGCTGACAGGTACTCAGGTACTCGGATACTCAGATGGACTGGGACAGGTACTCAGGTACTCGGATACATAAAACCTCAATGGCGTTAAAACGTCAAGAAAGAAACTGTAAAGTGACACTGAGGTGGTATTGGAGTCCAGTGGCATTAAGAATAATTAATAAAGGAAATACAGAGAAATGCTGGAGATGTGGGATAGAAAAAGGGACAATGGAACATATCTGGTTCAGCTGTAAGAAAGTAAGAAACTTTTGGATAAAAGTTTTTGAGATATACCAAAAAGTGACTGGAAAAAAACTGGCTCCAGATGTGAAGGTAGCATTATTCTCTCTTACGACAGATACATTGGATAGTATGAAAAATGGGATAATACAACATATGACAACAGCAGCTAGAACAATAATAGCACGTAAATGGAAAGAAACAACTAGCCCAACAGTGTGGGAATGGATATGTGTAATGAACGAAATATGTTTCATGGAAAAACAAATAAGAGAAGAAGGATATATAAATAATCAGATACCAGCTATATGGAAACAATGGGAAGAGTTTCGGTTCTCAAATGGAATGATAGAATATTTATAATTTAAAAGAAGGGGGGAGGGAAGAGGAGGGAGAGGGATAAAGAGGAGTAATATTGATACTAGGGGGGAGAGGGGGGAGGGGAGATAGGCGAGAAGGGGGAAAGTTTAAGAAAGGGAATAAGGATTGTGGGATTTTTTTTTGTTTTTGTTTTTTTGTTGTGTTTGGAGGTATTTTGGATGTTAATAAGTGTGGAATATAATGTTTGTGTCTTATGTAGGACGTTGTAAATGGACCAGTATGTATTATGGTTATTATAGAAACAATAAAAAGAAGATTTGAAACAGGTACTCGGATACTCAGATGGACTATGACAGGTACTCGGGGACTCAGATGGGCTGACAGGTACTCAGGTACTCAGATACTCAGATGGACTGTGACAGGTACTCAGGTACTCGGGTACTCAGATGGGCTGACAGGTACTCAGGTACTTGGATATTCAGATGGACTGTGACAGGTACTCAGGTACTTAGGTGGGCTGGGATAGGTACTCAGGTACTCAGATGGGCTGTGACAGGTACTCAGGTACTCAGTTGGGCTTGGACAGGTACTCTGGTACTCAGATGAACTGTGACAGGTACTCAGGTACTCAGATGGACTGTGGCAGGTACTCAGATGAACTGTGACAGGTACTCAGGTACTCAGATGGGCTGTGACAGGTGCTCAGGTACTCGAGTACTCAGATGAACTGTGACAGGTACTCAGGTATTTGGGTACTCAGATGGGCTGTGACAGGTACTCGGGGGCTCAGATGGGCTGGGACAGGTACTTGGGTAATCAGATGGGCTGGGACAGGTACTTGGGTACTCAGATGGGCTGGGACAGGTACTTGGGTACTCAGATGGGCTGACAGGTACTCAGGTACTCGGATACTCAGATGGACTGGGACAGGTACTCAGGTACTCGGATACATAAAACCTCAATGGCGTTAAAACGTCAAGAAAGAAACTGTAAAGTGACACTGAGGTGGTATTGGAGTCCAGTGGCATTAAGAATAATTAATAAAGGAAATACAGAGAAATGCTGGAGATGTGGGATAGAAAAAGGGACAATGGAACATATCTGGTTCAGCTGTAAGAAAGTAAGAAACTTTTGGATAAAAGTTTTTGAGATATACCAAAAAGTGACTGGAAAAAAACTGGCTCCAGATGTGAAGGTAGCATTATTCTCTCTTACGACAGATACATTGGATAGTATGAAAAATGGGATAATACAACATATGACAACAGCAGCTAGAACAATAATAGCACGTAAATGGAAAGAAACAACTAGCCCAACAGTGTGGGAATGGATATGTGTAATGAACGAAATATGTTTCATGGAAAAACAAATAAGAGAAGAAGGATATATAAATAATCAGATACCAGCTATATGGAAACAATGGGAAGAGTTTCGGTTCTCAAATGGAATGATAGAATATTTATAATTTAAAAGAAGGGGGGAGGGAAGAGGAGGGAGAGGGATAAAGAGGAGTAATATTGATACTAGGGGGGAGAGGGGGGAGGGGAGATAGGCGAGAAGGGGGAAAGTTTAAGAAAGGGAATAAGGATTGTGGGATTTTTTTTTGTTTTTGTTTTTTGTTGTGTTTGGAGGTATTTTGGATGTTAATAAGTGTGGAATATAATGTTTGTGTCTTATGTAGGACGTTGTAAATGGACCAGTACGTATTATGGTTATTATAGAAACAATAAAAAGAAGATTTGAAACAGGTACTCGGATACTCAGATGGACTATGACAGGTACTCGGGGACTCAGATGGGCTGACAGGTACTCAGGTACTCAGATACTCAGATGGACTGTGACAGGTACTCAGGTACTCGGGTACTCAGATGGGCTGACAGGTACTCAGGTACTTGGATATTCAGATGGACTGTGACAGGTACTCAGGTACTTAGGTGGGCTGGGACAGGTACTCAGGTACTCAGATGGGCTGTGACAGGTACTCAGGTACTCAGATGGGCTGACAGGTACTCAGATACTCAGATGGACTGTAACAGGTACTCAGGTACTCAGATGGGCTGGGACGGATACTCGGCTACTCAGATGGGCTAGGACAGGTACTCAGATACTCAGATGGGCTGGGACAGGTACTCGGGTACTCAGATGGGCTGGGACAGGTGATGACAGGTACTTTGATGGGTGATGACAGGTACTTTGATGGCTGGTGACAGGTACTCTTTATTAGTGGGGTGGGTAATCAGTGTGTTTGGTGTGTACACTAAGCGGTAACAAGATGTTACAGCACACATACTCCTTCTCACACACGATCGGCGTGTGAGGAGGAGAACCTGGTAACATCTCGTTACCGCGGTTTGTTTACATTCTGTGACCAGCTGTGATTGGACACAGCCGGTCACGTAGTAAAGAGCCAATTTCATTGGCTCTTTATTGCGATTGGGGTTGGGCTGTGTCAGGGTGACAAGACGCATCTCCGATCACCGCTCTGCATGTGCCCTAGGGGCGTGCATGAGCGCTGTGAATGTACACAGTACATGTGACCAGCTGTGATTGGACATGGCCAGTCACATGTATCGGGGGTGGATCAGGGATGCCAATCACACGGATCGGGGATGGGCTGTGTCCGAGGGACATAGCCCATCCACGATCGCCATGCTGCGGGCCAGGGGGCCCACAGGAGTGGCGAAATACCGAGGACATCATATGACGTCCACCCAGGATGGGAGATCCCATCTGTGGACGTCATTTGACTATGGCCCAGTACTGAAGTGGTTAAAACACTGTATATATCTGGTTGCTAAGGAAGGGGCCGGGAAGCCGGCCACCGCGTCCTTAACAACCAGTGAGTCATCAGCTGTCAGCGGGCTTCCCCGCTGAAAGCTGGTATGAATACAGAGGGGAACCCCCCTCCCCCCACGCCCAAATTTTTATTTTTAATGGCGTGGGTCCCCCCCAAAATCCATACCAGACCCTTATACGAGCATGCCGCCCGGTAGGTCAGGAAAGGGAGGGGACAAGCGAGAGCCCCCTCCTGAACCATATCAGGCCGCATGCCGTTAACATGGGGGAGATGGGTGCTTTGTGCCCCCCACCCCAAAGCACCTTTCCCTCATGTTGATGAGGACAAGGGCCTCTTCTGACAACCCTTGCCGGTGATTGTCTGGGTCTGCGGGTAGGGGGCTTATCGGAATCTGGAAGCCCCCATTAACAAGGGAAATGTTAACAAAATACAAGTCCTTTATTAAATAAGAAGCCTGGAGCCATCTTCTCCTGATGCCGTCATCTCCTGGTGTTGTCAGGAAGGGTCAGGTGCCCTGGGCGGAACAAATTACCATGGGAAGGGGGAGCAGTGCTGGCAGTGTGCTGCTAAAAATGTATTGGGCATACTGTTATTACCGCCAACCATCCGGGCTACAATCCCACAGAGCTGTCTGCAAGGATGTGGCGAGTGCGTTCCTACACCCGGCACAAGAATAGGACTCAGTCTTTCCTTCCCTGTCAGGCGGAGCCATGGAGTCACTGGGAGGCGGGAAGAGAGAGGACTGTAGAGAGCTGCTGGACACCGCAGTGAGTGCGATCCAGAGGAAGAAGTGGAACCAACCAGGCAGTGGATGAGAAAAATGTGCATCAATAGTAAGCAGATGAACATGTATAGGTTAACTGGCTAACTCTGAGGAGGGGAGAGGTGATATTATATACCAATGGTATCAGTAATATGCAGCATGAAGGGGGTTAATGTGTTGCCACTGGTCATTAATGCATTAGTGACCATTGTCAGTTAACCCCTATGTGCTGCATTAGTGGCACAAGTATCAGTGTTCATTAACCCCTGTATGGTGCAGCATATCACTGATACTTGTGTCACTAATGCAGCACAAAGGGGTTAACTGACAATGGTCACTAATGCATTAATGACCAGTGGCAACACATTAACCCCCTTCATGCTGCATATTACTGATACAATTGGTAATTAACCACTTCGGATGAGCTTGGGCGTTTTCAAAACCCCATGTGCCTGATCCCACCAGGAAGCCAACACTGCGCAGCGCTAACCACAGGCAGTGAGATATGTCCCGATCCGCGGCGGCACGGATTGTGAAATGTCTCACTGCCTGTGATTAGTGCTGTGCAGTGTCAGCTTCCTGGTGGGATCAGGTACATGAAGTTGCATAAATATACTTGGGAGTATATGTAATGCAGCATGGACAGGGGTCGTGTGCGGTCCTTGCAATGTCCACTACCGCCACTGACTTTTTCTTTTTTAATTTTTTTTATAAGGCTTCTTTCACACTGGGGTGGTGGGTCCATTAGTGGTAAAGCACTGCCAGTTTTAGCAGTGCTTTACCACTATTTAAGCGGTACTTTTGGGCTGCTAGCAGGGAACTTTTAACCCCCAAGAAGGAGTTAAAAGCACCCATGTTACAAGTCGGAGGTGGCTGAGGGGAGGTTAATTACAATGGTATATAATTTCTGTAATATACAGCATGGAGGGGGGTTAATGTGTTGCCACATTGGTGACTGATGCATTAGTGACCAGTGACAGTAAATTAATCCCTTTGTGCTGCATTGGTGGCACCAGTATTAGTGTTAATGCATCTGTGACCAATGGCAATACTTTAACCACTTAAGGACCGCCGCACGCACTTATACGTCGACAGAATGGCACGGACAGGCAGATGGGAGTACAGGTACATCCCCTTTAATTTGCTGCCGTGTGGTCGCATGCTCCGTGACCATTCCCACGGCTTGATGTCCGCGGGGGTCCCACAATCGTGTCATGGGGCTGAAGAATGAGGAGATGTCAGTGTAAACACAACATCTCCCCGTTCTTCCTAGTGACATGTCACTGATCGATTGCTCCTCTCATCGGAAAGGAGCGATCAGTGACGCGTCACTCATAGCCACGCCCCCTAACAGAAAACTTTAGTATGTTCACATGGGCCTTGACAGAAAAAACAGTTAACCAGGCCTTTCTACAAGCACATGTGTTGCATTATGATTTCAAAGTGCCTCCAATAAAAATACATATAATTAAAATGTGTGAGTGAACTCTGTTTCTATCACATTAAACCTAATTGAACTAGTATTGTATAGGGGGCAGTTTGACATCTTCGCCCTGGGCACAAAATGGCCTTGTCCCAGAAATGCCTACAATAGGTAAAACTTTCTGTATTTGGAACTGTCACAATGAAACCATTATTAAACCCAAAAACAAATATGTATTATATTGCGGCTTTCCAATTCTTTCATCTAGTGATTGCATTTGTTTTCCATTTTTAGTTTTTTTCCCCTTTATTTTAACCTGCAAAAGTGTCAGTTAGACTGAGATACATTTTTTAAAGCTGATCTAAACCCTCCTATTATTTTTAGCCAAGGAAGCTGAGATCTTGGAGACTCTGTTTAGCCTATAATTGCCATGATGTTGTGCATGTGATCAGTTACGACACCAGGCATTTGATGGTTTTGTTGAGAGCACAACCAGTATGACAGTTACATTCCTGGCACGTTCGGGGAATAGAACCGTTTTTTGAAATGATTAAATAAATTGGTTTAGTTCTGCTATCGTTGATCATAAATGATCCCATGTGGAGCATTATGGTAGTTGTGGATCAAATAGAAGCTAAGATGGCAGCTTCCTTGGCTGAAAACAGTAGGAGGGTTTTAGTCCCACTTTACCACTGACAGGGGTGTTCACACTGGTAAGCTTTTATTTATGAGAATATAAGAGAAAACTGTTGCTGTAATTTCTTAAAAAGAGTGAGCTGAAGTTTAGGCTTAATTTATTTGGCAAATCTATTTAAATCTGCTAGTATATCTAGCATTACCCTTTCCCCAGATTGACAATGTTGTTGTCAAAAAGTGTCTCAGTTGCTCCTCCATCCAGAGTGGATGAAATATGTTGCCAACACCCTGACAAGTTTGTTTCAAACTGCAAAGCATTTTATTCTTGTATGATAACATACAAGCAACCTTCTGGGATGACGCAGGAACCCTTCCTCAAGCATGTGATGGCATCATAAGTGTAGCACCTCCTAGTTTGCTAGGGTTGTAAGTAGGTTTTGTCAGCGTAGGCAAATGTATTCATGCTTGGCTGGCAGCCAAGCCGGCTTGTTTCTGTCTCCTGGGTTGGCAGAAATACAGGTAGAGCTGGATGACTCACAGGCAGCATCACTGAGGCCTCCCACTTATTTCCAGAACATTCTGGAACCTTCTAGAAAGGTAGAAGGAGAGGTGAGGTGGAACTGCCTGGAGTACTCTGAGGGCCCTGACCAATCCCCAACTTGGATTGGCAGGGGGCAGGCCTCCTAAAATACTCAGGGTAAGCCTTGCTGGGGAGGAGCTTTTTGGGTGGAAGCTGGAAATGGAGTGGTAGGCTGTTGTGGCCATTGAGGGAGCTCCCCAGTCTGGGGCCTTAGGAATGGGCTCAGGTGTGGGCGGGACTTTCCTACAACCAACGGAGGTATCCTGGACAGGAGGCATGGGAGTAAGGAGAGGACAGCAGGAAAACACTGCCAGGCAAGTATCCAGGAGGAACAACAAAGTGTAGCCAAAAGGGCTGATGAGTGACACACAGTCAGGAGGACTTGGAGTCACGCTTGAGAGGACTGGCAGCAAGTAGTCTGGAATGAGAGCCAGTATGGAGGACTGTGGTGGCATGGGCAGTGGAAAGAGGCAGCTGCAGCCAGGAGGGCTGGCAGGGCCTGAAGAGGTGTTACTGGAATCAGTAGCCACGTGGGTCAGCTAGCACTAGGACTACCATTTTTGCTACACCATAGGAGCCCGCGCTCCCTGCCTACAAATGGCATTTTCTTTGGGCCTTGCTGAGCCAGCGTCAGACCTGCAATTCAGTGCTAGCTGGTCCTGGGAGTTGTAGTTCAACAAGCAAGTTTGTGCTGGAGGTAGAAGAGGAGAAGTGTGCATATACCGGTGGTGTATATAGTTTCAGTCCATAATTTTCTATCTACAATCAAGTGGGCATCCCATAAGTACCCTACCCCATCTAAGTTAAATCCCCTAAATATTTTTTTTTTAAACTAGTACAAGGATTATTTTTTGACTGTTGGATGTCTGGGAGTTTGTGTACCTGGCTGTGCAGGGTGAGAGACAGAGCACAATCACCAGCAGTCCCTACGAGGGTACCGCTACATAAGAATAAATGGCTTTGTACTTTGAAACAAGCTTGTTGTTGTGTTTGGGAGTTGTTACGGCAATGGTGGATGAGAAGAATGCCTTATCTATCCAGACACCTTAAGACTGGAAATGTTTTACTGATTGGATCACCAGGTGAAAATAAAGGAAAAAATCCCATTGCAACCCCCCTTTTTAAGGATTGGTAAGCCTAAAAATCTGTACACATGGTTATGCATAGCATACAGGTTTAGAGTGAAGAAAAAAAGGGGAAGAAGCAGAAGGTAAAACACTATTGGAACTAGCTTATAAAGGCAATAACATAAGTGAGGAGAATTTTGAATATGTTAAGTCCATCATTCCCACTGAAAGCTGGCCTGCATTATCTGTGGATGCTCATAAGCAAGAGTTGCTGTCCGACCAGTTTTTGTTAAGGTTTTACAAATTTGTGTTAATTACAAATATATTTTAACAGACTGTCAAGTGTATTCATTTTGACATTTACTGTAAGTGATGCTACAGACAATGTCAGGAACAGAGGCTGTATTATTATATAGGATTTATATAGCTCCAACAGTTTACACAGCACTTTACAAAATAAGGGCAGACAGTGCAATTAAAATACAGTTTAATACAGTAGGACCCATTTACCCGCCATGCCCAGATGTAGTTACATGCCCCTTTAACTCCATTTTCCACAAATCCCTGGGTTCCATTACACACCCAGGGAAGATAAGTGGTTGACAGGTGCAGTCTGTACTCCCATTTGTAGGTGGTTCTCGACCAAAGCGGCAATGCAGAGGGGAAGGAATTTTTGAGGAACCCATTTCCCCAATGATTTTTTGTGGTCTCAGGGGAACAGCTGTCTGATTGGAAGCTGGTGCTTCTCGTGACCTCCGCGGCCATCTTGGGTGAGGGCAGAGCTTAATTAAGACCCTGGAGCTCTGATTCGGTGCAATTTGTGCGATAGGTTAGTGTACAGACTGTTTGCCTGGCTGTCAGGGACAGTGCATGGTAGCATCAGGGAGAGGTTCCAGAGGAGTAATGAAGTAAGGAAGGTGCAGGGACTATGCTGTCTCCTCTCAGGAAGCCTCTCATTTGGGAGAGGATTTGTCAGACTGAATTCTCACACCTTGCTGAAGAAGCTGTCTGTATAATTTCAAGAAAATGTTTCTCTGCTACTGTAAGTGGCTCTGGTCAGCTTTGCCTACCCACCGGGCCTAAATGTGCATTGTTAGGACTTTCTTAATGCACTGTTCTCATTCACCTTGGCCTCTGTGTTCTCTCTGCTGTTGGTGCAACATGTTGCACTCTCTTCACAAAGTTCCTCAGCTTCCCTCCTTCTGCAGCTCAGGATGCGACATCTGATAATCTAGAGGTACCTGGAAAAGTCATCACCAGCCAGGGGAGAGGCCCATCACTGTCAGAAGCTGTATGACTTCTACCCGTGTATTGCAGTTCTAATTGAGTGGCAGGGTTGCCTGTCAATCAGCAGTTCTCCGCTCTGCCCCCCCACGCTCATTGGAGCGCTGAGCTGTGGGGGGGCGGAGAGCTGCCATCTCAGGCTCTCAGCAGAGAGCTGTAGAGGATGATACAGACATCAGTCCAGGCACCTGGAGGATCCAGACGTTATTGTCTTGATGACGCGGTGCCTGGACTGATTCCAGTGACGTCAGCAGAGAGAGGACTTCAGTTACAGGTCACAGGAGTGCAAAACGAATTTCACTCCTGTGACCATAGGAGAAGCCCAGCCAAACGAGCTCAGGCTGCACTTCTCCTTTAAGTAGTGATTCTCAGATAGAATCTCTACTGCTATAGAGTCCTATGGCTGGGGGGGGGGGGGGGGGGGGGATCCAAACTATCCAAAAACTAAAAATTATTTTGGCTATATATGCTTTTTGCTTTGTCTTGATCATCCCTGGGGGGGATTGGGGGGAGGTTAGAACACACGGTGAGGGATGTGTCACCCTATAACATGGGTTCCATTGGAGACAATATATCAAAGGCATGGAAAGCTGACCTGAGCAATGACATAGAGCCACTGCTGCAATACATACATAAACGGGAAGTGGAGACTTAAGAGTCAATAAAAAAATATGTAAATGAAATAGAAACAGACGCAGCCATGTCACCAAACTGACTAAGCCCATAAAACAAGTGCCTGTAAAAAAACAAAATGAATACTTGCCTCTCCTTTGCCAAATCACCCCAAAAGTTTCTCTGCTAAAAATAAATCACTGGCTGGTCTTCAACACACATTAAAGCACCTACCGCTTAAACATGCTTTGATGATGTGTTTTTGATGCTTCGGTGATGCTTCGATGAACCTTTGGTGGTGCTTTGATGAAGCTTTGGTGATGCTTTGGTAAAGTGTCGGTGATGCTTCAGTGATGCTATTTTAAAGCTTTGTTGAAGCTTGACAGATTCCCTGTGTGTATGAATACCTGCAATTTCTCCAAAACAAGGCAAAGCTAAAGCTGAATTAAAGCCCCTTAAAAGCCACAGGTGCTTCAAGTGCGCTTCAAGCAAGCTTTGTCATAGAGTTCTATGGAGGCTTTGAAGATGCTTTAAAGCACCACTAAAGCGACACGGGGTATAATTTTTGAAGCAAAGCAAACACAAGGTGTAAACAGGACTGTAAGCTAACCATTTTATTTGGTGACAGGGGCTATGACTGGCATTCAGAGAGCTTTAACAAAGCCTGTCCGAAGCCTTGTTTTGAAGCAAGTGTAAATCACCTGGTTTCACCTGCTGACCCCTGTGTGACCGCAATGTCCTGAATGACATAGGGGTCAGAGGGAGGATCCAGTGAACACAGCAGTGGATTCAGAGATTGACACTGTCAGTTTCGGAAGAAGACAATGCTTTTGGAAAACCTGCGTGGAATGGGCCGAAGGAGAAGTTAATGTTGAACAACTATTAGCACACTGTATCAGTGTTGCCAACCAACCAGACTGAAGTTTACTGGCACAACACAAAAAATGTATTGGCACAACTAAGTTTTTACTGGCATTTCCAAAAGTTACAAAAATACAGTTTTAACCACTTGCCAACCGGCTCACGCCAATATACGTAAGCAAAGTGGCACGGGTGCTCAAAACGACGCCCCCGTACCGCGTCATCTGCGGGTCCCACAGACTCGATCTTGGCCGGTGGCCCGCGATTGTGACACAGAGAGGCAGAATCAGGGAGATGCCGATATAAACAAGGCATTTCCGTGTTCTAACTAGCAACATGACAGGGATCTACGGCTCCCAGTGATCAGGAGCATTGATCTCTGTCATATTCTAGTGATCCCATCCCCCTACAGTTAGAACACACTGAGGGAACACACTTAACCCCTTGAGCGCCCCCTAGTGTTTAACCCCTGCCAGTGACATTTACACAGTAATCAGTGCATTTTTTATAGCATCGATCGCTGTATAGATGCCAAATAGTGTCAAAACTGTCCGCTGCAATGTCGCAGTCACAATAAAAGTCGCAGATCACCCCCATTACTAATAAAAAATAATAATAATAACAAAAATGCTATAAATCTATCCCTTATTTTGTAAACACAATAACTTTGAGAAAACCAATCAATATACTTTTATTGCAATTCTTTTTTTACCCAAAATTTGTAGAATAATACATATTAGCCTAAACTGAGGAAAAAAATCGTTTTTTATATATTTTTTGGGGATATTTATTATAGCAAAAAGTAAAAAATATTGCTTTTTCTTCAAAATTTACGCTCTTTTTTTGTTTATAGCGCAAAAAATAAAAACGCAGAGGTGATCAAATACCACCAAAAGAAAGCTCTATTTGTGGGGAAAAAAGGAAGTTAATTTTGTTTGGGTACAACGTCACACGACCGCGCAATTGTCAGTTAAAGCGGCACAGTGTCATATCACAAAAAAGGGCTCGGTAAGGAAGGGGGTAAATCCTTCCGGGGCTGGAGTGGTTAAGTGGAAATTTTAGTATTTAGGCTACAAGCAAGTACAATATGCAATTAGCAATGTGATTTAAGGTAAATATTAAGGCAAAAAACATATTTCTTATTTTATATTCGATATAGTAAGTGAGTAGCTCAGGGACAGGACTTAGGAGGGCAAGAAATTAGATTGGGCAGGCACACACACATGAAATTGGCTCTCACAGTGACACTGACAACAGTGTGCAGCAGCACAGATAATGATGACACCTTACCAACATGACACGTCCCCTTCTGGGTCACAGTGACAGTCTCTCCACGCCATGTTGTCCCTTCAGTCCATGCCAGTCCAAACAGCACTGACAGTCCCGCTCCCAGCTTGTGTTACTCCCATCCCGGAGACCCGTAGTCGAGGCACTGCCTCCGACAGACCCCCCCACCAAGCACTGCCAAAACACACTGTAGAAAGCACTGGGATGGTCTCAGATGGCTCCGGACCGAAACAGTTCCGAGCCAAGCATTAAAACTATATTTTTAACTGGCAACCTTTTCCTGTCACTGGCATTTACTGTCAGGACAAAAGTTCCCATTTTTTATTGTCTGCCAGTAAAAATACTGACAGTTGGCAACACTGCACAGTATGTAAGCAAAATACACATTCCTGTCACTGCCCTGGTTAATGCAGAAAATGATTGTCTAAACCATGCAAGTGCAAGTTTTTATTTTATAAAATATTTTTTTTATAAAATGTTTTCACGTTTTATATCTCATGTGTGCCAACTACAGCACCATGAATGATAGGGTGACAGCACAGCAACATAGTTATAGTACAGGGATATGCAATTAGCGGACCTCCAGCTGTTGTAGAACTACAAATCCCATGAGGCATAGCAAGACTCTGACAGCCACAAGCATGACACCCAAAGGCAGAGGCATGATGGGACTTGTAGTTTTGCAACAGCTGGAGGTCTGCTAATTGCAGATCCCTGTTATAGTAGTAACTATAATAGTAATAGTATTTTCACATAACAAAAAATGCCTAAACAAAACATTTTGTGGAGGAATTACCTGGTAAGATATTAATGAAGCCTACAACTTTAAAAAAGATTTCAAATATCTTAAATTGAACGAATACATTCAAATTTTTAAATATTTTAGTAATTATTTCACTTCCACTTTAATGATCATTCTTAAAAGTGAAGGTAGGTGGCAATGTTACACAACATTTAATAGGTGATATACAGAGCTAAAACAGCTTATATTGAATCAAAGACATAAAATAGTATCTTATAGAGTATAGTGTAAGTAATATTTATCCATATATACTGTAATTAATAATTGTGATGACTGTGATGTCATGAAGATAGACTCAGAAAACAGTGATATGTGGCCTGGAGTCTCTCCTTACATCTCTATTAAAATTTTATGTATAGATTTTCATACATGATGTACAAGTAGTTACTGCTTAAAGTTATGAAAATATTTGAATATCCATATTCAGGCCACAGGTTAGCTTTAATAGAAACATAAGCATGCATACCATACTGTACATGAGCATACTTGCCAACTGTCCCGAATTTTCCAGGACATTCCAGGGATTTATACACTTTTGCAGATTTTATTGTGTCCTGGGAAATGTCCCGGAAAATAATTTTTTCCTGACTTTTTGCCACCGGCGGTAGAGGTCCGCGGCCGGCGTAGACAATATCTTTGCCAGTCGCCATTTTTAAGAAGACCAGAAGAACACAGGTGGCTACAAAAGAAATTAAGCTGCGGTGCGGCCGACCCCCCACTGGGGATGAGCGGCGCAGCAGCTTAATTTCTATTGTAGCCACGTGTCCGCCTCCGCCTCTATTTTGTTCCCCCTTGTAACGGGGAAACTGTAATGGCAGTAGAGACACCGCTATACCTGATGTAAGGGGGCTCCAATAGGGGGACATCTGAATTAAGGAGGGACTCCTCTGGGGACGCCTGATGTAAGGAAGGCCTCCGCTGGGGATGCCTGATGTAAGGAGGGGCTCCACTGGGGACGCCTGGTGTAAGGAGGGACTCTGCTTGGGGCACCTGATGCAAGGACGGACTCTGCTGGGGTCACCTGATGCAAGGGCGGACTTTGCTGGGGGAACCTGATGTAAGGATGGACTCTGCTGGGGGCACCTGATGCAAGGACAGACTCTGCTGGGGGTACCTGATGGCATCTGGTGGCAGGCGACCTGGCAGGTGACACGCTCAGGGGTCCCACTGATTCTGGATTATGGTGAGTTGAATGATTTCATTCTATATTACAATGTAATAAATAATATTAATAATGCGCTTCAATCATCCTGACACCACAACAACCATGGTGCCAGGATGATTGAAGCGCTAATACCAGGTGTTTGGAGTATCTTTATTTGCTGATTTTTTAAACTCTGGAATACACATCTCTATTGTGGCGTAGGATTTGGGCCTGCTGTCCCTCCATCCCTCTTTCCTTTCTTCTCTCTCCTTCCCTCCTTCTTTCTCTCTCTCTCCCTCCCTCTTTTCCCCTTTCTTTCTCCATCTCTCATTTATCTCAGACTCTAACCACACCCCCATTTGAACCAAGCCCATATAAGCAACGCCCAATAGTTCACTAAACTACACCCCTTTTTAGACACATTTTTCTTTCTTGCTATGTCTACAAACGCATGCCCCGCCCCCTAACTATAGTAAGACTCCACCTACAAAACAGTGTCCCTATATATTTTTTTATAATGTTGGCAACTATTCATAAGGACAGCAAAGTTTTATTTACTTCAGGTAAAATTTTATGTGCTGAAAATCTACGTCAATGACCATAGGAGTGCACAGCCTATTGCATTAGGGTGTGCACCCCAAAGCTCAAACACACATGCATGTATATATATATATATATTTACACTAAATTATCAAAAGTATTGGGGCGTCTGCCTTTACACGCACATGAACTATAATGGCATCCCAGTCTTACTCCGTAGGGTTCAATATTGAGTTGGCCCAGCCTTTGCAGCTATAACAGCTCCAACTTTTCTGGCAAGGCTGCCTACAGCCAGGCTTTCTCCCTCCCTCTAATCTGTGTTTACCTAGCACAGTCTGTGTCATTCCTGATGCTGCCTCCCCGTCTTCACAAGCAGTAAATATTTATGCTGTCAGCAGATTGGCCTCTGGTGACAGGACAACCAAAGCTGCGCAGAGCAGGGTGAGACAGCTAACATTGAACACTTTGTTAATAAAGTTACATAAATATATACTGTATGTGGCAACTATTAGTTACATAATGAATTGTTCATCTTTCTTCTTTAGTCTATGTTCACACTTGTGTTGTGTGACATGTTTGCAGGCACACATCTTGGGTACAGCAGCCCATTTTAACAAGAAACATGAGTGAAAATGTCCCGAAACCTTTTCTAAAAAAACGTGAGGCATGGAATTGCATGTGATTCCATGTGCGCAAAAACATGGACGTTTTGCGTTTTGCCAATGTGTGGGGGTGCCATTAAAAACTATTGGTACTCCCGCTCGTCTGCCAAAGAGCATTGAATTTTGCCTGCGGGTCGGAAATGCGTGTGATTTTGCAAGCGTTCCTGACCTGCACAAGGCTGAATCTAGGGGTACAGTAATAGTAAACCTAAATGTAAAACTTCTAAATTGTAATGGCAAACACTTTCTATGTCATTGTGGGGCTGCTTTTATTCATACAATAAAACAGAGGGCTAATTTAATCATCAGCCATCCTTTATTGTCTCATTCATCTATCATATTGAGGTTTATTTACTAAATGCAAATAGACTTTGCACTTTGCAAAGCGTAGTTACTCCAGAGCTTTGAAAAAGAGGTAAGGCTTTATTTTGCAAAGAATACCCAATCACGTGCATTTTTGCTTGCACGTGATTGGATGATGGAAATCAGCAGAGCATCTGCTCATTTACTAAGCTCTGGAGCAACTGCTCTTGCAGTTTTCAACTACAATTTGCAAAGTGCACAGTCCATTTGCCTTGAGTAAATCAACCCCATTGTGTCTGTTTTCTTAATCATTTAACCATATTTATCATATGTAATAGCACAATGTTTTATTTTTCATCTCTGGTATGAATATTTCAATAGAACAACACAATTATGAGTTATGAGATCCAGTAATAAGATTTTCTTTAGCCTAAGAATACTTGGACATAGTTAAATTTCTACCATTATTAGTTAGTATGTACGGCATGCTACTTGCAAATATTGGATACTTATTTGTAGATGGCTAATTGCATGCTTATAATTCACAAGAAGAGCTCATCTTTTACAGGCTTTGCCTGGCAGTTTTTGCTGTGCATGTATATTATTAATGTGTTTCTTAGATTTTTCATTTAGTTCATACTTCCTGCTCACCTCCTAATAGTAAAATTAAAATGGATCTAATCTGCAATATACTAAACTCTACTCCAGCAATGCAACATCAGTGAGATCCCTTGAGGGTACCAACATCTTTGTCCAGTCTTCTTCTGGGTTTGGCATCTTAAGCCAACTTGATTGGCCAATACGATGATCAGGAGTGCATTGCGTATGGGGGTGGAAGGGGTCTGAAGTGTGTTGTGCACGGTGCGCATGGTTCAGGAATGCCTTATGCATGAGGTGCAGTGTTCAGCAGTGCATTACACACAGGGTAAAGGGTTCAGCATTGAGTTACACACATGGTGCAGGGTTCAAGAGTGCGTTATGCAAAAGGTGCAGGGTTCAGGAGTGTGATATGCATGGGGTGCAGGTTTCAGGGGTGTGATACACACAAGGTGCAGGATTCAGGAGTGCAGTACATGCTTGGTGCAGGGTTCAGGAGTGGGTTACACACTGAGTTCAGGGTTCAAGAGTGCGTTACGCACAGGTTGCAGTATTTAGTAGTGTGTTGCACAATGGGTGTAGGGTTTATGGGTGCATACACACCTGCGAATGCACTCTCACTTTGATTAGATGCAAGAACCCCAAAGAGGTTTCCCATAATTAGCTGTGTGAGGCAGCCTCATTGAAAACTGTGGGAGGCTGCCAGTTACCATAGCTAATTATGCCCACTTGCTAATGCTGCGATCACATGCAATCACATGTGAGTGATCAGCCTTGGGCGCAGGCAGCCCGCATGATTGTTTACATGTGAGTGGCCATAATTAGTTGCAGGAGCCAGCAGCCTCCCTTTGTTTTCAATGGGGCTGACTCTTGGGGTCCTTGCATCTAATCATAGTGCGGGTGCATTTGCAGGTGTGAATATACCCTAAGAGTGCATTATGCAGGGGCTGCAGGGTTTAGCCGTCTTCCACAGCTCATTACCTCTACATTCCCATCCACAATCCACAATTCACTTCTACACCCATATTCAGCTGGGATCGTTACACCCTTATCCCCTCTGCACACACACCCCTCTACTTCCCTTATCTTCAAAGTTCCACCATATTCTGCATTTGCACATACCTTTCATGCCTCAGCTACCAGCCCATCTCTAGTATCTCCTGAGACTGTGGCTTGTTGTTCCCACACAGTGCACTGAGTACACTCTATGTGGAGTCACCAGGAGAGGTGCACTGACACTTGTGAACACGTAGGCAATGAGGAAAGCATTGAAGCCTCTTACACAGCTCTTGCAATCAAGGCAGATCAAATACCAATGGTGATTCCCCTTTCATCTCTGAGTACATCACAAGGGTAAAATCACAATTTTTTCGCACTATGGGAGACCTACCCACATTCCTTAGTACACTGGAACTAGTCGCCCTGCCAGACTGGTCATTTTCTCCAACCACTCCGGGACTACCCTTTACCCCACAATGGCAGAAACAGGGCCGCAAACACAACTCCAGATCTACGTTGCAGCAGGATCCCAACAATTGAACTCTGCCAGGTCTACCTCTCTTGTTTTTCCTTTTTCCAGGGATCATGCCTGTGACATTTTGGGGCCTATGTAGGATTAACCTGCTGGCATTAACCCTATCAGCAGGCTGTTTCCTTGCTTTTTGATGATGGTTTTTGACCTTATATATGCCCCTACTTGTTATATATATTTTTTTCCCAGTGACTTGGATTGTTACCTATGTTCCATACATGCCCTTTCCCCTTTTATTGATCTCTCCCTTGAGGTTCTTCCCCAGGTTTCCCTTGGTTAATCCAGCCATATATTTGCCTCCTTATAGTACAGGTTATATATATTGCCTCTTTGAATGCTTGCGGTACATGCGTATGCTATGCTGGCACTCTCCACCAAGGACTACCACTTCATGTTAACTCCTAGGTTACGTATGTACTACCCGTGATACTGATTCCCCTTCACTATGTTCATAGCCATAACTACACATTAATGTTACGCAGTTATGATGTTTAAAGGTTGGTTATGGTTATTCTTGTGCTACTCCGTGGAGCCGGGGTACAGGGAGCTGCTCTGCCATGTAGTCTTGACCCCCCCCCCTTGAGGCCTTTCTTTTTTTCCTCAGTGCCATTATGAGTGCTGTGGAGTACACGGCTGTATACCTTGATAGAACTTTTTTTTATTCCTTCCTATCAATCTTTTGGAGCCACCTAGTGGCCTTTTTTGTTATAGTTCCACTTTTTACAAACTTGACCTGTTGGTTCCACTCCCCAATAGCACTAAAAGCGATTGCTACACTGTTTTCATTAACAATTTCTAGCTTGGGGAACTGTGGTTTGTTTTTGTATATATAAGATCCCTCTGACTTGTGTCATTTCCCTCTCGCATTCCTCCCTTTTTTTTCCTCCTTTTCTCCTTCCCCCTCCGTCTCCCCTTTTCCCATACCTCTCTCAATCCTATTTCTTCTGCCAAGAGCTGCTGATCCACGAGATACTTGACAAGCCTACCTCATTCCATGCCTATTTAGAACCCTTATGGCGACTGATGGGCCAATTGCACTAGCATCTTTTAATTGCAGGGGGTTTAACACACCGGAGAACTTTATCACTTCCATAAAATGTGCTCTAAAACCTTGCTATTGCAAGAAACACATTTTCACATGGGCTCCATACCTACCCTACACAACAGATATTATTCACAATGGTACCATAGTACCAACCCCCAGGCCAAATCCAAAGGGGTCTCTGTTGATTTCCATAAATCCTTCAATCCGCAGGTACTAGACTCCCTTATTGATATAGCAGGTCATTTCATCTTTTTTTTTTTTAACAGTTAACGTTTTTATTTAGAAAAAACAGTATAAAAGGTGACATTGACACAGTACATGGACAACAGATATATGTAGTAGGTCACAAGGTCTGAGTTAACAATAGAACTACAGCTAGCAGACATCCAATCGGGCACATGATAAGAATCGACAGTGTAAACATAGCAGTATTCATAATCCCGGTAACAATTGCAGAATTACAGTGGGAGAGAGGGGGAGGGAAGGGGCTTGGGAAGGAAGAAAAAAAAAGGGGGGGTGGTGGGGGGGGGGGGCGTTAGAGGGATCCCACATGAAAGTGACGTTACCAGCTACAGCCATGGAGCATTATTGAGGGGAGCCCCAGCATCCGGGATACACCCGTTTTCCCTAAGGCTCCTATCCATATGCATCAACCCATTGAGACCAGACCTTATCAAACTTTTTAGGGCAGTTTCTACTCTTGTATGTTAGCTTGTACAGAGGCAGAACAGAATTTATCATGGTTGTCCACATATGATGCGTGGGGGGGCCAGGCTGCTTCCATCTGAGGAGAATTTCCTGCCTGGCATAGTATAGTGCATAAAACAAAAACAGTTTCTCATGCCTAGACGCTTCAACATTTTCCATGCTGCCTAATAAGGCTAGGGCCGGATCCAGTCTGAGGGACCAATCCCCAAATGCATCCAGAGTGCCCATGACCCCTTCCCAATATGGCCGCAGCACAGGGCACGACCACACCATGTGGAAAAAAGTTCCGGGGGACACTCCTCATCTGGAACAAAGATCACTCGTTCCGGGATATATGTTGGCCAATCGCACAGGGGTATAATATGCCCTATGTAGGAATTTGGTTTGAATAAAACGGTCCCTTGCTGAAATCATTTTTGTGGTGTACTCAGATACTATGTCCTCCCAGCTGTCCTTTGTCAACCTCCACTTAGTAAGGACCTTTGTCAGAGATGTCATGTATGCAGCGGAGAGGTAGAAATATAGGGAGGACAATGAGCAGTCGTTCAATTGCGTCAGTCTGTAGGGTCAAAGGGCCAGGAAACTGGGCTTGTGTTGCGTGCTTGAGTTGATAGTATCTAAACTTCATGAAGGCAGGAAGGTTATGTTTAGCTTTCAGTGTCTCAAAGGAGGAGAAGGACCCATCAATTTAAATGTGCTTAACAGTGAGTATCCCCCTAGCCGCCCACAACTGAGGGTCCGGAAGCCCGTGGAGGTGTGGCAGCGAGGGGTTTCCCCAAAGAGGCGTGTGGGGGGTGATGGTAGAGTCTGACCTGTAGATGGCTCTCGCTCTGTGCCACACCTGTATAGTAGTACGCATAAGAGTTGTTATGTGGGGGTGGGCCCTGGGCCCCCTATAGGGCAAGTTAGTTAGCGCTGCGTAAGATCCCAAGATGACCGCCTCAAGGGCCACCGCCGGGTTCTGCCTGGGTTGGTCAAACCACCATCGGACGGTCACCAAAACTGCCGCCCAAAAATATAGCTGGAAGTGGGGCAGCGCCAGGCCCCCCTGGGACAGGGGAAGCTGGAGTGTCCCCCTCGCCAGTCTCTGGGTTTTCCCGGCCCAGACAAAGGCAGAAACAATAGAGTCCAGTTTTTGAAAAAAGGTTTTGGGGATAAGGCAAGGAGTATTTCTAAAAAATCGATGGCCAAGGCAAAAAGACCTGGGGACAGGGGGCAACCCTGCCTGGTTCCCCTGTGGAGCCTAAACGGGGGGGGACAACAGGCCATTAACTCTTATCCGGGCAGATGGGTCTCTGTAGAGTAGCTGGATCCAGGAGATGAATCTGGGTCCAAATCCAAAATGCTCCAGCACCTCCCAGAGGAAGAGCCACTCGACTGAGTCGAATGCCTTTTCAGCATCAAGCGCAGCCACCACTCCCACCCCCTCTCCCGCTGCCAGATCAATATGGGTAAATAGCCTACGGATATTTATGTAAAGTAGGTACTCCTGCGCTAAAAGGAATCTATAGATATGTTGAAAAGATAGGTGCTGCATACACCGTAAGGATCAAACTCGTGTCCAAGTGTGTACATAATCAAAAAATAGGGGGGGGTGTTGCGCTCCTTACAGAAGATTATGTATTTTCTCTTCTATATATAATAAATTATTAGAATTATTAGGTTGTGATTATAGCTAGCAGACATTCATCAGTATCACTAACCAAATAAAGTGCAAATGTGCAGATAAAGTATACTAAAATAATACCATAAATTCATTAATATATACATTAAAAAGGGACATAGGTATTCATCATAAGAAAATTCCTATTGTGCAATAAGCAAATTAAAAAAATAGATATAAAACATATATCCAGCATGTGCAATATTACATAAAGAGGTAGGTAGTGTAGCTATATGTGATTTCAAAATTGTGCAACATACGCAGAGAGTGAATAATTCATAAAGTGACTTATTTCATCAAGGAGAAACACAAAATATGTATATACAAAACAAATTAAAAGTATATAAATAAATAAATAAATAAACTGAGTGTATCAAGTCTCTAGTGCAATATTGGACGTTTATTTCTTAGTCCAGTGTGCAACAGTAGTGCAGATGTGCAAGTGTTTCACAAGGACACTGTGTGCTGCTATACTGACATTCAGTGATACTGTGCCTTTAAGTGCTAAGAAATGAATCTTCGGTGTCACTGACACCCGTGGTTGTAATAAATGATTACCTTACTGCTGTAAGGTAAACAGCATGTAGCGAAGTTTAAGGGGAGGGATCCCTTTCGGATCGTTCTTTTCCTAGGCGTTCATACTGTGTATGGGATAAAGCCAGGAGGGGGTCCTTTCCTTGTCTTTCCGCTGGGAGTTAATTACTTGGATCACTCAGATCATTTAGATGCTCAATGTATCAAAGAAAAGATAAAGAGAGGCCTACCATGGTGCAGTATATTTGAAAAAAGTTTTGAAGTTTATTTAAGTAGAACCATAAAAAATTGTGTAAACTGTTCGATCGATCATAAATTATCATTACGGCTACGTTCTCCCACTAACAGCGAGACATACTCTGCTGACACTGTGAGTACCAACAGACATTCAAACCGAAAGTTTCTCCTGGCAACATAATCAGACACCTTGCACGAATGTCAAATACACAACAAAATGGTTGCGATCGTAGCCCATGACATAAGCTCCAAAAAAATAATAATAATGGCCGCCCCATTGGTTTACAAATGGTCTACAAGAAAATGGCCGCCCCATTGGTTTACATACGATCTACAAGTAAATGGCCGCTAAATAACGAAACTACCTGAGCCTATTTTCTTATGATGAATACCTATGTCCCTTTTTAACGTATATATTAATGAATTTATGGTATTATTTTAATATACTTTATCTGCACATTTGCACTTTATTTGGTTAGTGATACTAATGGATGTCTGCTAGCTATAATCACAACCTGATAATTCTAATAACTTATTATATATAGAAGAGAAAATACCTAATCTTCTGTAAGGAGCGCAACACCACCTATTTTTTGATAGCCTACGCATATTAATGTCCGTGCCTCTGTCCGGCATAAAGTCAGACTGATCTCGGTAAACCAGAGCCGTGATCACCCTATTTAGCCTGGTCGCCAAAATTTTGGCCAGCAACTTGGCGTCCACGTCAATCAAAGAGATCGGGCGATATGACTTGCAGAGTTCAGGGTCTTTGCCTGGTTTAGGAATGACCACAATCACCGCCTCTGACATGGAGGCCGGGAGCGCCCCCTCTCTCAATGAGGTCAGGAGCATGGAGTGAAACTTGGGAGCTAAATCCTCTGCATACATTCGGTAGAATTCCGTAGGGAATCCGTCCGGGCCCGGTGTTTTGCCAGCCTGAAGTGATGAGATAGCCCGGTCAGGACAGGGAAGTCTACGTCTGAGAGATATATGTGTAGGTCCTCCATGGAATAGTCAACCCGAGTGGAGTAGAGGTGAGCGTAGTAGGACGCAAAGCCCTCATTAATCGCTCTGGAGGAGGTCCATCTGACCCCATCCCTGTCAATCAACGAGGGAACACTCATAGAGTCTGACTGTTCCCTTGCCAGCCAAGCCAAAAGTCTACCACCCCTTTCCCCCTCCTCAAAAATCCTCTGAGACTGCTGAAGTAGCTTCTTTTTGGTGAGTGATGTACGGATCAGCATAACTTCCCTAGTGCTCTCCTGGAGCCTAGTATAGGTCTCCTGGTCCCTATTTTGGGTATACTGCCGCTCTAAGGAGGCAGCCCTTTCCTCAGCCCTGGCCAGATCCGCCTTCATCTGTCTGCAAGCTCCACCAATAAATCATAAAAATTATATAGTATATAGCTCTCGTAAATCTATTGACCAATATATACTATATTGACAGCGCTAAAACAACAAAAGAATCAATCTTAAGAGGGTGATCGTCCCATGGTTATAAAAAGTACCACAGTAGTGTCCTTAAAAAGTCCCACGCATCTAAGGATGGGATTTCAGTTGAAACAATCAAATGATGAGAAACAGAAAGATAGGTCCATCGCCAAGATAAGATAACCAGTGCAAAAAGAGCTTGACAGCCGGTGACACCCCTTATGGTAACACACTCACCAGAACCCAAAGGGTTAACAGGCACTTCGTTATGAGTAATCTTTCTCTGGTGTTCCTCTGTAACAAATTCCTGTGTCATCAACGATCAAAGAAGGTTCTCAACCTCAGATTCTTTAATATCGCATCAATAACAGATATTCCAGGATTCATTATACTTCACTCCCAGCAGAAGGTTCGCATATAGGAAACAACAAAAAGAGAGGTTCCATAGTGCAAACTGTTTTATTCATTAAAATATTCGTGCGCATATACACCAAACGTACATAATCATTTAAAATTCATTCACAGAGATGTCACTACTAGAACGACCGGTTTTTTCTCACCGCGGCTCCGGGCGTCTTAGATCAAATACAGGCTCGGCTTCCACGGCGGGTCCCGGGAGAACGTACAAATCGACCGCTCTGTAGTTACGAATAGCTGCTTGATCACGCCCATACGCGTTTCGTCATTACGTCTTCGTCTGTGGGCGTGGCCAAGCAGTGCAGCTAATCTGTTTAAATATGCATAGGGGCGGGGAGTCAGCTCATGGCCATTCCCCCGTCCAGCCCCCTCGACACCTTCATTCGTGCTTAATACGGGAATGATAAGGCCACGTCGTGCAAGCCGTCGCCATGTCAACATGCCTAAATATAAAGCGTTCACAAAAAACCTTCGTTTCTCACGAAAACAGTATTAACTTATTAGATCCCTGAATAACATATATTCAACGGGCAGGTCATCTCGTTATTTCAGGAAATTCCCATTATCATACCCGAAAACATAAATACTGTCAATATTGCAGGTATTCATCTTAAATAAATGCAAAATAAAATGTGTTAAAAGCGCATACAATTCCAATCTGTATATACCACCAATATGTATACAAACAGAAAATGCATTCATACGATAAAATTTTAAATTAATATCCACATTATCGTAATCACTAATCCTATCTCGCAGATCTACCCTGTCCTATTAAATAGAAACATAAACATAAAAATCAAAATAAAATAAAAATAATAAATAATAATAAAAATAAAAATAAAAATAAAAATAAATGTAAGAGTAAAATTAAAATTAAAATGAAAAAAATATAGTAAAAATAAATATAAATGAATAAAAGTAGAACTGAACCGATACTCCTGTATATACATGTATGCTGTATTCACGCAAAATATTATTCTTAAGAAAAGAGATATGTTATGCCAAAAATGTTCTAAAATATGTTAAACTCAAAGGCTCCTCAAACTTTCCCCAGTGTATTGCAATCAAAACTCAGTAGTCACTGATGAAACAGTTAACATCCACCTCTATGTTTAAGCCATGGGGACTCAAAGTGTTAGTACGGAAAAGCCACTCCGTTTCAAGTTTAGATATTTCCCGAACTAAATTACTGCCCTTCCAATTCGGAAAAACCCTGTCTACACCCCAAAATTTAAGACCTGTTGGGTCCCTGTCGTGTTTAAGTCTGAAATGTAGGGAGACACTATGGTCTTTATAGCCAATGGAGATATTATAAATATGTTCTGCCACCCTAGTACATAGTTTCCTTTTTGTGCGCCCTACATACATCAGCCCACATGGGCACTGAAGAACATATACCACATGTGTAGTCACACATGTGATAAATTGGTCAATCTTAAAATTTTGCCCATTACCAGTAGAGGTGAATTGATCAATCCCACGCATATGATTATGAACTGATTTACAGGCTTTGCACCTTCGACAGGCAAAGAAGCCTGCTCGATCCCAAAACATAAGAGGCCTGGAGGGCGGATCTAGAACCTTTTTAACAATTTTATCCCCAAAAGAAAAATTGCGCCTATAAATAAATCTAGGATTCTCAGGAATTACCCCCCTGAGTGCCCTATCTAATTTGAGGATGTCCCAGTGTTTTTGAATAATCCCCTCTACCTCCTTATATTGGCCATGTAGGGTGCTGATAAAACCCCATTCATGAGTACTCCCCATTGTTCTTTCTTTCGGTTGTAAACATTGCTCCTGAGGTACAAGTAGCGCCTGTTGTAATTCCTGATCCAAAGTCTCTAAGGAGTAGCCCTTTTCCACAAATTTATCCCTGACCAGTGATGCCTGTGTCAAATAATCATCGTCAGAGGTACAGTTTCTTCTAACGCGAAGAAACTGTCCTTTCGGTATCCCACGTAGCCAAAGAGGATGATGTCCACTTTGAATAGGGATAAAGCTATTTCTATCCGTTGGCTTGAAGAACACTTTTGTGGACAGGTTAGTCATTTCTCTCATTACAGTTACATCCAAAAAATGGATTGACTTTTTATTCCAACTAAAGTCTAATCTTATATTATTATTATTGTTGTTCAAACCATCAGAAAAGTCCTTCAGAGATTCCTCTGTGCCTTGCCAGATAAAAAACATATCATCTATATACCTCTGGTAAAAAAGTAATTCACTTCTCCGGTTCGCAAAGATCCGTATATCCTCCCATTGACTCATGAATAGATTAGCCAAACTTGGCGCAAATTTTGAACCCATCGCTACCCCTTTCTTTTGATTATAGAATTTACCATCGTACCAAAAGTAGTTGTGCGACAGGCAAAATTCCAAAGCCATCCGCAAAAACTTCTTTTGTATGTAAGGCAGGTCTTCCCTCTGGGAGAATGCCCAGTTGAGAGCCAACAGGGCATCCTCGTGTTGTATAATCGTATAGAGAGAAGACACATCTGCTGTTACTAAAAAGATTTCAGCGTCTCCAAGAAACTCCACATTACGCAACAAGCTTAAAAAGCTTGTGGTGTCCTTTAAATAGGCACGTGTAGTGACCACACTCATCTGTAAGAAGTGGTCTAAATATTGTCCAATCCTAGCAGTCACTGAATTTATTCCATTAACGATTGGCCTGGCCGGGGGTTTCCGTCTGGCTCTTATGGATCTTAGGTAACGTATAGATGTTGGGAATTCTATTATAACTAGGTACCAAAAATAACCGTTCCTTTTTTGTTAAGACCCGCATGTAATATCCAAAATCCACCAGATTGGCCAGATCATCACGATACGATTTCGTAGGGTCTTTATCTAATAGAGTATATGTTGTTTGGTCTGACAACATACCACACAACTGAGTGTGGTAATACTGCTTATCAAGAAGTACCCCACCTCCCCCTTTGTCTGCTGGCCGGACAATTATATCCTTTCTTTCCTCTAGGGCTTTAATCCCCTCTTTAATATATTTAGGACAAGGGTTTTTCTTTAGTGGGAGGGCATCCAAATCCCTAAGGACTGATTGTTTAAAAACCTCTACTTGGTGATTAAAAGGTAGTGGTGGATTGAATAATGACTTATTCCGGAGATTACTGTTAATGCCAATTATTCCTTTATCTCTATTGTTCATTATCATACTGCTATTTGAAAGCATATATTTCTTAATATTGATCTTCCGTACGTGATTTTGTACTTCAATATAGACATTAAATTTATTCATCGGTTGGCGTACAGAACATTTCAAACCCGCATTTAAAATGTTCTTTTCTTTCTGGGATAGAGTTACTTGGGTCAAGTTATAAATCCCTGTCATTCCGTCTCCCTGCGTCTTTTTTTGTTTGAGGCGTTTGCCGGCTCTACAGCCTCTTTTTCCATGGTTTTTGGTTGTCTGATCGGACTGTATGGCACTCCCCAATCCTGGGGATGTCTCCACTCCTGATTGTTCTGAATGGTTGGGGGATAAAAGGGTCGACCTCTCCATGGTCGCCCCCCTCTTGGTCTCCCTCTCGAGTGTCCCCTCCCGCCTCTCCCTAAAAAAGGGGGCATCTGAGTATTACGGGGTCCACCAATAAGTGACTGGTAATGACCCCTAGCTGAGGCCTTAAAGGCATCCCACACCACCGCCGCCAGGGCTGACCCTGGATTGAGTGCCCAATAGGTAGCCATTTGTGAGTGAAATCCAGAATCCACCCCAGGGTCAGAGATCCAGAATCTAGACAGCCACCACAACCTATCTGTGGGGGATCCTTCCAAGGACAGCTGAAGGAGAAGCGGTGCGTGGTCGGATATCCCCCTCGGAAGGATAGAAACCTGCTGAACTCTGGGCAATAAGGAGCTCCCCGCGAACATAAGGTCAATGCGCGAGAGAGTTCTGTGAGTAGCAGAATGGCAGGTGAAAGACCTGTCTGAGGGGTGCCGCCACCTCCACAGATCCGTCAGCCCATATGTCTCCGCCCAGACCGACAGGTCCGAGGTGGCTCCACCCGAGGATTGGAAACGATCGAGCCCTGGGTTTGGCGTCATGTTAAAGTCCCCCATGTACAGCAAATTATCAGTTCCATAGTTAGCTAAAAGGGGGCCCAGTTTATGAAGTAGTTTGATTGAGGCCGGGGGAGGGGGAATATATACTCCCACCAACACCAATTCCAGGCTCTCCACCATTGCATGCATAATTATGTAACGTCCATCCGGGTCAAGCTCAAGCCCCAGAAGTCGAAATGGCAGGGATTTGCGCACCAGTATGCTAACCCCCCTAGCAAAATTATAATAGGTTGAGTGATAGTGATGACCAACCCAGGGTTTCTTTAAGCTAAGGACCTTCCTGCCCACCAGATGGGTCTCCAGGAGGAAGCAGATATGAGGGTTGTAGGATTTTAGAAACTGGAACACCAGTGACCGTTTCACAGGGGAGTTAAGGCCCCTGGCGTTCCATGAAACTATTGTTAACGATGCCATTCAGATACCCAGTATAGCAGTAATGAAGAGCTTCCAGGGGATCGGCCCAGGGGATCGGAACATCCCCTCTAGCGACAACATGCGAGACTACATTACAGATACAGCTTTACCCACTATTGATATATCAGCCTCGAAAAACCTTTAGCCACATCCGAATTCCTACAAGCCATTAAAGACCTGAAAACTGGCAAATGTCCTGAACCAGATGGTTACACCCCCGTTTCTACAAAACATTCGCCCCTCAACTAACACCACTTATAACAAAAGTTTTCAACTCTGTCGACGACTCCAACTCAACCTCTAAAGGGTTGTTGTCTGCCAATATCTCCATAATACCAAAACCAGGCAAAGATCCATCCCAATGTCGTAGCTACCGGCCCATATCTTTACTTAACATAGATCTTAAATTGTTTGCAAAGGTATTGGCCACTCGCTTGTCCCCCCTTCTTCCAGGAGTGATACATAATGATCAGGTGAGGTTTGTCCCCGGCCGAGAGGCAAGGCACAACACCATTAAAACGATACATCTCATCTCTTTTATACAGCGGAAGGACCTGAAAGCCTGCCTTCTATCCTTCAATGATGAGAAAGCATTCGATAGGGTCAACTGGAGATTCCTATGACTCACTTGAACAACTAGGTCTAGGAACAACCTTTATCACTAAAGTAATATCCCAGCCATCTGCCTCTGTACTAGTAAACGGCACTGCATCGGAACTATTTGACATATCGAATGGTACATGCTTTGTGTATATCCCACATTAAGCTGCTGCTTATTATTTATATTTTTATCAAGCGCAGTTTTTCCCCTTTACAATAAATTTTACGATGAAACATTACCGACCTCCCCAAAGATTGCTCTCCTCTCCATACTACCCGGTTCTATAACAGCACAGAAACTGATATACAAACAGAAAAAAACAGCTCCAACCTAAGTGCAGTATAATAAAACACAGGTATTTATTCACAAGGTAATCCACTCACTCTCTATTGGAGTAAATCAGGCACATCATTAATATGGTCATCAGGTACATCACAGGGTTCCCGGTGGGAAGCTGTCCTCTTTGGCTGTGGATTCTCATCCGGTGGCGCCGGTGGTTCCCAGCATCTCCGGCTCGGTATTGCAGCGCCACGGGGGTCAGCTGATGGATTGTTCGGATCGTTCAGGGTCGCGCTGTGATGACGTCGTTGCGCACGCGTTCGGAGCATGCGTGCTCCTTCATCAGGCATCAGAAACTGAACTTACTACATTTTTTATGTCCTCAGCGAGGCAGCTCATCCCATCATATTGGAAGACAACCACCACTCCTCCTTTGTCACGGTGGGTTTCGATTATGAATGATACCATGAGAATGGAGAAGATGCTGGCCCTTGATAATAATACATATGATAAACATGTGTTGTCGTGGTCTGTCTGGCTCTGCTTCTCCACTTCCGACACCCTAATGAATATGCTATAGAACCAGCTGAGAGTATCCTTAAGGTAACCTTACCCCTGAGGCTCATTGGCCCGTGGAGCCACTGATCTGCTACCTCCTACCCTAACTCTTACTTTCCCAGGAGAATGTCTCCTCAGCAGCTCTTCCGCTCTACCTCTCCCTTTCCCTAGCTTACTCCCTCCTACCATGAGAATGGAGAAGATGCTGGCCCTTGATAATAATACATATGATAAACATGTGTTGTTGTGGTCTGTCTGGCTCCGCTTCTCCACCTCCAACACCCTCATGAATATGCTATAGAACCAGCTGAGAGTATCCTTAAGGGACCCTTACCCCTGAGGCTCACTGGCCCGTGGAGCCACTGATCTGCTACCTCCTACCCTAACTCTTACTTTCCCAGGAGATTGTCTCCTTAGCAGTTCTTCTGCTCTACCTCTCCCTTTCCCTTGCTTACTCCCTGCCCCTCTCTGATGCTTTCCTTTCCTCCCCTTCCCCCTTTTCTCGTTTCCTCTTCTTTCCCCTTTTTCTTTTCTTTTCCCTCTTCTTTTACTCTCTACAATCCACATATGTTACTTTATATTATGAACACCAAGGCTTTTTGGCCAAAATCATTTTTTGTACAAGAGGATGGTCCTTCACTCTAGCTTTACACTACTAGAAAACAGGAGTCAGACTGTGGGCTATAGCCATTGGACTGACTCCCTACATGTGTTTTTCATTATGATTGTCCCTGGATTGTGAATTCACATGTTGTTTGCTGTATTGTATATGAAAATGTTAATAAATATATTTTCAACGCTAAATACCAAGTTGCTGTTTGGCATTATACTATAGAGAATATAGCATGGCTTAATTTGTCACACACAGTGGAAGGTGGTCTGAAAGTATTGCTGTTACAAGGTGATTTTACCAATTTCTGTGGATTTTTAGTGGAACATTTCTAGGAGAGTGCTTATTATTGATGCAGTAACACATAGCACCCATCAGAATCCATCTCACACCTCAAAAGAGTAAATGCTGATTGGTTGCTATATGTTACAAAAGTGATTAAGAATAGGAACCCATTATTGAATAAGGTTGATGATGTTTGACTGCTTGCCACTACTTTATCATCTCATGTACCAAGACCCTTTGTGCTTTTAATTACGGTATATACAAATTTGTTCAAAGTTTTAAGTCAAAGTAACACATATTATAAATAGTCCCCTCCCTTCAGTGTAGGAGCATTTAGAATTCAGCTGGATTTAAGTAGTTTGTCTTCACTGGAATTGTATCCTTTATAAAATAGAAATCTGTAAAATCCAGGCAAAAGTCCAGGCAACCATAGTGCTGAGGATGAATTTTGCTTGGTAGCAAGACAGCAAAGGAAATCATTACTATGATGGCCATGACAATAAAATGTATCAAGTCCAGACTAAGTGCCATCTTCACAGACCAGGCCATGTCTCTTCCCATTGACCTTCTGTTGTTCAACACTCATAAAACACTTGTAATTGAACAAAGTCCTTTGGGAACTCATAAAACAAATGTTACAGAAATAAATGCATGTTTTGCAACCCCAAGGTCTCCCTGCTCTTCCCAAATCCAATATTTTTATTGTGCTCATGAAGCCTGATACAGCACCTGGAGAATACAATTCTCACATTAAAACTGAGCAAAACTTGTAATATATAACTCAAAACAAATGAACAGAATGGCAACTTAGAAGAAAATAAAAAAAAAAACAAGGAAAATACCAACTTTTCCCATGTTTAACAAGAAGAACAATCTGACAGGAGCCATAAATACTGTAAGCACATTTTTGGACATTGCTTAATGCAATAAAAAATAAAATATTGCAACAGCAACAAATAAGATCACAAACAAAGTTAAACAAAACAAGCTTAACAAGGACATTGCTGCTGCTTCCATGCATAACGATTATAATATTAGAATTATGTTGTTATATAAAAATGAAGCTAATCGACATCTTTTGTTCAGAAATTAATAATTTAATACAATAATATATAAATTGCAAACTAAAATGCACTGTAATAAATGGGAACCCTAAACTAAACTTCAAATTAAAATGCTTCAGAAAGAAAACTAAAATGTATGATGGCCTCTTGAGCCCCTATAGGGAAAGAGAACCTTGACTGATGTGGGCATGGCCAGGTGCTGGGCATAGGCAGTGGGTAAGTGGTCACCGAGATTGGTTAAATGTTATGGGGGTTGGGCTGGGCCTGAGCTCATTAAAAGTATTGCCCCAGGAAATTCCAGGTCTTTTTTATAGAACGTGGCTGGAAGAGCTGAAGATTGGACCTCTGGGATGTTTTCAGCATGGACACTGGGGTCCTCCTATCGAGGGTCCGTGAGCTGGTGGACAGAGGTCAGGCTGACTGGCTCTTTTCTCTCCTCCCCCCTGACCTGGCTTCTCCCCTGGATTCCCCACCACCTGCGCCCCTCGTGGGTAGGCCTGCGGCCATTGGTGTACCTGCGGCTTCTAGAGCCCGGAGTCCTTCCCGTGCCCTAGTCCTTCCCGGGCCAGATATAGAGAGGAGAGCTCTCACCTGTAGTTACCCAGTTCTCCACTTGCCGTAGGCGTGGTTCCTCCCAGCGGGTCCTCTGTCCCCTGGATGATGCCGCCAGCCCAGCCTGCAACCACCCTGCCTGCTCCTGGGTCACCTCAGATTTCAGCCAGGAGTCTTCTAGCGGAGGATGGCGGCTTTCCTCCTGGTGCCTCTGCCTCATGTTCCCTTGCGCCCTCCTGGGCGGGAGCCGTCTCACAGCCTGCTTCCCTAGCATCGCAGTGGGTTTTGGGTGTCCCTAATATGGTGGCGGTCCCTGCACTCTTTGCGCCTGGCAGGGCGGGAGCTGCCTCCCCGAGTCTTCGGAATGTGAGGACCTCCCTTGGCTCAGCTCCCCGCTCCGCATTTCCCACACCTCACCGGGCAGTGCCACCTGCTGGTCAGTAACCATTCGGCTCTCCTCCCCATCTCCCAGTGCCCAGCAGGGCGGGAGATTTGACTGTTCCCCCTGTCAGTGTAAACTTAGCCACCATCCCTGCACATCTCCCAGCATCCTGCAGGGTAAGAGATTTTTCTGTTGCACATTCCTCTGTCATATAGAAAAAAACTGCTCAAAGGAAAATGATACTAAATAAATGGCTGGAGAACTTATTCCCAATCACTAATTTGGTAGCTGCAATTCTCCCGTATCACATAAATACAAAAACAAAAATTGGAAAAAATTTGAATTGCGCTACCCACATAATCCTGAGACTATTGAAATCAAAAATTTACATACATTCACGTTCAAATCATGTTATAGACTCCTGTGCATATCTGAAAAGCAAGTAAAAAATTAGCAGGAAACCATGCTGAATCCACCACCAAGCCAGCAAAATTATATTCTTATCAAATCACCATGATCTCCCATAACAGAGGATCAAGGGGTGCATCAAATGGATCACAGCTTGGCTCTACGCTTTTGGTAATAACTTATGTCATCCAAGGACCTGGACAATGTAAGTTATTACGAAACGTGTAGGGCAGAGCGACGAGCTGATGTCACCTCATGTTCCATTCGTATACCCAGAAGGACGGGTTGTCTGTTCGTGCATTGGCCGGCACAGAAGACTTCAGGCTTTTGTTTTACTGCTATGTTGTAAGTGCAATACTTTCTTTTATTTAATAAATATCTGTAAGATTTTATACTATTTGGAGCGCTTTTATTTTTTATGCACCACGTATATCTATGCGATGGTCTGACTGGCTAGGAGGTGGTTGCCAAGCATCGCTATATGTGTCTGCTGTCCTTTGGAGCCAAGCTGTGATACATTTCATGCACTCCTTGATCCTGTTATGGGGGATCATGGTGATTTGGTAAGAGTCCAATTCTGCTGGTTTGGTGGTGGATTCAACACGGTTTCCTACTTATAGAGTTTGAAGATAATTTTTTCACATGTTTATGGATGCTTTTTCACAGTGAAAATTTTTCACTTGTTGATATGATATGCACAGGATTCTATCACATGATTTGAATGTTAATGTATGTCAACTTTTGATTTCATAGTCTCAGGATTATGTGGGTAGGGTGATTCAAATTTTTTCCAACATCCCCCTGTCAGCCTGAACTTGAACCTCTGCTGGGCATGCCCCTGTCAGCCGCTCCTCTTCCCCCTGCGCCCAGCCAGGCAGGGGATTTGCACACAGCACCGAATGCTGCTAGCGCTGCTGGTTTAGAGGCCCCTGCACAGGATCCTCCTGCTTTGGTAACTGGTTGTTCCTGTAGGTCTGCTGCTCACCGCCACCTGGGGTCAGCAGTGCCGGCGGCTAGACCTCCACCTTTGGACCTCTCGATGCACCACCCTCCTGCTTCACCATTCCCTACCATTCTTGTTGATGCTAGATGTCATGGGCATCTGCCAGCCCCTCCCATGGACGACATGGCCTTCCGGATTTCACGATGATCATCCTTCACCACACATCAGTGAGTATGATTGTGACTTAGTTTGGGGTAGGTCCAATAACGCTTGTCAAATTGGTGGTGTCCCGCATGGGTGTATCTCCACCGGCAGCGGGTTCGGAGATGGTGGCGGGAGGCTCCTTGTGGACAGTTTCGATAATCGGCATGCATACTGGGGGTTAAGGATCGGATTTAAAGAAAAAGATGGCTGCGCTATTCAAAATTGAAATAAAGTGAATAAGAAGTGTGTACAAACAATTAGTGAATAAACTGTATGAAAAAGATATGCATAGAATCTACATAATCACCATAAACATGCATACCACAATATTTCATATGTGCAAATCAAAAATTTAACAAAAATACTGTTTAGTGCAAAAATTAAATCAATTACACATAAAGTTTGGGAATATATAATTCTCACAGAATGTTAAAGTACAAAAGTAAGTGTATAGTTCCAGTATGGTAGGCACTAAGTTCCATTCCCAGATGAAAAGGGAAAAACCAAGGAGACAAACAGGAAAAAACTTTGGAGAAACAGTTGAAGGATGGAGGTAACATGTAGGTTCCACCACCACAGAAGGAATGAGGGATAGCTTCTCCCTTGAGCATACACCCGAAAGAAAATGAGGACCCTTACCCAATGCGATGGACCCCCTATCAAAGTGAGGTCGTAAGCGCTTGCAGATACAGTCCTCTGTGGGATCTGTGGTCGGTCAGACGTACCCAGAACTCCAAACTCCCAACGTCCTTCTCCCTCTGTATATCTTTCCACACAGGCTGTGTAAAAATAAAAAGAACTCCAATAGTGTATTAGCCTTAAACGCTAGATTTTTCCAAATATTAGATACAAAAAATGTTAAAAGTCTTGCCGGCAAACACTAAAATGTACGCCCGTGCTTCCGGGGTCGCGTAAAACGTAGTCATGTCAATGTGTAGTCCCACCCTAAGGATCGCATTTGGCATTGCAAATTTATTGACTTGCTCACTCTGCTGCCTCCTGACCGGGAGTCAGTGGACAAATCTCGGTGGGTCAACAGTACTGTCCAGGGCAACAAACCGAAACAGCTTCCTCAAACTTTCGGGAACTGGCTGCAGGGTATCTGTGCATATGCCGAGGTGCTTTGTGAGAGGTTTCCAGAGTTAGGTCCATCCTTTTTCTGCTACTTGGATTTTATCTGGGGTGCTTATGTTTTTGGGGTTAGTGTTGGTTTTACTACGACATATCAAAAAAAGGCGTGTAAGGAGTTCTGATTGACTGTCAGGATTGTAGCCTGTGGCTGTTACTCATGTGTCCCCACAGGCCTTCGTCCTTTCAGTCCCTGGCCGGTGCTCTCACTGGAGCATCGCCTGCTCCCAAAAAAAGTATCTGCTGGCTGTTTAATGAGAGACACTGCAAATGGTACACTACGTGCCGTTTTAAGCATGAGTGCTCACATTGCAGAGGTGCTCAACCAGCCAGTTGGTGCTTTAGGAATAGTAAGCAGCCGTTTCCCAAGCCAGGGGCCAAGCCTGACCTTTCTAAGCCAGAGGACGCTGGTGAACATCTTAAAGATGCTTCCCTGGTTAAACCAGTACCCCCTTCATAGAAAGGCTTTGATCTTAAAGCGGAATTCCACACAAAAATGGAACTTCCGCTTTTTGGAATCCTCCCTTCCGGGCATAGATACCCGAGCTACCCGTGGGTATCTATGCCACTCCCCCCCCTCGCTGTCTTCTGGGAGACAAACGGGTCCCAGGACACAGCAGGGACCAGTGGGAACGCGCAGCGCAAGTCACGCATGTGCAGAAAGGAACCAGGAAGTGAAGCCACAAGGCAGCACCTGAAAGCTAAGGAAAAGATCGGCTTCGGGTGCCGACATCGCGTTCGCCCTGGACAGGTAAGTGTTCATATTTTAAAAGTCAGCAGCTGCTGTATTTGTAGCTGCTAACTTAAAAAAAATGGCAGAACTCTGCTTTAAGAGACGGTTTGGACCGTGGGTTTTGGATCCCCTTTGCTTATTCTGATGGGCCTACAAATTCCGGCATATACACCATCTTTCCTATCCTTTGAGCTCCTTGGTCAATGATGGCATCGATAAGGCAGAATCCAGGGTCCACTATGCCTCTTTCGACAATGCACTTTACTTGATTAGGACCGCTGGTCAGTCAGCTTTGTTGGCCAAGGCGGACATTGAGTCTGCTTTTGGACTCCTCCCGGTCCACACGAAATGCATCAATCATGTGTGCCATCTCTGGCCAGTGGCCATTTCTGACCATCTCTTGTCTTGCATCATGTCTGTAGTCTCTGAGGGGGAGCCTAGAGAGGAGTCAAGAGTGAGAGCGCCGGTGGAATGGGGTTGATGGGAGGAGTCAAATGTGTGTGGACTGTGGGGAGGAGACAATAGGATAAAACCAGAGCTGCCAAGATGGTGCCCAGAGAGGACCACTTGACCGATCCCTCCCTGGTGCACCTGAGAGGAGGTCAGTGACAGTCCAGTGTAAGGAGGGAGTGAATACGATAATGTAAGGGGGCACTATTATAAGGGTTCCCCTCATATCAGTAACCCCCACCTTGCCATGTAAAGTGGAACTCTAATGACAAGACAATGCTGCAGAACCTAATATAAGTGGGAACTCTGATGTAAAGGAAATTCAGTGGACTCTGATATAAGATGGTCTTATCAGAGTTCCCTCTTGGATCATGATCTGCAGCATTCACCTTTACATCAGAGTTCGCCTTTCACTGTAAGATGGAATCCTGCACACTCTGATGTATGGGGAAACTCTGTGCTGGCTGGGTTATAGTAACCTGACCTTCATGTAAATGGAGAAATATGTTTTTTAAATTTTGTTTTGTTGTCATACTTTGAATGACATTTGCGCGGTCAGGCAACACTGTAACCATGTGATTTTTTTTTTATAATTTTCTTCACAAAAACAGAGCTTTCTTTTGGTTATATTCAACCCCTTGCCGACCAGCTGCCTTCATTATACTGTGGCAGGTTGGCACGATCCCGCAAACTGTCGTAGCTGTACATTGGTTCCTTTAAGCGGGATAGCAGACACGCGTGCACGCCGGCTGCACTGTGGGGGTGCCAATGCATGTGGCCGGCGGTTGCAATGACTGCAGGCCACACGCGATCATGGGCACGGGAGCCAGAACGTGTATGTGTAAACCCACAAATCCCTGTTCTGTGAGGAGAGGAGAGGCAGATTGTGAGTTCCTACTAGCTAGGAACAACGATCTGTCAACTCCTCTAGTCAGTCCCTTCACCTTACAGTTAGAATACCCACTAGAGAACACAGTTAACCCCTTGATCCCCCCCTAGTGTTAACCCCTTCCCTGCCAGTGACATTTACATTTTTTTTTTTTTACATTTTTATAGCACTGATCGCTGTATAATTGTCAATGGTCCCAAAAATGGGTCAAAAGTGTCCGATCTGTCCGTCATAATGTGACAGTCCCATTAAAAATCGCTGCTCACCGCCATTACTAGTAAAAAAATAAAAATAAATATGTCATAAAACGCAAACCAATCAATATATGCTTATTGCGCTTTTTATTACCAAAAATATGTAGAAGAATACATATCAGCCTAAACTGAGGAAAAAATGTGCTTTTTTTAAAAAAAGGCGATATTTATTATAGCAAAAAGTACGAAATAGTGTGTTTTTTTTTCAAAATTGTTGCTCTTTTTTTTGTTTATAAAATGATCAAATACCACCAAAAGAAAGCTCTATTTGTGGAAAAAAAAGGACATCAATTATGTTTGGGTACAGCATCGCATGACCACGTAATTGTCAGTTAAAGTGACGTAGTGCCATATCGCAAAAATGGCCTGGTCATTGAGCAGCCAAATCTTCCGGGGCTGCAGTGGTTAGGCACTGCTGGCTTTTTTATTCTTTACTAAAAATAAAAAGACCAAAAAAAGACCGAAAATTTTGAAAGAATAAAAGTTTTTCTTAGTTTCTGTCAGTAAATTTTGGAAATAAGTAATTTTTCTCCTTCACTGTTGTACGCTGATGAGGCTGCACTGATGGGCACTGATAGGCTGCACTGATGGGCACTGATGAGCTGGCACTTATGGGCACTGATGAGGTGGCACTTATGGGCACTGAATAGATGGCACTAATGAGGAGGCACTAATATGCCACACTTATGGGCACTGATAGGTGGCACCAATGAGCATTGATAGGTGGCCCTAATGGGTGGCCCTGGTGGGCATTGATAGATGAAACTGGTGGGCACTGATAGATGGCACTGATGGGCACTGATAGGCAGCACTGGTGGACACTGATAGGCTGTACGGATAGGCGGCGCTGATGGGCTGCACAGATAGGTGGCACTGATGGGCATTAATGGGTGGCACTGATGGACAGCACTGACGGGCATTGATGGGCAGCACTAATAGGCGGCATTGAAAGCCAGCACTGACTGGCATTACTAATGGGCACTGATTGGTGGCACTGGTGGGCACTGATTGCTGGCACTGCACTGGTGGGCACTGATTGCTGGCACTTCTGGGGCTTTATTATTAATCAGGGCACTGATGATTAGTCCCCTGATTACATCTCTTGCTGTCCCCTGTGAGGAGATGCCACTGTGTCAGTGTGAGGCGATGAGAGCCGATTACATCCGTGTTTATATGTGACCAGCTGTGGTTGGACACAGCCAATCACATGGATAAAGAGCTGCGTTTGGCTCTTTACAGAGATCGGGGTCGCGCCGTGTCCTAGCAACATGGCGTGGCCACAACCGATGCACACCCCAGCGAGCGCACGGGTGCAGCGTCATATGATGTCCACCCAGAACGAGAGCCGCACCGTTCCTCCATCATCTGACGATGGGCGGACGGCAAGTGGTTGAGAATGAGCAGATAGAGAAATATCAAAAAGATCAGAGCACAAGCTCTCTTATGCCGCGTACACACGGTCGGAGAATCCGTCGGAATGCGTCTTATCGGACCGTGTCGTCAGATAATCCGACTGTGTGTGGTATGCATCGGACTGATTCCGTCCGAATCTCCGTCGGACCCAATTTTCCAACATGTTGGAAATATTTCCTGACCAGCTGGGCCGGTCGGACGTAATCCGATCATGTGCCACGCATGCTCAGATCAAATTCCTACTTCAAAGCTATTGGCTACTAGCCTGAATGTAGTCCCATCGTAACGAATTTACGTCATCACGTTCTGAAAGATCGGATTTTTCGACAACTTAGTCCGACCGTGTGTATGCAACAGTTTCGGACACAATCCGTCAGACTAAATCTGACGGACAAAATCCGACGGATTTGGTTGGCAGAATCTCCGACCGTGTGTACAGGGGCTAAGCATTAAAGATTATCAAATCACACATATATGCAAGTGTGAAACTGCTAGAAATGTGGGAAGGATTACAAAAGGTGCATGAAAGAGCTAATCTCAGTTATATACGGTATTTGATTAGAAAGCTATACCAAACCAAGCTGATGAAAGGCTAGGATATACAGGATTACATTGGAAATGGTTGCACGCCTGAGAGGTATAAGAGAAGAAGTAAAACATTTCCATGTCGCAGCACTTTTACTCAGTGGTTTAACAGAAAGTTATGAAATGCTTGTCACAGCACTTTATGCACACCCAGATGATGAACTGACATTGGAATATGTTAAGGGAAACAGACATAGAAAAGTGACTGCAGAAAAAAGATTGAGTAGTTCAATGAGTCTGTACATTTTTTTAAAATATATGTTTTGTATTTTTTTTTCATTAACTTTTCTTTCTGAGTATAGATTTATGTTTGTCACAAGCATTTTTGAAGCCATTTACTGCTGACTGGCTCACTACCTCTGCTGGAAGTTTATTCCAAGCATCAACTACCTTTTCAGTAAAGCAATACTTTCTACAGTTAGTTTCGAACTTTCCTGCAGTTATTATAGAAACATAGAAAATGGCAAGCTTGTGGATGAATATAGGCATAAAACAGAAAGCATTAAAGAGTCTGCTTTAAAGATGAAAAATAGCGGGCTCCTTGAAACCCTGTCTGCCCAAACACAGTCTTTACCTAATTTTACCAGCTTTTACCATGCAGCTCAATTAGCCCATATCCCTAAATATCACGCATAGCGTGAAATTCCACTTTGGGTTGCGCTAGAATCAATAGATTGTGACCCACTTTCAATAACCAACCTTTTATTGTCTAATTCCTCCAACCGTTAAAAAAAAATTGTTAATCCTATAACTAAACATACACTGGCAATTTGGGATAAATTTAAATTAGTAAATGGACTACAATCTCCCCATATACCTATTTTATCATTTCTTAAAAATCCATATCCCTCTTGGTCTTCCCCTAAATCTTTTAAAGCATGGACCTCCACTAATTTAACTCAACTCTGTGAACTAGTAGCATCCTCTACTCCATTCAAAACTTTCCCTGACTTATGTGAAAGTCACAAACTTCCTAATTCCTAAACTTCTTTTGATATCCTCAGATTAAAACATTTTTTATGCCCTATATGCAAGGAAGATTCATTTACCGTATATACTCGAGTATAAGCCGAGTTTTTCAGTCCACTTTTTGGGCTGAAAAAAGCCGCCTCGGCTTATACTCGAGTCACTGAAATTTTTGCCGGAGATGGAGGAGAAAAAGGGGCGGGGCCATGCCGCTGGCTGACGCTGGTGAATGGCCTGTAAGTGTACCGCTCAACACCATCCCCTCTGCTCTGCTCTCCCTCCCTGTCCAGTTTTTTTTTTTTTGTTCCTCGATGTGCTGTATGGCTGTATGGCTGCAGTGGCGGGGGGGGACTCTTTCTTCTATTTCGGGTGCGGAGGAATACATCCTCTGCACCCGCTCCGCACTCCTCAGCATTAGGCTGGTCACCGCAGTGGGGGGACTCTTTCTGCTATTTCGGGCGCGGATGAATACATCCTCTGCACCCGCGCCGCACACCGCTCAGCATTAGGTTACTCACTGTGTGCTGTGATATCCGATCCAATCCTCTCTCTCTCTCTCTACACACTATAACAAGAAGCAGAGAGAGCAGGGGCCGGGCGATCCAGTCATTTTTAAGTTGAGGTGAGCGGCAAAAAAAAAAAAATGAAACTGACCTGCTTTTGTAGACCTTATTCTATCTACCGTATATTGATTAGAATCCTGTAATTTTTTTTATCTTAAGCAATATTGTACTTTAAGGCTGGGTTCACACTGCAGAGGTTACGAGAACCGGATGTGATTCGCACTGCACTGCAGTGCAAATCACATGCGATCTCTGTGCGATGCAAGTTCAGCCATACAGATAGTATGGCTGAATTGGCATCGCATCCGACCCAAACTCGCACAGGACCCTTTTTTTGGTCCGCAGCAGAATCGGATCGCATGGGTGTTCACACCATGCGATCCGATTCCTGTCCGAGTTTGCAGATCGCACTGCGATATGCGAACTGATCTGGGGGTGTCATTAACATTTCACTGACACTCCCAGCAGTTCGCATAGGGCAGTGTGAAGTGCCGCTGGGAGGTATGCGATGCGGGAACCTGCTGCGGATTGACGGCGTTCCCGCATCGCTGCAGTGTGAACCCAGCCTAAAGTGCAATTACCGGTATTACCGTAAAATTATGTTTCAAAAGGCTGGGTTCACACCGGAGCGATGCGGGAATGCCGCAAATCCACGGCGGGTTCCCGCATCGCATACCTCCCAGCGGCACTTCACACTGCCCTATGCGAACTGCTGGGAGTGTCAGTGAAATGTTAATGACACCCCCAGATCAGTTCGCATATCGCAGTGCGATCTGCACACTCGCACAGGAATCGGATCGCATGGTGTGAACACCCATGCGATCCGATTCTGCTGCGGACCAAAAAAAGGGTCCTGTGCGAGTTTGGGGCGGGTGCGATGCGAATTCAGCCATACTATCTGTATGGCTGAACTCGCATCGCACAGAGATCGGATGTGATTTTGCACTGCAGTGCGGTGCGAATGACATCCGGTTCTCGTAGCCACAGCAGTGTGAACCCAGCCTTAATGAGTTCTAGCACATGTAAACACAAAAGAATACCGGTACCCTTTTTTTTTTTTGTTAAATATAAAAGATGTTGCACCGAGTGGTGAATAGATACGGTACCTACCGTACCATGCTTTAAAACGATGCCCACCTGTGGAATGGCAGCACACTACGGTAAATTTATATTATCCATAGACGGCGCCGGGGTCTGGGGAGGGGCAATGGGTGGGGCCAGGGTGGAGCTGAAGGGGGCCCCGTCAGGTAGGCTGTACGGGGCCCCATGATATAAAGTTATTGTTGATACCATATTGTTTTATTGACCCTCTTTACACTTTTATATTTTTTTACAGAGATAGTTTACTGTTTTTCTTTGAAATAAATATTCAAAAACATTATTGGTATCTATTTTTATTTTTGAAATTTACCGGTAGCTGCTGCATTTCCCACCCTAGGCTTATACTCGAGTCAATAACTTTTTCCAGTTTTTTGTGGTAAAAGTAGGTGCCTCGGCTTATATTCGGGTCGGCCTATACTCGAGTATATACGGTAGATAAATTAACGTGCTTTGAAAATATGTGTAAACGTGACCCACACACTTAGGGACTTATTTAAACTCTTTACACTCATCTTATTACTAAACCCAACTCAGACCCACCATCATATGTGGCTAAGTTGGAGATGGATCTTGGGTTTTCGTTGGAAGCAGCCGATTGGGATAAGATTTGGATCACAACTAAGTCACCCTCACAAAACATAGCTGCCTTAGAGACAAATTAAAGTAATCACATTGTGGTATTTGGTCCCTGTCAGAATTGCGAAATGTACTCCAAATTATTCTCATCTTGTTTTCGTGACTGTGGTGATCTTGGATCACATCTTCATACTTGGTGAGATTGCCCGGTAGCAAAACATTTCTGGAAAGATGTATTTCAGAACTGTTTGAAACCCCTATCAATCCTGATTCAACAATAGCACTTTTAAACTTAAAACTGGCCATCCTCTCCTACCGTCAATTCAAACTCCTATTACAGATCACTACAGCCACGAAACAAACAATTGCCAAAGCTTGGAAATCCCTATCCTTAATAATTGCTGAAACTAAAAATAGAGTCATTCAAGCAATGATCTATGCCAATACAGTGGCTATAACTCAAGATAAAATATCCAACTTTGAGAATATATGAAATCCCTGGGTGACTCACTTTTTGCCTTCCAATTTTTATGCTTCCCTACTAAGACCTTGGTAATCTCAAATTATACTTCCATTCTCTGCATTCATGGTTTGTGTTTATTACCATGTACTACCCTGGGCATCCCTACTACCGCTCAATTCTTTCTTACCTTTCTATTTTTCTCCTACCTAAGATTACTTTTTCTTTTATCTTCTTTCTCTCTTCTACTTTTCCCCCCTATTCTCTCTCTCCTCTTTCAATTTACTCTTTATATAGTTCTGGTAGAAGAACTTTTATTTCCTTGGTTATCATTATACCAAGTATAGTTACATACTAACTATGTAGTATAAGATTTTAGATTCTATAAAAAAAAAAAAAAAAATGTATTTTATTTAAAAACTATACTCTTGATAATAATTCAAGATCTTATATTAACCTGGTCTAAGTTGGTTTTATCCTCTTATACAATGTATGACACAATCTTTTGAGTAGTTAGATCCATGCTAAAATTGTTTTAGTTTAAACTACTTTTAGTTTATGTTGGAACTACAACTCAATATTATTACCATATATGTGATCTTTTCTTTTGCTACCACCATGTGTACTTATGTATACTAATTGTTAAAATTCAATAAACAAATTTGACAAGAGAAAAAAAAAAGAAGAAAAATAGAAATAAAACCAATAATATGCAACAAGAACCGCGTGAATGTTTCATGTGCAAGAAACAAGGTAATTTAAAAGCAGATTGGAGAATCTTGAAAGCTAGAATGCAAAAACAAACCAAACTACAAAAGGCGGAGGAAGAAACTAATTTTGCTTCAGATAATAAATGTTTTTCAATCAAAAAGTTGCACCTGATCTATTATGTGTTGAGTGTAAATTCCTGAATGTGGATTGCATGTGGGTGTTTACAGCTAGTGTAATGCCATTTATTGCTATCGATGGCTGTTCGCTGCAGCTGCGTCTGCAGGGTGCGTAAGTATACTCGCAATTTATGCTGTAAGGTCTAATATTTCCCCTCCAAAAAGGCAGTGTAGGTGGAGTAGTATGTTAATTAGGGGTGGGGCATTCATTTTGTCGGTGTGGTGAATGTTTCAAAAAAATTGTGGGGCGCCCCGGCGATCTTAGCCATGAATAAATTACGCTAAATATTTGGCATGGCTTAAAAGGGTTGTGGTTAAATAGAGTTTGTTTACATCCACCTGTTTATAGTGATGCATGGACCTTCCCATCAAGTCTGCCTGAAAAACTGACAGAGAGACCTGATTATATGGTTTTTCATGGCATAGTTTACACCAGTGCTTGCAGTTCCAGAAAAAAAAAGTAGAACATGCTGCATTTTTCCTGCACTGGACTTTACTGGAAAGCTGTAATATGCATCAAAAACACACTGGAATACACCGGAAGGCACTTAAACGCACTGAAAGACACATGTCCTTATTTAAAGTTAAAAAAGAGGGGGGTAAAATGCACTGGACTGCTTCAAAAACGCATCAAAAACCGCACTGGAACGCATCAAAAACTCGCATGCAGAAAAGCATCTGGAACGTATCCGGACTGCATTTCCATGGTGTGAACTGGCTATTAGGGCCAGTTCACACCATAGAAACGCAGTCCGGATGCGCTCCAGGTGCTTTTCTGCATGTGCGTTTTTGATGCGTTCCAGGGCGTTTGTAGAGCATTTTTGATCAGTCCAGTGCATTTTTTCCCCCTCTTTTTCCCTATCCTTAAATGAGGACACGTGTTCCAGTGCGTTTTCAGTGCATTCCAGTGCATTTTTTATGCCTTTTACAGCGTTCCAGTACAGTCCAGTGCAGGAAAAATGCAGCATGTTGTACTTTTTTTCTGGAACGCACTGGAACTGCAAGCAATGGAACTGATGCAGAAAAAAAACGCACTGGACCACATGTGGTGTGAAGTGGCCTTAAATGATAGAAGTAAAAGAGTGCTGACATGTAGCACTCTCCTGACTGTGAGAAATTGGCCAGTACAGTTTTATATCCAATTTCTCACAGTCCAGTAACTGCTGGATAGCAAAAAAAAAAAAAACTTTTATTTTTAAAGTCCCCCTTTACCATCAGAGTCCTCCTTTACCATCAGAGCCCTCCATTTACCACAGGCTGTCTGAAACCCAAACACACGATTCAAAACCTGGACTGTCCGGGTCAATCCCAGACAGGTGGCAACCCTACCCATAGGCTGCAGAGCAAGGGGGTCCGCCCAAACTAAAACTCATATGCACAGGTCTGTAGGTTGCACAGCAGGGGAACCATGAAAACAAAAGCCCACCTACACATGTCTATAGTTGCACAGCAGGGGATCCACGCAAAGCCCATAGACACAGGTCCATAAGTTGCACAACACAGAATCTTGCCAACATTTTACTGGAAATGTGTGTGCATAGGGTATTGTCATCAAAAAGATGGGGGGGGGGGATTTTGGGTAGTTTAGTTAAAATGTGTTTGTCAGTCTGGACAAATCTGAATCTCAAATATCCTGTTTGTAGCTATTCAGTAGACACACCAGTACAAACATTAATCTAACATATTACTTTTGTTCATTATCATTGCATCAGTACCGGTCATCTATCAGATTAAGCATAGTCAGCATAAGTCACACTGAAAATGTTACAGTTAAATATGCATCACTTATCTCTTTGTACTAAATTTACATGGGACAATACAGGCACATAGAAGCACTTCCCACTCACTCCATAAACCAAAGTGATATTATGATGACAGTGCTGTATCCTTTCTGATTTTTGCATAGCAAATGGAGGTCACATACAGCAGAGCCAGAATACCAATCAGTGCATGCTACATCCGCCGGTATTGTTTCATTTATCATACTAGCACAGAGAATGAATCCTCCAGCCAGACAGGACGCTGTCCTGTGAATATTAAAAACTTGTCACCAGTCATTTTTTGATAGGTAATTATCAATGATGTGACTAAGGATTCTGTAGAAGAAAATAATTAGGTTTTTCTAGCCAATGTTCCTAATAGAAAAAAAAAAGTGTTTATTTTCGAAGCGGATTTGTCTCTTGGCATTCATCGATCATTTTCATGCAATATATGACATTTTTTTTAAACTTTGCAAAAAATGGTAGCTTTTAGGGGCTGAAATACTTAGGTGTAAGTAAACCCTAACAGTGAACTTCTCTTATTTATCCCCTTTCGGTATGTTACATATACCATTGAAAGTATTTGTTGTATCTGGTGAATAGGTAAAAAAAAACAAAAATCTGTTGATATTGCCAGAAATCCAGCGCTGTCCTGTATCCACTGTATAATCAACCCTCCCAGTCCTTTCCTTAGACTACAACCCCCATTCTGTGGAAATGTGAAGGATAGGGGGGGGGGGGGGGGTTATTCTGCAATAATAAAAAGACAACTGGACAGGGCTGACATTCCAGCAGTTTCCAGCAGTAGCACTGTGTTGGCAATCCTCAAGAGGAAATTAGGTGCATTTCTGTCAGGATCAATATATCTTTTTCTGTACTTTTAGGATTTTTAAAAGGATACAAAGGGGAAAATGTGCATGTTTGGCAGCATTTTTTTCATTCTGCCCTGACATACTCTTTGGTATGTTTTACCAGTGGTGGCGCTCCATTATTGGCGCAGGGGCAACTTAATCCATGCGCCCCGGTCCCTAATCTACATGCAGGGCGCCAGATGCATACATTTCAATGTTTTTTTTAACCGCATGATTAGAGCCTGATGCTCTAATTGGCTTTAAAAAAGGGTGGGCTTGGGGCCTACTTAGTTGTGTGACAATACCGAATGAATATTTGCTGTTGTTTTCCTGATTCCCCTCTCGGCCAATCAGGAAGCGGGTCTTAAGACCCGATTGGTCAAGAGGAGAAGTGACCGTATTGACCAAGGAGGAGACACCGAGGAGGAGACGCAGGGTTTGTCATTTGACCAACTGAACGACGGGTAACCGAGCA